>NW_027223007.1:309447-618895 GCF_030179905.1 Drosophila bipectinata | reverse complement strand
TGGCCGATCCCTTGCCAGCTGATAAGCCTGCCAGCCAATAAATGATATGCCTTCCCGATCTCTCTGACAAGACCTTGAGTTACCGGACGATCCCGCAGCCGACGCGTGGAGTGCCTGGCCGATTCCCCTGCCAGCTGATAACCCGCCAATACGTGAAGTGCCTGGCCGATCCCCTGCCGATGCGTGGAGTGCCTGGCCGATCCGCTGCCAGTTGAAAACCCGCCAATACGTGAAGTGGCTGGCCGATCTCCCTGCCAAGGCCTGGACTGCCCGGCCGATCCCCCTGCCGAGGCGTGGAGTGCCAGCCGATTCCCCTGCCGAATCGTGGAGTGCCTGGCCGATCCCCTGCCAGCTGATAAGCCTGCCAGCCAATAAATTATATGCCTTCCCGATCTCCCTGACAAGACCTGGAGTAACCGGCCGATCCCGCAGCCGACGCGTGGACTGCCCGGCCGATCCCCCTGCCGAGGCGTGGAGTGCCCAGCCGATTCCCCTGCCGAATCGTGGAGTGCCTGGCCGATCCCCTGCCAGGTGATATCCCGCCAATACGTAAAGTGCCTGGCCGATCCGCTGCCAGTTGAAAACCCGCCAATACGTGAAGTGGCTGGCCGATCTCCCTGCCAAGGCCTGGACTGCCCGGCCGATCCCCCTGCCGAGTCGTGGAGTGCGCAGCCGATTCCCCTGCCGACGCGTGGAGTGCCTGGCCGATCCCCTGCCAGCTGATAACCCGCCAATACGTGAAGTGCCTGGCCGATCTCCCTGCCAAGGCCTTGAGTTGCCAGCCGATTCCCCTGCCGACGCGTGGAGTGCCTGGCCGATCCCCTGCCAGCTGATAGCCCGCCAATATGTGAAGTGCCTGGCCGATCGCCCTGCCGAGGCGTGGAGTGTCCAGCTGATCCCCATGGGCAGCCATCCCCTGCCAGCTGATAAGCCGCCAATACGTGAAGTGCCTGGCCGATCCCCTACCGACGCGTGGAGTGCCTGGCCGATCCCCTGCTATCTGATAACCCGCCAATACGTGAAGTGCCTGGCCGATCTCCCTGCCAAGGCCTGGAGTGCCCGGCCGAGCCTGGAGTGGCCAGCCGATTCCCCTGCCGACGCGGAGAGTGCCTGGCCGATCCCCTGCCAGCTGATAGTCCGCCAATACGTGAAGTGCCTGGCCGATACCCTGCCGACGCGAGAAGTGCCTGGCCGATCCCCTGCTAACTGATAACCCGCCAATACGTGAAGTACCTGGCCGATCTTACTGCCTAGGCCTAGAGTGCCCGGCCGAGCCTTGGGGGCCTAGCGTATCCTCCTGCCGAGGCGTGGAGTGCCCAGCCGATTCCCCTGCCGACGCGTGGAGTGCCTGGCCGATCCCCTGCCAGCTAATAACCCGCCAATACGTGAAGTGCCTGGCCAATCTCCCTGCCAAGGCCTGGAGTGCCCGGCCGAGCCTGGAGTGGCCAGCCGATTCCCCTGCCGACGCGGGGAGTGCCTGGCCGATCCCCTGCCAGCTGATAGTCCGCCAATACGTGAAGTGCCTGGCCGATACCCTGCCGACGCGAGAAGTGCCTGGCCGATCCCCTGCTATCTGATAACCCGCCAATACGTGAAGTACCTGGCCGATCTCACTGCCTAGGCCTAGAGTGCCCGGCCGAGCCTTGGGGGCAGAGCCGATCCCCCTGCCGAGGCGTGGAGTGTCCAGCCGATCCCCATGGGCAGCCATCCCCTGCCAGCTGATAAGCCTGCCAGCCAATAAATTATATGCCTTCCCGATCTCCCTGACAAGACCTGGAGTAACTGGCCGATCCCGCAGCCGACGCGTGGACTGCCCGGCCGATCCCCCTGCCGACGCGTGGGCTGCCCGGCCGATCCCCCTGCCGACGCGAGGAGTGCCACCCGATTCCCCTGCCGACGCGTGGAGTGCCTGGCCGATCCCCTGCCAGCTGATAACCCGCCAATACGTGAAGTGGCTGGCCAATCTCACTGCCAAGGCCTAGAGTGCCCGGCCGATTCCCCTGCCGAATCGTGGAGTGCCTGGCCGATCCCCTGCCAGGTGATAGCCCGCCAATACGTGAAGTGCCTGGCCGATCCGCTGCCAGTTGAAAACCCGCCAATACGTGAAGTGCCTGGCCAATCTCCCTGCCAAGGCCTGGAGTGCCCGGCCAAGCCTGGAGTGGCCATCCGATTCCCCTGCCGACGCGGAGAGTGCCTGGCCGATCCCCTGCCAGCTGATAGTCCGCCAATACGTGAAGTGCCTGACCGATACCCTGCCGACGCGAGGAGTGCCTGGCCGATCCCCTGCTAACTGATAAACCGCCAATACGTGAATTACCTGGCCGATCTCACTGCCTAGGCCTAGAGTGCCCGGCCGAGCCTTGAGGGCCCAGCCGATCCCCCTGCCGAGGCGTGGAGTGTCCAGCCGATCCCCATGGGCAGCCATCCCCTGCCAGCTGATAAGCCGCCAATACGTGAAGTGCCTGGCCGATCCCCCTGCCGAGGCGTGGAGTAACCAGCCGATCCCCTGCCGACGCGTGGAGTGCCTGGCCGATCCCCTGCCAGCTGATAGCCCGCCAATATGTGAAGTGCCTGGCCGATCGCCCTGCCGAGGCGTGGAGTGTCCAGCTGATCCCCATGGGCAGCCATCCCCTGCCAGCTGATAAGCCGCCAATACGTGAAGTGCCTGGCCGATCCCCTACCGACGCGTGGAGTGCCTGGCCGATCCCCTGCTATCTGATAACCCGCCAATACGTGAAGTGCCTGGCCGATCTCCCTGCCAAGGCCTGGAGTGCCCGGCCGAGCCTGGAGTGGCCAGCCGATTCCCCTGCCGACGCGGAGAGTGCCTGGCCGATCCCCTGCCAGCTGATAGTCCGCCAATACGTGAAGTGCCTGGCCGATACCCTGCCGACGCGAGAAGTGCCTGGCCGATCCCCTGCTAACTGATAACCCGCCAATACGTGAAGTACCTGGCCGATCTTACTGCCTAGGCCTAGAGTGCCCGGCCGAGCCTTGGGGGCCTAGCGTATCCTCCTGCCGAGGCGTGGAGTGCCCAGCCGATTCCCCTGCCGACGCGTGGAGTGCCTGGCCGATCCCCTGCCAGCTAATAACCCGCCAATACGTGAAGTGCCTGGCCAATCTCCCTGCCAAGGCCTGGAGTGCCCGGCCGAGCCTGGAGTGGCCAGCCGATTCCCCTGCCGACGCGGGGAGTGCCTGGCCGATCCCCTGCCAGCTGATAGTCCGCCAATACGTGAAGTGCCTGGCCGATACCCTGCCGACGCGAGAAGTGCCTGGCCGATCCCCTGCTATCTGATAACCCGCCAATACGTGAAGTACCTGGCCGATCTCACTGCCTAGGCCTAGAGTGCCCGGCCGAGCCTTGGGGGCAGAGCCGATCCCCCTGCCGAGGCGTGGAGTGTCCAGCCGATCCCCATGGGCAGCCATCCCCTGCCAGCTGATAAGCCTGCCAGCCAATAAATTATATGCCTTCCCGATCTCCCTGACAAGACCTGGAGTAACTGGCCGATCCCGCAGCCGACGCGTGGACTGCCCGGCCGATCCCCCTGCCGAGGCGTGTAGTGCCCAGCCGATTCCCCTGCCGAATCGTGGAGTGCCTGGCCAATCCCCTCGCCGAGGCGTGGAGTTGCAAGCCGATTCCCCTGCCGACGCGTGGCGCGCCGCGTGCCGATCCCCTACCAGCAGATAACCGGCCAATACGAAGTGCCTGGCCGATCCCCTGCCGATGCGGGGAGTTCCTGGCCGATCCCCTGCCAGCTGATAAGCCTGCCAGCCAATAAATGATATGCCTTCCCGATCTCCCTGACAAGACTTGAAGTAACCGGCCGATCCCGCAGCCGACGCGTGGACTGCCCGGCCGATACCCCTGCCGAGGCGTGGAGTGCCCAGCCGATTCCCCTGCCGAATCGTGGAGTGCCTGGCCGATCCCCTGCCAGCTGATAGTCCGCCAAAACGTGAAGTGGCTGGCCGATCTCCCTGCCAAGGCCTGGACTGCCCGGCCGATCCCCCTGCCGAGACGTGGAGTGCCAGCCGATTCCCCTGCCGAATCGTGGAGTGCCTGGCCGATCCCCTGCCAGCTGATAAGCCTGCCAGCCAATAAATGATATGCCTTCCCGATCTCCCTGACAAGACCTGGAGTAACCGGCCGATCCCCCTGCCGACGCGTGGGCTGCCCGGCCGATCCCCCTGCCGACGCGAGGAGTGCCACCCGATTCCCCTGCCGACGCGTGGAGTGCCTGGCCGATCCCCTGCCAGCTGATAACCCGCCAATACGTGAAGTGGCTGGCCAATCTCACTGCCAAGGCCTAGAGTGCCCGGCCGATTCCCCTGCCGAATCGTGGAGTGCCTGGCCGATCCCCTGCCAGGTGATAGCCCGCCAATACGTGAAGTGCCTGGCCGATCCGCTGCCAGTTGAAAACCCGCCAATACGTGAAGTGCCTGGCCAATCTCCCTGCCAAGGCCTGGAGTGACCGGCCAAGCCTGGAGTGGCCATCCGATTCCCCTGCCGACGCGGAGAGTGCCTGGCCGATCCCCTGCCAGCTGATAGTCCGCCAATACGTGAAGTGCCTGACCGATACCCTGCCGACGCGAGGAGTGCCTGGCCGATCCCCTGCTAACTGATAAACCGCCAATACGTGAATTACCTGGCCGATCTCACTGCCTAGGCCTAGAGTGCCCGGCCGAGCCTTGAGAGCCCAGCCGATCCCCCTGCCGAGGCGTGGAGTGTCCAGCCGATCCCCATGGGCAGCCATCCCCTGCCAGCTGATAAGCCGCCAATACGTGAAGTGCCTGGCCGATCCCCCTGCCGAGGCGTGGAGTAACCAGCCGATCCCCTGCCGACGCGTGGAGTGCCTGGCCGATCGCCTGCCAGCCGATAGTCCACCAATTCGTGAAGTGCCTGGCCGATCCCCTGCTGACGCGTGGAGTGCCTGGCCGATCCCCTGCCAGCTGATAACCCGGCAATACGTGAAGTGCCTGGCCGATCTCCCTGCCAAGGCCTTGAGCTGCCAGCCGATTCCCCTGCCGACGCGTGGAGGGCCTGGCCGATCCCCTGCCAGCTGATAGCCCGCCAATATGTGAAGTGCCTGGCCGATCGCCCTGCCGAGGCGTGGAGTTGCCAGCCGATTCCCCTGCCGACGCGGGGAGTGCCTGGCCGATCCCCTGCCAGCTGATAGTCCGCCAATACGTGAAGTGCCTGGCCGATCCCCTGCCGACGCGTGAGGTGCCTGGCCGATCCCCTGCAGCTGATAACCCGCCAATACGTGAAGTGCCTGGCCGATCCCCCTGCCGAGGCGTGGAGTTGCCAGCCGATTCCCCTGCCGACGCGTGGAGGGCCTGGCCGATCCCCTGCAGCTGATAACCCGCCAATACGTGAAGTGCCTGGCCGATCCCCCTGCCGAGGCGTCGAGTTGCAAGCCGATTCCCCTGCCGACGCGTGGCGTGCCGAGTGCCGATCCCCTGCCGGCAGATAACCGGCCAATACGAAGTGCCTGGCCGATCCGCTGCCGATGCGGGGAATGCCTGGCCGATCCCCTGCCAGCTGATAGTCCGCCAATACGTGAAGTGCCTGGCCGATACCCTGCTGACGCGTGGAGTGTCTGGCCGGTCCCCTGCTTACTAATTACCTTCATACGTGAAGTGCCTGGCCGATCCCCTGCCGATGCGTGGAATGCCTGGCGGATACCCTGCCAGCTAAAAACCCGACAATACGTGAAGTGCCTGGCCAATCCCCTGACGACGCGTGGAGTGCCAGCCGATTCCCCTGCCGACGCGTGGAGTGCCTGGCCGATCCCCTGCCAGCTGATAACCCGCCAATACGTGAAGTGCCTGGCCGATCAGCTGGGAGGGGATCGCCTTGCCGAGGCGTGGAGTGCTAGCCGATTCCCCTGCCGAATCGTGGAGTGCCTGGCCGATCCCTTGCCAGCTGATAAGCCTGCCAGCCAATAAATGATATGCCTTCCCGATCTCTCTGACAAGCCCTTGAGTAACCGGACGATCCCGCAGCCGACGCGTGGAGTGCCTGGCCGATTCCCCTGCCAGCTGATAACCCGCCAATACGTGAAGTGCCTGGCCGATCCCCTGCCGATGCGTGGAGTGCCTGGCCGATCCGCTGCCAGTTGAAAACCCGCCAATACGTGAAGTGGCTGGCCGATCTCCCTGCCAAGGCCTGGACTGCCCGGCCGATCCCCCTGCCGAGGCGTGGAGTGCCAGCCGATTCCCCTGCCAGCTGATAACCCGCCAATACGTGAAGTGCCTGGCCGATCTCCCTGCCAAGGCCTTGAGCTGCCAGCCGATTCCCCTGCCGACGCGTGGAGGGCCTGGCCGATCCCCTGCCAGCTGATAGCCCGCCAATATGTGAAGTGCCTGGCCGATCGCCCTGCCGAGGCGTGGAGTTGCCAGCCGATTCCCCTGCCGACGCGGGGAGTGCCTGGCCGATCCCCTGCCAGCTGATAGTCCGCCAATACGTGAAGTGCCTGGCCGATCTCCTGCCGACGCGTGAGGTGCCTGGCCGATCCCCTGCAGCTGATAACCCGCCAATACGTGAAGTGCCTGGCCGATCCCCCTGCCGAGGCGTGGAGTTGCCAGCCGATTCCCCTGCCGACGCGTGGAGTGCCTGGCCGATCCCCTGCAGCTGATAACCCGCCAATACGTGAAGTGCCTGGCCGATCCCCCTGCCGAGGCGTCGAGTTGCAAGCCGAATCCCCTGCCGACGCGTGGCGTGCCGAGTGCCGATCCCCTGCCGGCAGATAACCGGCCAATACGAAGTGCCTGGCCGATCCGCTGCCGATGCGGGGAATGCCTGGCCGATCCCCTGCCAGCTGATAGTCCGCCAATACGTGAAGTGCCTGGCCGATACCCTGCCGACGCGTGGAGTGTCTGGCCGGTCCCCTGCTTACTAATTACCTTCATACGTGAAGTGCCTGGCCGATCCCCTGCCGACGCGTGGAATGCCTGGCGGATACCCTGCCAGCTAAAAACCCGCCAATACGTGAAGTGCCTGGCCAATCCCCTGACGACGCGTGGAGTGCCAGCCGATTCCCCTGCCGACGCGTGGAGTGCCTGGCCGATCCCCTGCCAGCTGATAACCCGCCAATACGTAAAGTGCCTGGCCGATCGCCTTGCCGAGGCGTGGAGTGCCAGCCGATTCCCCTGCCGAATCGTGGAGTGCTTGGCCGATATCTTGCCAGCTGATAAGCCTGCCAGCCAATAAATGATATGCCTTCCCGATCTCTCTGACAAGACCTTGAGTAACCGGACGATCCCGCAGCCGACGCGTGGAGTGCCTGGCCGATTCCCCTGCCAGCTGATAACCCGCCAATACGTGAAGTGCCTGGCCGATCCCCTGCCGATGCGTGGAGTGCCTGGCCGATCCGCTGCCAGTTGAAAACCCGCCAATACGTGAAGTGGCTGGCCGATCTCCCTGCCAAGGCCTGGACTGCCCGGCCGATCCCCCTGCCGAGGCGTGGAGTGCCAGCCGATTCCCCTGCCGAATCGTGGAGTGCCTGGCCGATCCCCTGCCAGCTGATAAGCCTGCCAGCCAATAAATTATATGCCTTCCCGATCTCCCTGACAAGACCTGGAGTAACCGGCCGATCCCGCAGCCGACGCGTGGACTGCCCGGCCGATCCCCCTGCCGAGGCGTGGAGTGCCCAGCCGATTCCCCTGCCGAATCGTGGAGTGCCTGGCCGATCCCCTGCCAGGTGATATCCCGCCAATACGTAAAGTGCCTGGCCGATCCGCTGCCAGTTGAAAACCCGCCAATACGTGAAGTGGCTGGCCGATCTCCCTGCCAAGGCCTGGACTGCCCGGCCGATCCCCCTGCCGAGTCGTGGAGTGCGCAGCCGATTCCCCTGCCGACCGTGGAGTGCTTGGCCGATCCCCTGCCAGCTGATAACCCGCCAATACGTGAAGTGCCTGGCCGATCTCCCTGCCAAGGCCTTGATTTGCCAGCCGATTCCCCTGCCGACGCGTGGAGTGCCTGGCCGATCCCCTGCCAGCTGATAGCCCGCCAATATGTGAAGTGCCTGGCCGATCGCCCTGCCGAGGCGTGGAGTGTCCAGCCGATCCCCATGGGCAGCCATCCCCTGCCAGCTGATAAGCCGCCAATACGTGAAGTGCCTGGCCGATCCCCTACCGACGCGTGGAGTGCCTGGCCGATCCCCTGCTATCTGATAACCCGCCAATACGTGAAGTGCCTGGCCGATCTCCCTGCCAAGGCCTGGAGTGCCCGGCCGAGCCTGGAGTGGCCAGCCGATTCCCCCGCCGACGCGGAGAGTGCCTGGCCGATCCCCTGCCAGCTGATAGTCCGCCAATACGTGAAGTGCCTGGCCGATACCCTGCCGACGCGAGAAGTGCCTGGCCGATCCCCTGCTAACTGATAACCCGCCAATACGTGAAGTACCTGGCCGATCTCACTGCCTAGGCCTAGAGTGCCCGGCCGAGCCTTGAAGGCTCAGCCGATTCCCCTGCCGACGCGTGGAGTGCCTAGCCGATCCTTTGCCAGCTGATAACCCGCCAATACGTGAAGTGCCTGGCCGATCCCCTGCCGACGCGTGGAGTGCCTGGCCGAGCCCCTGCCAGTTGAAAACCCGCCAATACGTGAAGTGGCTGGCCGATCGCCCTGCCAAGGCCTGGACTGCCCAGCCGATCCCCCTGCCGAGGCGTGGAGTGACCAGCCGATTCCCCTGCCGTCGCGTGGAATGCCTGGCTGATCCCCTGCTAACTGATAACCTGCCAATACGTGAAGTGCCTGCCGATCCCCCTGCCGAGGCGTGGAGTGACCAGCCGATTCCCCTGCCGACGCGTGGAGTGCCTGGCCGATCCTTTGCCAGCTGATAACCCGCCAATACGTAAAGTGCCTGGCCGATCCCCCTGCCGACGCGTGGAGTGCCTGGTCGATCCTTTGCCAGCTGATAACCCGCCAATACGTGAAGTGCCTGGCCGATCCCCCTGGCGGGGCGTGGAGTTGCCAGCCGATTCCCCTGGCAACGCGTGGAGTGCCTGGCCGATTCCCCTGCCAGCTGATAACCCGCCAATACGTGAAGTGCCTGGCCGATCCCCTGCCGACGCGTGGAGTGCCTGGCCGAGCCCCTGCCAGTTGAAAACCCGCCAATACGTGAAGTGGCTGGCCGATCGCCCTGCCAAGGCCTGGACTGCCCAGCCGATCCCCCTGCCGTCGCGTGGAATGCCTGGCTGATCCCCTGCTAACTGATAACCTGCCAATACGTGAAGTGCCTGCCGATCCCCCTGCCGAGGCGTGGAGTGACCAGCCGATTCCCCTGCCGACGCGTGGAGTGCCTGTCCGATCCTTTGCCAGCTGATAACCCGCCAATACGTAAAGTGCCTGGCCGATCCCCCAGCCGAGGCGTGGAGTTGCCAGCCGATTCTTCTGCCGACGCGTGGAGTGCCTGGCCGATCCCCTGCTAGCTGACAACCCGCCAATACGTGAAGTGCCTGGCCGATCTCCCTGCCTAGGCCTAGAGTACCCGGCCGAGCCTTGAAGGCTCAGCCGATTCCCCTGCCGACGCGTGGAGTGCCTAGCCGATCCTTTGCCAGCTGATAACCCGCCAATACGTGAAGTGCCTGGCCGATCCCCCAGCCGAGGCGTGGAGTTGCCAGCCGATTCCCCTGGCAACGCGTGGAGTACCTGGCCGATCCCCTGCCAGCTGATAACCCGCCAATACGTGAAGTGCCTGGCCGATCTCCCTGCCGAGGCGTGGAGTTGCCAGCCGATTCCCCTGCTGACACATGGAGTGCCTGGCCGATCCCCTGCCAGCTGATAACCCGCCAATACGTGAAGTGCCTGGCCGATCTCCCTGCCTAGGCCTAGAGTACCCGGCCGAGCCTTGAAGGCTCAGCCAATCCCCCTGCCGAGGCGTGGAGTTACCAGCCGATTCCCCTGCCGACGCGTGAAGTGCCTGGCCGATCCCCTGCCAGCTGACAACCCGCCAATACGTGAAGTGCCTGGCCGATCTCCCTGCCTAGGCCTGGAGTGCCCGGCATAGTCCCAGCCGATTCCCCTGCCGAGGCGTGGAGTGACCAGCCGATTCCCCTGCCGACGCGTGGAGTGCTTGGCCGACCCTTTGCCAGCTGATAACCCGCCAATACGTGAAGTGCCTGGCCGATCCCGCAGCCGAGGCATGGAGTTGCCAGCCGATTCCCCTGGCAACGCGTGGAGTACCTGGCCGATCCCCTGCCAGGTGATAACCCGCCAATACGTGAAGTGCCCCTGTATACGGTAATACGATTCCCCTGTATGCTGATACCCCTGCCGAGACGTGAAGTGCCTGGCCGATCCCCTGCCAGCTGATAACCCTCCAATTCGTGAAGTGCCTGGCCGATCCCCCTGCCAAGGTCTTGAGTGCCCGGCTGATCCGCCTGCCGAGGTGGGAGTGCCCAGCCGATTCCCCTGCAAGCTGATATCCCTGCCGAGACGTGAAGTGCCTGGCCGATCTCCATGCCAAGGCCTTGAGTGCCCGGCCGATCCGCCTTCCGGTGCGAAGAGTGCCCAGCCGATTCCCCTGCCGACACGTGGAGTGCCTGGCCGATCCCCTGCCAGCTGATAACCCTCCAATTCGTGAAGTGCCTGGCCGATCCCCCTGCCAAGGTCTTGAGTGCCCGGCTGATCCGCCTGCCGAGGTGGGAGTGCCCAGCCGATTCCCCTGCAAGCTGATATCCCTGCCGAGACGTGAAGTGCCTGGCCGATCTCCATGCCAAGGCCTTGAGTGCCCGGCCGATCCGCCTTCCGGTGCGAAGAGTGCCCAGCCGATTCCCCTGCCGACACGTGGAGTGCCTGGCCGATCCCCTGCCAGCTGATAACCCTCCAATACGTGAAGTGCCTGGCGGATCTCCCTGCCAAGGCCTTGAGTGTCCGGCCAATCCACCTGCCGAGGCGAGGAGTGCCCAGCCGATTCCCTGCCGACACGTGGAGTCCCTGGCCGATCGCCTGCCAGCTCATAACCCGCCAATACGTGAAGTGCCTGGCCGATCTCCCTGCCAAGGCTTTGAGTGCCCGGCCGATCGAGGAGTGCCCAGCCGATTCCCCTGCCGACGCGTGGAGTGCCTGGCCGATCCCCTGCCAGCTGATAACCCGCCAATAAATGATATACCTGCCCGGTCTCCCTGCCAAGGCCTGGAGTGCCCGGCCGATCCCCCTGCCGAGGTGGGAGTGCCCAGCCGATTTCCCTGCAAGCTGATACCCCTGCCGAGACGTGAAGTGCCTGGCCGATCTCCATGCCAAGGCCTTGAGTGCCCGGCCGATCCACCTGCCGAGACGAGGAGTGCCCAGCCGATTCCCCTGCCGACGCGGGGAGTGCCTGGCCGATCCCCTGCCAGCTCATAACCCTCCAATACGTGAAGTGCCTGGCCGATCTCCCTGCCAACGCATGGAGTGCCCGGCCGATCCCCCTGCCGAGGTGGGAGTGCCCAGCCGATTCCCCTGCACGCTGATACCCCTGACGAGACATGAAGGCCCTAGCCGATCTCCATGCCAAGGTCTTGAGTGCCCAGCCGATCCGCCTGCCGAGGCGAGGAGTGCCCAGCCGATTCCCCTGCCGACGCGTGGAGTGCCTGGCCGATCCCCTGCCAGCTGATAACCCGCCAATAAATGATATGCCTGGTCGGTCTCCCTGCCAAGGCATGGAGTGCCTGACCGATCCCCCTGCCAAGGTCTTGAGTGCCCGGCTGATACGCCTGCCGAGACGAGGAGTGCCCAACCGATTCCCCTGCCGACGCGTGGAGTGGCTGGCCGATCCCCTGCCAGCTGATAACCCGCCAATAAATGATATGCCTGGCCGGTCTCCCTGCCAAGGCATGGAGTGCCCGGCCGATCCCCCTGCCGAGGTGGGAGTGCCCAGCCGATTCCCCTGCAAGCTGATACCCCTGCCGAGACATGAAGTGCCTGGCCGATCTCCATGCCAAGGTCTTGAGTGCCCGGCCGATCCGCCTGCCGAGGCGAGGAGTGCCCAGCCGATTCCCCTGCCGACGCGTGGAGTGCCTGGCTGATCCCCTGCCAGCTCATAACCCTCCAATACGTGAAGTGCCTGGCCGATCTCCATGCCAAGGTCTTGAGTGCCCGGCCGATCCGCCTGCCAAGGCGAGGAGTGCCCAGCTGATTCCCCTGCCGACGCGTGGAGTGCCTGGCCGATCCCCTGCCAGCTGCTAACCCTCCAATACGTGAAGTGCCTGGCCGATCTCCCTGCCAAGGCTTTGAGTGCCCGGCCGATCCACCTGCCGAGGCGAGGAGTGCCCAGCCGATTCCCCTGCAAGCTGATACCCCTGCCGAGACATGAAGGCCCTAGCCGATCTCCATGCCAAGGTCTTGAGTGCTCACCCGATTCCACTGCCGACGCGTGGAGTGCCTGGTCGATTTCCTGCCAGCTGATAACCCGCCAATAAATGATATGCCTGACCGATCCCCCTGCCAAGGTCTTGAGTGCCCGGCTGATCCGCCTGCCGAGACGAGGAGTGCCTACCCGATTCCCCTGACGACGCGTGGAGTGCCTGGCCGATCCCCAGCCAGCTGATAACCCGCCAATAAATGATATGCCTGGCCGGTCTCCCTGCCAAAGCATGGAGTGCCCGGCCGATCCCCCTGCCGAGGTGGGAGTGCCCAGCCGATTCCCCTGCAATCTGATACCCCTGCCGAGACATGAAGTGCCTGGCCGATCTCCATGCCAAGGTCTTGAGTGCCCGGCCGATCCCCTGCCGAGGCGAGGAGTGCCCAGCCGATTCCCCTGCAGACGCGTGGAGTGCCTGGCCGATCCCCTGCCAGCTGATAACCCTCCAATACGTGAAGTGCCTGGCCGATCTCCCTTCCAAGGCTTTGAGTGCCCGGCCGATTCACCTGCCGAGGCGAGGAGTGCCCAGCCGATTCCCCTGCCGACGCGTGGAGTGTCTGGCCGATCTCCCTGCCAAGGCCTGGAGTGCCCGGCCGATCCCCCTGCCGAGGTGAGAGTGCCCAGCCGATTGCCCTGCAAGCTGATACTCCTGCCGAGACGTGAAGTGCCTGGCCGATCTCCATGCCAAGGTCTTTAGTGCCCGGCCGATCCGCCTGCCGAGGCGTGGAGTGCCCAGCCGATTCCCCTGCCGACGCGTGGAGTGCCTGGCCGATCCCCTGCCAGCTCATAACCCTCTAATACGTGAAGTGCCTGGCCGATCTCCCTGCCAACGCATGGAGTGCCCGGCCGATCCCCCTGCCGAGGTGGGAGTGCCCAGCCGATTCCCCTGCAAGCTGATACCCCTGCCGAGACATGAAGGCCCTAGCCGATCTCCATGCCAAGGTCTTGAGTGCCCAGCCGATCCGTCTGCCGAGACGAGGAGTGCCCACCCGATTCCCCTGCCGACGCGTGGAGTGCCTGGCCGATCCCCTGCCAGCTGATAACCCGCCAATAAATGATATGCCTGGTCGGTCTCCCTGCCAAGGCATGGAGTGCCTGACCGATCCCTCTGCCAAGGTCTTGAGTGCCCGGCTGATCCGCCTGCCGAGACGAGGAGTGCCCACCCGATTCCCCTGACGACGCGTGGAGTGCCTGGCCGATCCCCAGCCAGCTGATAACCCGCCAATAAATGATATGCCTGGCCGGTCTCCCTGCCAAAGCATTGAGTGCCCGGCCGATCCCCCTGCCGAGGTGGGAGTGCCCAGCCGATTCCCCTGCAAGCTGATACCCTTGCCGAGACATGAAGTGCCTGGCCGATCTCCATGCCAAGGCCTTGAGTGCCCGGCCGATCCGCCTGCCGAGGCGAGGAGTGCCCAGCCGATTCCCCTGCCGACGCGTGGAGTGCCTGGCCGATCCCCTGCCAGCTGATAACCCTCCAATACGTGAAGTGCCTGGCCGATCTCCCTTCCAAGGCTTTGAGTGCCCGGCCGATTCACCTGCCGAGGTGGGAGTGCCCAGCCGATTCCCCTGCAAGCTGATACCCCTGCCAAAACATGAAGGGCCTAGCCGACCTCCATGCCAAAGTCTTGAGTGCCCAGCCGATCCGCCTGCCGAGGCGAGGAGTGCCCAGCCGATTCCCCTGCCGACGCGTGGAGTGCCTGGCCGATCTCCCTGCCAAGGCCTGGAGTGCCCGGCCGATCCCCCTGCCGAGGTGAGAGTGCCCAGCCGATTGCCCTGCAAGCTGATACCCGTGCCGAGACGTGAAGTGCCTGGCCGATCTCCATGCCAAGGTCTTGAGTGCCCGGCCGATCCGCCTGCCGAGGCGAGGAGTGCCAAGCCGATTCCCCTGCCGACGCGTGGAGTGCCTGGCCGATTCCCTGCCAGCTGATAACCCTCCAATACGTGAAATGCCTGGCCGATCTCCCTGCCAAGGCCTGGAGTGCCCGGCCGATCCCCCTGCCGAGGTGAGAGTGCCCAGCCGATTGCCCTGCAAGCTGATACCCGTGCCGAGACGTGAAGTGCCTGGCCGATCTCCATGCCAAGGTCTTGAGTGCCCGGCCGATCCGCCTGCCGAGGCGAGGAGTGCCAAGCCGATTCCCCTGCCGACGCGTGGAGTGCCTGGCCGATTCCCTGCCAGCTGATAACCCTCCAATACGTGAAATGCCTGGCCGATCTCCCTGCCAACGTATGGAGTGTCCGGCCGATCCCCCTGCCGAGGTGGGAGTGCCCAGCCGATTCCCCTGCAAGCTGATACCCCTGCCGAGACATGAAGTGCCTGGCCGATCTCCATGCCAAGGTCTTGAGTGCCCGGCCGATCCGCCTGCCAAGTCGAGGAGTGCCCAGCCGATTCCCCTGCCGACGCGTGGAGTGCCTGGCCGATCCCCTGCCAGCTGATAACTCGCCAATACGTGAAGTGCCTGGCCGATCCCCCTGCCGTGACGTGAAGTGCCTGGCCGATCTCCATGCCAAGGTCTTGAGTGCCCGGCCGATCCGCCTGCCGAGACGAGGAGTGCCCACCCGATTCCCCTGCCAAGACGTGAAGTGCCTGGCCGATCTGCCTGGCCGATCTGCCGATTCACCTGCCGAGGCGAGGAGTGCCCAGCCGATTCCCCTGCCGACGCGTGGAGTGTCTGGCCGATCTCCCTGCCAAGGCCTGGAGTGCCCGGCCGATCCCCCTGCCGAGGTGAGAGTGCCCAGCCGATTGCCCTGCAAGCTGATACCCCTGCCGAGACGTGAAGTGCCTGGCCGATCTCCATGCCAAGGTCTTGAGTGCCCGGCCGATCCGCCTGCTGAGGCGAGGAGTGCCAAGCCGATTCCCCTGCCGACGCGTGGAGTGCCTGGCCGATCCCCTGCCAGCTCATAACCCTCCAATACGTGAAATGCCTGGCCTATCTCCCTGCCAACGTATGGAGTGCCCGGCCGATCCCCCTGCCGAGGTGGGAGTGCCCAGCCGATTCCCCTGCAAGCTGATACCCCTGCCAAAACATGAAGGGCCTAGCCGACCTCCATGCCAAAGTCTTGAGTGCCCAGGCGATTCGCCTGCCGAGGCGAGGAGTGCCCAGCCGATTCCCCTGCCGACGCGTGGAGTGCCTGGCCGATCCCCTGCCAGCTGATAACCCGCCAATAAATGATATGCCTGGCCGGTCTCCCTGCCAAGGCATGGAGTGCCCGGCCGATCCCCCTGCCGAGGTGGGAGTGCCCAGCCGATTCCCCTGCAAGCTGATACCCCTGCCGAGACATGAAGTGCCTGGCCGATCTCCATGCCAAGGTCTTGAGTGCCCGGCCGATCCGCCTGCCGAGTCGAGGAGTGCCCAGCCGATTCCCCTGCCGACGCGTGGAGTGCCTGGCCGATCCCCTGCCAGCTGATAACTCGCCAATACGTGAAGTGCCTGGCCGATCCCCCTGCCGTGACGTGAAGTGCCTGGCCGATCTTCATGCCAAGGTCTTGAGTGCCCGGCCGATCCGCCTGCCGAGACGAGGAGTGCCCACCCGATACCCCTGCTGAGACGTGAAGTGCCTGGCCGATCTCCCTGCCAAGGCCTTGAGTGCCCGGCCGATCCGCCTGCCGAGGCGACGCGTGGAGTGCCCGGCCGATCCCCTGCCAGCTGATAACCCTCCAATACGTGAAGTGCCTGGCCGATCTCCCTGCCAAGGCCTTGAGTGCCCGGCCGATCCACCTGCCGAGGCGAGGAGTGCCCAGCCGATTCCCCTGCCGACGCGTGGAGTGCCGAGCCGATCGCCTGCCAGCTTATAACCCGCCAATAAATGATATGCCTGGCCGGTATCCCTGCCAAGGCATGGAGTGCCCGGCCAATCCCCCTGCCGAGGTGGGAGTGCCCAGCCGATTCCCCTGCAAGCTGATACCCCTGCCGAGACATGAAGGCCCTAGCCGATCTCCATGCCAAGGTCTTGAGTGCCCAGCCGATCCGCCTGCCGAGGCGAGGAGTGCCCAGCCGATTCCCCTGCAGACGCGTGGAGTGCCTGGCCGATCCCCTGCCAGCTGATAACCCGCCAATAAATGATATGCCTGGCCGGTCTCCCTGCCAAGGCATGGAGTGCCCGGCCGATCCCCCTGCCGAGGTGGGAGTGCCCAGCCGATTCCCCTGCAAGCTGATACCCCTGCCGAGACATGAAGTGCCTGGCCGATCTCCATGCCAAGGTCTTGAGTGCCCGGCCGATCCGCCTGCCGAGGCGAGGAGTGCCCAGCCGATTCCCCTGCCGACGCGTGGAGTGCCTGGCCGATCCCCTGCCAGCTGATAACCCTCCAATACGTGAAGTGCCTGGCCGATCTCCCTGCCAAGGCCTTGAGTGCCCGGCCGATCCACCTGCCGAGGCGAGGAGTGCCCAGCCGATTCCCCTGCCGACGCGTGGAGTGCCTGGCCGATCTCCCTGCCAAGGCCTGGAGTGCCCGGCCGATCCCCCTGCCGAGGTGGGAGTGCCCAGCCGATTCCCCTGCAAGCTGATACCCCTGCCGAGACGTGAAGTGCCTGGCCGATATCCCTGCAAAGGCCTTGAGTGCCCGGCCGATCCGCCTGCCGAGGCGGGGAGTGCCAAGCCGATTCCCCTGCCGACGCGTGGAGTGCCTGGCCGATCCAATGCCAGCTCATAACCCTCCAATACGTGAAGTGCCTGGCGATCTCCCTGCCAACGCATGGAGTGCCCGGCCGATCCCCCTGCCGAGGTGGGAGTGCCCAGCCGATTCCCCTGCAAGCTGATACCCCTGCCGAGACATGAAGGGCCTAGCCGATCTCCATGCCAAGCTCTTGAGTGCCCAGCCGATCCGCCTGCCGAGGCGAGGAGTGCCCAGCCGATTCCCCTGCCGACGCGTGGAGTGCCTGGCCGATCCCCTGCCAGCTGATAACCCGCCAATAAATGATATGCCTGGCCGGTCTCCCTGCCAAGGCATGGAGTGCCCGGCCGATCCCCCTGCCGAGGTGGGAGTGCCCAGCCGATTCCCCTGCAAGCTGATACCCCTGCCGAGACATGAAGTGCCTGGCCGATCTCCATGCCAAGGTCTTGAGTGCCCGGCCGATCCGCCTGCCGAGGCGAGGAGTGCCCAGCCGATTCCCCTGCCGACGCGTGGAGTGCCTGGCCGATCCCCTGCCAGCTGATAACCCTCCAATACGTGAAGTGCCTGGCCGATCCCCCTGCCAAGGTCTTGAGTGCCCGGCTGATCCGCCTGCCGAGACGAGGAGTGCCCACCCGATTCCCCTGCCGACGCGTGGAGTGCCTGGCCGATCCCCTGCCAGCTGATAACCCGCCAATAAATGATATGCCTGGTCGGTCTCCCTGCCAAGGCATGGAGTGCCTGACCGATCCCTCTGCCAAGGTCTTGAGTGCCCGGCTGATCCGCCTGCCGAGACGAGGAGTGCCCACCCGATTCCCCTGCCGACGCGTGGAGTGCCTGGCCGATCCCCTGCCAGCTGATAACCCGCCAATAAATGATATGCCTGGCCGGTCTCCCTGCCAAGGCATGGAGTGCCCGGCCGATCCCCCTGCCGAGACATGAAGTGCCTGGCCGATCTCCATGCCAAGGTCTTGAGTGCCCGGCGGATCCGCCTGCCGAGGCGAGGAGTGCCCAGCCGATTCCCCTGCCGACACGTGGAGTGCCTGGCCGATCCCCTGCCAGCTGATAACCCGCCAATAAATGATATGCCTGGCCGGTCTCCCTGCCAAGGCATGGAGTGCCCGGCCGATCCCCTGCCGAGGTGGGAGTGCCCAGCCGATTCCCCTGCAAGATGATACCCCTGCCGAGACATTAAGTGCCTGGCCGATCTCCATGCCAAGGTCTTGAGTGCCCGGCCGATCCGCCTGCCGAGGCGAGGAGTGCCCAGCCGTCGCGTGGAGTTCCTGGCCGATCCCCTGCCAGCTGATAACCCTCCAATACGTGAAGTGCCTGGCCGGTCTCCCTGCCAAGGCCTTGAGTGCCTGGCCGATCCACCTGCCGAGGCGAGGAGTACCCAGCCGATTCCCCTGCCGACGCGTGGAGTGCCTGGCCGATCCCCTGCCAGCTGATAACCCTCCAATACGTGAAGTGCCTGTCCGATCTCCCTGCCAAGGCCTGGAGTGCCCAGCCGATCCCCCTGCCGAGGTGGGACTGCCCAGCCGAGTCCCCTGCAAGCTGATACCCCTACCGAGACGTGAAGTGCCTGGCCGATCTCCATGCCAAGGCCTTAAGTGGCCGGCAGACCCACCTACCGAGGCGTGGAGTGCCTGGCCGATCCCCTGCCAGCTGATAACCCGCCAATACGTGAAGTGCCTGGCCGATCCCCCAGCCGAGGCGTGGAGTTGCCAGCAGATTCCCCTGGCAACGCGTGGAGTACCTGGCCGATCCCCTGCCAGCTGATAACCCGCCAATACGTGAAGTGCCTGGCCGATCTCCCTGCCGAGGCGTGGGGTTGCCAGCCGATTCCCCTGCTGACACATGGAGTGCCTGGCCGATCCCCTGCCAGCTGATAACCCGCCAATACGTGAAGTGCCTGGCCGATCTCCCTGCCTAGGCCTAGAGTGCCCGGCCGAGCTTTGAGGGCCCAGCCGATCCCCCTGCCGAGGCGTGGAGTGACCAGCCGATTCCCCTGCCGACGCGTGGAGTGCCTGGCCGATCCCCTGCCAGCTGATAACCCGCCAATACGTGAAGTGCCTGGCCAATCTCCCTGCCAAAGCCTGGAGTGCCCGGCCGAGCCTTGAGGGCCCAACCAATCCCCCTGCCGAGGCGTGGAGTGACCAGCCGATTCCCCTGCCGACGCGTGGAGTGCCTGGCCGATCCCCTGCCAGCTGATAACCCGCCAATACGTGAAGTGCCTGGCCGATCTCCCTGCCTAGGCCTAGAGTACCCGGCCGAGCCTTGAAGGCTCAGCCGATTCCCCTGCCGACGCGTGGAGTGCCTAGCCGATCCTTTGCCAGCTGATAACCCGCCAATACGTGAAGTGCCTGGCCGATCCCCCAGCCGAGGCGTGGAGTTGCCAGCCGATTCCCCTGGCAACGCGTGGAGTACCTGGCCGATCCCCTGCCAGCTGATAACCCGCCAATACGTGAAGTGCCTGGCCGATCTCCCTGCCGAGGCGTGGAGTTGCCAGCCGATTCCCCTGCTGACACATGGAGTGCCTGGCCGATCCCCTGCCAGCTGATAACCCGCCAATACGTGAAGTGCCTGGCCGATCTCCCTGCCTAGGCCTAGAGTACCCGGCCGAGCCTTGAAGGCTCAGCCAATCCCCCTGCCGAGGCGTGGAGTTACCAGCCGATTCCCCTGCCGACGCGTGAAGTGCCTGGCCGATCCCCTGCCAGCTGACAACCCGCCAATACCTGAAGTGCCTGGCCGATCTCCCTGCCTAGGCCTGGAGTGCCCGGCCTAGTCCCAGCCGATTCCCCTGCCGAGGCGTGGAGTGACCAGCCGATTCCCCTGCCGACGCGTGGAGTGCTTGGCCGACCCTTTGCCAGCTGATAACCCGCCAATACGTGAAGTGCCTGGCCGATCCCGCAGCCGAGGCGTGGAGTTGCCAGCCGATTCCCCTGGCAACGCGTGGAGTACCTGGCCGATCCCCTGCCAGGTGATAACCCGCCAATACGTGAAGTGCCCCTGTATACGGTAATACGATTCCCCTGTATGCTGATACCCCTGCCGAGACGTGAAGTGCCTGGCCGATCCCCTGCCAGCTGATAACCCTCCAATTCGTGAAGTGCCTGGCCGATCCCCCTGCCAAGGTCTTGAGTGCCCGGCTGATCCGCCTGCCGAGGTGGGAGTGCCCAGCCGATTCCCCTGCAAGCTGATATCCCTGCCGAGACGTGAAGTGCCTGGCCGATCTCCATGCCAAGGCCTTGAGTGCCCGGCCGATCCGCCTTCCGGTGCGAAGAGTGCCCAGCCGATTCCCCTGCCGACACGTGGAGTGCCTGGCCGATCCCCTGCCAGCTGATAACCCTCCAATTCGTGAAGTGCCTGGCCGATCCCCCTGCCAAGGTCTTGAGTGCCCGGCTGATCCGCCTGCCGAGGTGGGAGTGCCCAGCCGATTCCCCTGCAAGCTGATATCCCTGCCGAGACGTGAAGTGCCTGGCCGATCTCCATGCCAAGGCCTTGAGTGCCCGGCCGATCCGCCTTCCGGTGCGAAGAGTGCCCAGCCGATTCCCCTGCCGACACGTGGAGTGCCTGGCCGATCCCCTGCCAGCTGATAACCCTCCAATACGTGAAGTGCCTGGCGGATCTCCCTGCCAAGGCCTTGAGTGTCCGGCCAATCCACCTGCCGAGGCGAGGAGTGCCCAGCCGATTCCCTGCCGACACGTGGAGTCCCTGGCCGATCGCCTGCCAGCTCATAACCCGCCAATACGTGAAGTGCCTGGCCGATCTCCTGCCAAGGCCTGGAGTTCCCGGCCGATCCCCCTGCCGAGGTGGGAGTGCCCAGCCGATTCCCCTGCAAGCTGATACCCCTGCCGAGACGTGAAGTGCCTGGCCGATCTCCCTGCCAAGGCTTTGAGTGCCCGGCCGATCGAGGAGTGCCCAGCCGATTCCCCTGCCGACGCGTGGAGTGCCTGGCCGATCCCCTGCCAGCTGATAACCCGCCAATAAATGATATACCTGCCCGGTCTCCCTGCCAAGGCCTGGAGTGCCCGGCCGATCCCCCTGCCGAGGTGGGAGTGCCCAGCCGATTTCCCTGCAAGCTGATACCCCTGCCGAGACGTGAAGTGCCTGGCCGATCTCCATGCCAAGGCCTTGGGTGCCCGGCCGATCCACCTGCCGAGACGAGGAGTGCCCAGCCGATTCCCCTGCCGACGCGGGGAGTGCCTGGCCGATCCCCTGCCAGCTCATAACCCTCCAATACGTGAAGTGCCTGGCCGATCTCCCTGCCAACGCATGGAGTGCCCGGCCGATCCCCCTGCCGAGGTGGGAGTGCCCAGCCGATTCCCCTGCACGCTGATACCCCTGACGAGACATGAAGGCCCTAGCCGATCTCCATGCCAAGGTCTTGAGTGCCCAGCCGATCCGCCTGCCGAGGCGAGGAGTGCCCAGCCGATTCCCCTGCCGACGCGTGGAGTGCCTGGCCGATCCCCTGCCAGCTGATAACCCGCCAATAAATGATATGCCTGGTCGGTCTCCCTGCCAAGGCATGGAGTGCCTGACCGATCCCCCTGCCAAGGTCTTGAGTGCCCGGCTGATCCGCCTGCCGAGACGAGGAGTGCCTACCCGATTCCCCTGACGACGCGTGGAGTGCCTGGCCGATCCCCAGCCAGCTGATAACCCGCCAATAAATGATATGCCTGGCCGGTCTCCCTGCCAAAGCATGGAGTGCCCGGCCGATCCCCCTGCCGAGGTGGGAGTGCCCAGCCGATTCCCCTGCAAGCTGATACCCCTGCCGAGACATGAAGTGCCTGGCCGATCTCCATGCCAAGGTCTTGAGTGCCCGGCCGATCCCCTGCCGAGGCGAGGAGTGCCCAGCCGATTCCCCTGCAGACGCGTGGAGTGCCTGGCCGATCCCCTGCCAGCTGATAACCCTCCAATACGTGAAGTGCCTGGCCGATCTCCCTTCCAAGGCTTTGAGTGCCCGGCCGATTCACCTGCCGAGGCGAGGAGTGCCCAGCCGATTCCCCTGCCGACGCGTGGAGTGTCTGGCCGATCTCCCTGCCAAGGCCTGGAGTGCCCGGCCGATCCCCCTGCCGAGGTGAGAGTGCCCAGCCGATTGCCCTGCAAGCTGATACTCCTGCCGAGACGTGAAGTGCCTGGCCGATCTCCATGCCAAGGTCTTTAGTGCCCGGCCGATCCGCCTGCCGAGGCGTGGAGTGCCCAGCCGATTCCCCTGCCGACGCGTGGAGTGCCTGGCCGATCCCCTGCCAGCTGATAACCCTCCAATACGTGAAGTGCCTGGCCGATCTCCCTGCCAAGGCCTGGAGTGCCCGGCCGATCCCCCTGCCGAGGTGAGAGTGCCCAGCCGATTGCCCTGCAAGCTGATACCCCTGCCGAGACGTGAAGTGCCTGGCCGATCTCCATGCCAAGGCCTTGAGTGCCCGGCCGATCCGCCTGCCGAGGCGAGGAGTGCCCAGCCGATTCCCCTGCCGACGCGTGGAGGGCCTGGCCGATCCCCTGCCAGCTCATAACCCTCTAATACGTGAAGTGCCTGGCCGATCTCCCTGCCAACGCATGGAGTGCCCGGCCGATCCCCCTGCCGAGGTGGGAGTGCCCAGCCGATTCCCCTGCAAGCTGATACCCCTGCCGAGACATGAAGGCCCTAGCCGATCTCCATGCCAAGGTCTTGAGTGCCCAGCCGATCCGTCTGCCGAGACGAGGAGTGCCCACCCGATTCCCCTGCCGACGCGTGGAGTGCCTGGCCGATCCCCTGCCAGCTGATAACCCGCCAATAAATGATATGCCTGGTCGGTCTCCCTGCCAAGGCATGGAGTGCCTGACCGATCCCTCTGCCTGGAGTGTCTTGAGTGCCCGGCTGATCCGCCTGCCGAGACGAGGAGTGCCCACCCGATTCCCCTGACGACGCGTGGAGTGCCTGGCCGATCCCCAGCCAGCTGATAACCCGCCAATAAATGATATGCCTGGCCGGTCTCCCTGCCAAAGCATTGAGTGCCCGGCCGATCCCCCTGCCGTGGTGGGAGTGCCCAGCCGATTCCCCTGCAAGCTGATACCCTTGCCGAGACATGAAGTGCCTGGCCGATCTCCATGCCAAGGCCTTGAGTGCCCGGCCGATCCGCCTGCCGAGGCGAGGAGTGCCCAGCCGATTCCCCTGCCGACGCGTGGAGTGCCTGGCCGATCCCCTGCCAGCTGATAACCCTCCAATACGTGAAGTGCCTGGCCGATCTCCCTTCCAAGGCCTTGAGTGCCCGGCCGATTCACCTGCCGAGGCGAGGAGTGCCCAGCCGATTCCCCTGCCGACGCGTGGAGTGTCTGGCCGATCTCCCTGCCAAGGCCTGGAGTGCCCGGCCGATCCCCCTGCCGAGGTGAGAGTGCCCAGCCGATTGCCCTGCAAGCTGATACCCGTGCCGAGACGTGAAGTGCCTGGCCGATCTCCATGCCAAGGTCTTGAGTGCCCGGCCGATCCGCCTGCCGAGGCGAGGAGTGCCAAGCCGATTCCCCTGCCGACGCGTGGAGTGCCTGGCCGATTCCCTGCCAGCTGATAACCCTCCAATACGTGAAATGCCTGGCCGATCTCCCTGCCAACGTATGGAGTGTCCGGCCGATCCCCCTGCCGAGGTGGGAGTGCCCAGCCGATTCCCCTGCAAGCTGATACCCCTGCCAAAACATGAAGGGCCTAGCCGACCTCCATGCCAAAGTCTTGAGTGCCCAGCCGATCCGCCTGCCGAGGCGAGGAGTGCCCAGCCGATTCCCCTGCCGACGCGTGGAGTGCCTGGCCGATCCCCTGCCAGCTGATAACCCGCCAATAAATGATATGCCTGGCCGGTCTCCCTGCCAAGGCATGGAGTGCCCGGCCGATCCCCCTGCCGAGGTGGGAGTGCCCAGCCGATTCCCCTGCAAGGTGATACCCCTGCCGAGACATGAAGTGCCTGGCCGATCTCCATGCCAAGGTCTTGAGTGCCCGGCCGATCCGCCTGCCAAGTCGAGGAGTGCCCAGCCGATTCCCCTGCCGACGCGTGGAGTGCCTGGCCGATCCCCTGCCAGCTGATAACTCGCCAATACGTGAAGTGCCTGGCCGATCCCCCTGCCGTGACGTGAAGTGCCTGGCCGATCTCCATGCCAAGGTCTTGAGTGCCCGGCCGATCCGCCTGCCGAGACGAGGAGTGCCCACCCGATTCCCCTGCCAAGACGTGAAGTGCCTGGCCGATCTGCCTGGCCGATCTGCCGATTCACCTGCCGAGGCGAGGAGTGCCCAGCCGATTCCCCTGCCGACGCGTGGAGTGTCTGGCCGATCTCCCTGCCAAGGCCTGGAGTGCCCGGCCGATCCCCCTGCCGAGGTGAGAGTGCCCAGCCGATTGCCCTGCAAGCTGATACCCCTGCCGAGACGTGAAGTGCCTGGCCGATCTCCATGCCAAGGTCTTGAGTGCCCGGCCGATCCGCCTGCCGAGGCGAGGAGTGCCAAGCCGATTCCCCTGCCGACGCGTGGAGTGCCTGGCCGATCCCCTGCCAGCTCATAACCCTACAATACGTGAAATGCCTGGCCTATCTCCCTGCCAACGTATGGAGTGCCCGGCCGATCCCCCTGCCGAGGTGGGAGTGCCCAGCCGATTCCCCTGCAAGCTGATACCCCTGCCAAAACATGAAGGGCCTAGCCGACCTCCATGCCAAAGTCTTGAGTGCCCAGGCGATTCGCCTGCCGAGGCGAGGAGTGCCCAGCCGATTCCCCTGCCGACGCGTG
Source organism: Drosophila bipectinata (assembly GCF_030179905.1). Classification (NCBI taxonomy): domain Eukaryota; kingdom Metazoa; phylum Arthropoda; class Insecta; order Diptera; family Drosophilidae; genus Drosophila; species Drosophila bipectinata. The sequence continues at coordinate 594,216 of NW_027223007.1, read as the reverse complement.
GAGTGCCTGGCCGATCCCCTGCCAGCTGATAACCCGCCAATAAATGATATGCCTGGCCGGTCTCCCTGCCAAGGCATGGAGTGCCCGGCCGATCCCCCTGCCGAGGTGGGAGTGCCCAGCCGATTCCCCTGCAAGCTGATACCCCTGCCGAGACATGAAGTGCCTGGCCGATCTCCATGCCAAGGTCTTGAGTGCCCGGCCGATCCGCCTGCCGAGTCGAGGAGTGCCCAGCCGATTCCCCTGCCGACGCGTGGAGTGCCTGGCCGATCCCCTGCCAGCTGATAACTCGCCAATACGTGAAGTGCCTGGCCGATCCCCCTGCCGTGACGTGAAGTGCCTGGCCGATCTTCATGCCAAGGTCTTGAGTGCCCGGCCGATCCGCCTGCCGAGACGAGGAGTGCCCACCCGATTCCCCTGCCGAGACGTGAAGTGCCTGGCCGATCTCCATGCCAAGGCCTTGAGTGCCCGGCAGATCCGCCTGCCGAGGCGAGGAGATCCCAGCGATTCCCCTGCCGACGCGTGGAGTGCCTGGCCGATCCCCTGCCAGCTGATAACCCTCCAATACGTGAAGTGCCTGGCCGATCTCCCTGCCAAGGCTTTGAGTGCCCGGCCGATCCACCTGCCGAGGCGAGGAGTGCCCACCCGATTCCCCTGCCGACGCGTGGAGTGCCTGGCCGATCCCCTGCCAGCTCATAACCCGCCAATAAATGATATGCCTGGCCGGTCTCCCTGCCAAGGCATGGAGTGCCCGGCCAATCCCCCTGCCGAGGTGGGAGTGCCCAGCCGATTCCCCTGCAAGCTGATACCCCTGCCGAGACATGAAGGCCCTAGCCGATCTCCATGCCAAGGTCTTGAGTGCAAAGCCGATCCGCCTGCCGAGGCGAGGAGTGCCCAGCCGATTCCCCTGCAGACGCGTGGAGTGCCTGGCCGATCCCCTGCCAGCTGATAACCCGCCAATAAATGATATGCCTGGCCGGTCTCCCTGCCAAGGCATGGAGTGCCCGGCCGATCCCCCTGCCGAGGTGGGAGTGCCCAGCCGATTCCCCTGCAAGCTGATACCCCTGCCGAGACATGAAGTGCCTGGCCGATCTCCATGCCAAGGTCTTGAGTGCCCGGCCGATCCGCCTGCCGAGGCGAGGAGTGCCCAGCCGATTCCCCTGCCGACGCGTGGAGTGCCTGGCCGATCCCCTGCCAGCTGATAACCCTCCAATACGTGAAGTGCCTGGCCGATCTCCCTGCCAAGGCTTTAAGTGCCCGGCCGATCCACCTGCCGAGGCGAGGAGTGCCCAGCCGATTCCCCTGCCGACGCGTGGAGTTCCTGGCCGATCTCCCTGCCAAGGCCTGGAGTGCCCGGCCGATCCCCCTGCCGAGGTGAGAGTGCCCAGCCGATTGCCCTGCAAGCTGATACCCCTGCCGAGACGTGAAGTGCCTGGCCGATATCCATGCAAAGGCCTTGAGTGCCCGGCCGATCCGCCTGCCGAGGCGAGGAGTGCCAAGCCGATTCCCCTGCCGACGCGTGGAGTGCCTGGCCGATCCAATGCCAGCTCATAACCCTCCAATACGTGAAGTGCCTGGCCGATCTCCCTGCCAACGCATGGAGTGCCCGGCCGATCCCCCTGCCGAGGTGGGAGTGCCCAGCCGATTCCCCTGCAAGCTGATACCCCTGCCGAGACATGAAGGGCCTAGCCGATCTCCATGCCAAGCTCTTGAGTGCCCAGCCGATCCGCCTGCCGAGGCGAGGAGTGCCCAGCCGATTCCCCTGCCGACGCGTGGAGTGCCTGGCCGATCCCCTGCCAGCTGATAACCCGCCAATAAATGATATGCCTGGCCGGTCTCCCTGCCAAGGCATGGAGTGCCCGGCCGATCCCCCTGCCGAGGTGGGAGTGCCCAGCCGATTCCCCTGCAAGCTGATACCCCTGCCGAGACATGAAGTGCCTGGCCGATCTCCATGCCAAGGTCTTGAGTGCCCGGCCGATCCGCCTGCCGAGGCGAGGAGTGCCCAGCCGATTCCCCTGCCGACGCGTGGAGTGCCTGGCCGATCCCCTGCCAGCTGATAACCCTCCAATACGTGAAGTGCCTGGCCGATCCCCCTGCCAAGGTCTTGAGTGCCCGGCTGATCCGCCTGCCGAGACGAGGAGTGCCCACCCGATTCCCCTGCCGACGCGTGGAGTGCCTGGCCGATCCCCTGCCAGCTGATAACCCGCCAATAAATGATATGCCTGGCCGGTCTCCCTGCCAAGGCATGGAGTGCCCGGCCGATCCCCCTGCCGAGACATGAAGTGCCTGGCCGATCTCCATGCCAAGGTCTTGAGTGCCCGGCGGATCCGCCTGCCGAGGCGAGGAGTGCCCAGCCGATTCCCCTGCCGACACGTGGAGTGCCTGGCCGATCCCCTGCCAGCTGATAACCCGCCAATAAATGATATGCCTGGCCGGTCTCCCTGCCAAGGCATGGAGTGCCCGGCCGATCCCCCTGCCGAGGTGGGAGTGCCCAGCCGATTCCCCTGCAAGATGATACCCCTGCCGAGACATTAAGTGCCTGGCCGATCTCCATGCCAAGGTCTTGAGTGCCCGGCCGATCCGCCTGCCGAGGCGAGGAGTGCCCAGCCGACGCGTGGAGTTCCTGGCCGATCCCCTGCCAGCTGATAACCCTCCAATACGTGAAGTGCCTGGCCGGTCTCCCTGCCAAGGCCTTGAGTGCCTGGCCGATCCACCTGCCGAGGCGAGGAGTACCCAGCCGATTCCCCTGCCGACGCGTGGAGTGCCTGGCCGATCCCCTGCCAGCTGATAACCCTCCAATACGTGAAGTGCCTGTCCGATCTCCCTGCCAAGGCCTGGAGTGCCCAGCCGATCCCCCTGCCGAGGTGGGACTGCCCAGCCGAGTCCCCTGCAAGCTGATACCCCTGCCGAGACGTGAAGTGCCTGGCCGATCTCCATGCCAAGGCCTTAAGTGGCCGGCAGACCCACCTACCGAGGCGTGGAGTGCCTGGCCGATCCCCTGCCAGCTGATAACCCTCCAATACGTGAAGTGCCTGGCCGATCCCCCTGCCAAGGTCTTGAGTGCCCGGCTGATCCGCCTGCCGAGACGAGGAGTGCCCACCCGATTCCCCTGCCGACGCGTGGAGTGCCTGGCCGATCCCCTGCCAGCTGATAACCCGCCAATAAATGATATGCCTGGCCGGTCTCCCTGCCAAGGCATGGAGTGCCCGGCCGATCCCTCTGCCGAGACATGAAGTGCCTGGCCGATCCCCCTGCCAAGGTTTTGAGTGCCCGGCTGATCCGCCTGCCGAGACGAGGAGTGCCCAGCCGATTCCCCTGCCGACGCGTGGAGTGCCTGGCCGATCCCCTGCCAGCTGATAACCCGCCAATAAATGATATGACTGGCCGGTCTCCCTGCCAAGGCCTGGAGTGCCCGGCCGATCCACCTGCCGAGGCGAGGAGTGCCCAGCCGATTCCCCTGCCGACGCGTGGAGTGCCTGGCCGATCCCCTGCCAGCTGCTAACCCTCCAATTCGTGAAGTGCCTGGCCGATCTCCCTGCCAAGGCCTTGAGTGTCCGGCCGATCCACCTGCCGAGGGGAGGAGTGCCCAGCTGATTCCCCTGCCGACACGTGGAATCCCTGGCCGATCGCCTGCCAGCTGATAACCCGCCAATACGTGAAGTGCCTGGCCGATCTCCCTGCCAAGGCCTGGAGTGCCCGGCCGATCCCCCTGCCGTGGTGAGAGTGCCCAGCCGATTGCCCTGCAAGCTGATACCCCTGCCGAGACGTGAAGTGCCTGGCCGATCTCCATGCCAAGGCCTTGAGTGCCCGGCCGATCCGCCTGCCGAGGCGAGGAGTGCCAAGCCGATTCCCCTGCCGACGCGTGGAGTGCCTGGCCGATCCAATGCCAGCTCATAACCCTCCAATACGTGAAGTGCCTGGCCGATCTCCCTGCCAACGCATGGAGTGCCCGGCCGATCCCCTGCCGAGGTGGGAGTGCCCAGCCGATTCCCCTGCAAGCTGATACCCCTGCCGAGACATGAAGGGCCTAGCCGATCTCCATGCCAAGCTCTTGAGTGCCCAGCCGATCCGCCTGCCGAGGCGAGGAGTGCCCAGCCGATTCCCCTGCCGACGCGTGGAGTGCCTGGCCGATCCCCTGCCAGCTGATAACCCGCCAATAAATGATATGCCTGGCCGGTCTCCCTGCCAAGGCATGGAGTGCCCGGCCGATCCCCCTGCCGAGGTGGGAGTGCCCAGCCGATTCCCCTGCAAGCTGATACCCCTGCCGAGACATGAAGTGCCTGGCCGATCTCCATGCCAAGGTCTTGAGTGCCCGGCCGATCCGCCTGCCGAGGCGGATATGATATGATGATATGCCTGGCCGGTCTCCCTGCCAAGGCATGGAGTGCCCGGCCGATCCCCCTGCCGAGACATGAAGTGCCTGGCCGATCCCCCTGCCAAGGTTTTGAGTGCCCGGCTGATCCGCCTGCCGAGACGAGGAGTGCCCAGCCGATTCCCCTGCCGACGCGTGGAGTGCCTGGCCGATCCCCTGCCAGCTGCTAACCCTCCAATTCGTGAAGTGCCTGGCCGATCTCCCTGCCAAGGCTTTGAGTGTCCGGCCGATCCACCTGCCGAGGGGAGGAGTGCCCAGCTGATTCCCCTGCCGACACGTGGAATCCCTGGCCGATCGCCTGCCAGCTGATAACCCGCCAATACGTGAAGTGCCTGGCCGATCTCCCTGCCAAGGCCTGGAGTGCCCGGCCGATCCCCCTGCCGTGGTGAGAGTGCCCAGCCGATTGCCCTGCAAGCTGATACCCCTGCCGAGACGTGAAGTGCCTGGCCGATCTCCATGCCAAGGCCTTGAGTGCCCGGCCGATCCGCCTGCCGAGGCGAGGAGTGCCAAGCCGATTCCCCTGCCGACGCGTTTAGTGCCTGGCCGATCCCCTGCCAACTCATAACCCTCCAATACGTGAAGTGCCTGGCCGATCTCCCTGCCAACGCATGGAGTGCCCGGCCGATCCCCCTGCCGAGGTGGGAGTGCCCAGCCGATTCCCCTGCAACCTGATACCCCTGCCGAGACATGAAGTGCCTGGCCGATCTCCATGCCAAGGTCTTGAGTGCCCGGCCGATCCGCCTGGCGAGGCGAGGAGTGCCCAGCCGATTCCCCTGCCGACGCGTGGAGTGCCTGGCCGATCCCCTGCCATCTGATAACCCGCCAATACTTGAAGTGCCTGGCCGATCCCCCTGCCGAGACGTGAAGTGCCTGGCCGATCTCCATGCCAAGGTCTTGAGTGCCCGGCCGATCCGCCTGCCGAGACGAGGAGTGCCCACCCGATTCCCCTGCCGAGACGTGAAGTGCCTGGCCGATCTCCATGCCAAGGCCTTGAGTGCCCGGGAAGATCCGCCTGCCGAGGCGAGGAGTTCCCAGCGATTCCCCTGCCGACGCGTGGAGTGCCTGGCCGATCCCCTGCCAGCTGATAACCCTCCAATACGTGAAGTGCCTGGCCGATCCCCCTGCCAAGGTCTTGAGTGCCCGGCTGATCCGCCTGCCGAGACGAGGAGTGCCCACCCGATTCCCCTGCCGACGCGTGGAGTGCCTGGCCGATCCCCTGCCAGCTGATAACCCGCCAATAAATGATATGTCTGGCCGGTCTCCCTGCCAAGGCATGGAGTGCCCGGCCGATCCCCCTGCCGAGACATGAACTGCCTGACCGATCTCCATGCCAAGGTCTTGAGTGCCCGGCCGATCCGCCTGCCGAGGCGAGGAGTGCCCAGCCGATGCCCCTGCCGACGCGTGCAGTGCCTGGCCGATCCCCTGCCAGCTGATAACCCGCCAATAAATGATATGCCTGGCCGGTCTCCCTGCCAAGGCATGGAGTGCCCGGCCGATCCCCCTGCCGAGACATGAAGTGCCTGGCCGATCCCCCTGCCAAGGTTTTGAGTGCCCGGCTGATCCGCCTGCCGAGACGAGGAGTGCCCAGCCGATTCCCCTGCCGACGCGTGGAGTGCCTGGCCGATCCCCTGCCAGCTGATAACCCGCCAATAAATGATATGCCTGGCCGGTCTCCCTGCCAAGGCCTGGAGTGCCCGGCCGATCCACCTGCCGAGGCGAGGAGTGCCCAGCCGATTCCCCTGCCGACGCGTGGAGTGCCTGGCCGATCCCCTGCCAGCTGCTAACCCTCCAATTCGTGAAGTGCCTGGCCGATCTCCCTGCCAAGGCCTTGAGTGTCCGGCCGATCCACCTGCCGAGGGGAGGAGTGCCCAGCTGATTCCCCTGCCGACACGTGGAATCCCTGGCCGATCGCCTGCCAGCTGATAACCCGCCAATACGTGAAGTGCCTGGCCGATCTCCCTGCCAAGGCCTGGAGTGCCCGGCCGATCCCCCTGCCGTGGTGGGAGTGCCCAGCCGAATCCCCTGCAAGCTGATACCTGCCGAGACAAGAAGTGCCTTGCCGATCTCCCTGCCAATGCCTGGAGTGCCCGGCCGATTCGCCTGCCGACGCGTGGAGTGCCAAGCCGTATTCCCCTGCCGACGCGTGTAGTGCCTGGCCGATCCCCTGCTAGCTGATAACCCGCCAATACGTGAAGTGCCTTGCCGATCTCCCTGCCAATGCCTGGAGTGCCCGGCCGATCCCCCTGCCGAGGTGGGAGTGCCCAGCCGATTCCCCTGCAACCTGATACCCCTGCCGAGACATGAAGTGCCTGGCCGATCTCCATGCCAAGGTCTTGAGTGCCCGGCCGATCCGCCTGGCGAGGCGAGGAGTGCCCAGCCGATTCCCCTGCCGACGCGTGGAGTGCCTGGCCGATCCCCTGCCATCTGATAACCCGCCAATACTTGAAGTGCCTGGCCGATCCCCCTGCCGAGACGTGAAGTGCCTGGCCGATCTCCATGCCAAGGTCTTGAGTGCCCGGCCGATCCGCCTGCCGAGACGAGGAGTGCCCACCCGATTCCCCTGCCGAGACGTGAAGTGCCTGGCCGATCTCCATGCCAAGGCCTTGAGTGCCCGGGAAGATCCGCCTGCCGAGGCGAGGAGTTCCCAGCGATTCCCCTGCCGACGCGTGGAGTGCCTGGCCGATCCCCTGCCAGCTGATAACCCTCCAATACGTGAAGTGCCTGGCCGATCCCCCTGCCAAGGTCTTGAGTGCCCGGCTGATCCGCCTGCCGAGACGAGGAGTGCCCACCCGATTCCCCTGCCGACGCGTGGAGTGCCTGGCCGATCCCCTGCCAGCTGATAACCCGCCAATAAATGATATGCCTGGCCGGTCTCCCTGCCAAGGCATGGAGTGCCCGGCCGATCCCCCTGCCGAGACATGAACTGCCTGACCGATCTCCATGCCAAGGTCTTGAGTGCCCGGCCGATCCGCCTGCCGAGGCGAGGAGTGCCCAGCCGATTCCCCTGCCGACGCGTGCAGTGCCTGGCCGATCCCCTGCCAGCTGATAACCCGCCAATAAATGATATGCCTGGCCGGTCTCCCTGCCAAGGCATGGAGTGCTCGGCCGATCCCCCTGGCGAGGTGGGAGTGCCCAGCGGATTCCCCTGCAAGCTGATACCCCTGCCGAGACATGAAGTGCCTGGCCGATCTCCATGCCAAGGTCTTGAGTGCCCGGCAGATCCGCCTGCCGAGGCGAGGAGTGCCCAGCCGATTCCCCTGCCGACGCGTGGAGTGCCTGGCCGATCCCCTGCCAGCTGATAACCCTCCAATACGTGAAGTGCCTGGCCGGTCTCCCTGCCACGGCCTTGAGTGCCCGGCCGATCCACCTGCCGAGGCAAGGAGTACCCAGCCGATTCCCCTGCCGAAGCGTGGAGTGCCTGGCCGATCCCCTGCCAGCTGATAACCCTCCAATACGTGAAGTGCCTGTCCGATCTCCCTGCCAAGGCCTGGAGTGCCCGGCCGATCCCCCTGCCGAGGTGAACTGCCCAGCCGAGTCCCCTGCAAGCTGATACCCCTGCCGAGGCATGAAGTGCCTGGCCGATCTCCATGCCAAGGTCTTGAGTGCCCGGCCGATCCACCTGCCGAGGCGAGGAGTGCCCAGCCGATTCCCCTGCCGACGCGTGGAGTGCCTGGCCGATCCCCTGCCAGCTGATAACCCTCCAATACGTGAAGTGCCTGGCCGGTCTCCCTGCCAAGGCCTGGAGTGCCCGGCCGATCCACCTGCCGAGGCGAGGAGTGCCCAGCCGATTCCCCTGCCGACAAGTAGAGTGCCTGGCCGATCCCCTTCCAGCTGCTAACCCTCCAATTCGTGAAGTGCCTGGCCGATCTCCCTGCCAAGGCCTTGAGTGTCCGGCCGATCCACCTGCCGAGGGGAGGAGTGCCCAGCCGATTCCCCTGCCGACACGTGGAGTCCCTGGCCGATCGCCTGCCAGCTGATAACCCGCCAATACGTGAAGTGCCTGGCCGATCTCCCTGCCAAGGCCTGGAGTTCCCGGCCGATCCCCCTGCCGAGGTGGGAGTGCCCAGCCGATTCCCCTGCAAGCTGATACCCCTGCCGAGACGTGAAGTGCCTGGCCGATCTCCATGCCAAGGCCTTGAGTGCCCGGCAGATCCGCCTGCCGAGGCGAGGAGTGCCCAGCGATTCCCCTGCCGACGCGTGGAGTGCCTGGCCGATCCCCTGCCAGCTGATAACCCTCCAATACGTGAAGTGCCTGGTCGATCCTCCTGCCAAGGTCTTGAGTGCCCGGCTGATCCACCTGCCGAAACGAGGAGTGCCCACCAGATTCCCCTGCCGACGCGTGGAGTGCCTGGCCGATTCCCTGCCAGCTGATAACCTGCCAATAAATGATATGCCTGGCCGGTCTCCCTGCCAAGGCCTGGAGTGCCCGGCCGATCCCCTGCCAGCTGAAAACCCGCCAATAAATGATATGCCTGGCCGGTCTCCCTGCCAAGGCCTGGAGTGCCCGGCCAATCCCCCTGCCGAGGTTGGAGTGCCCAGCCGATTCCCCTGCAAGCTGATACCCCTGCCGAGGCATGAAGTGCCTGGCCGATCTCCATGCCAAGGTCTTGAGTGCCCGGCCGATCCGCCTGCCGAGGCGAGGAGTGCCCAGCAGACCCACCTACCGAGGCGAGGAGTGCCCAGCGATTCCCCTGCCGACGCGTGGAGTGCCCGGCCGATCCCCTACGAGCTGATAACCCTCCAATACGTGAAGTGCCTGGCCGATCCCCCTGCCAAGGTCTTGAGTGCCCGGCTGATCCGCCTGCCGAGACGAGGAGTGCCCAGCCGATTCCCCTGCCGACGCGTGGAGTGCCTGGCCGATCCCCTGCCAGCTGATAACCCGCCAATAAATGATATGCCTGGCCGGTCTCCCTGCCAAGGGCTGGAGTGCCCAGCCGATCTCCCTGCCGAGGTGGGAGTGCCCAGCCGATTCCCCTGCAAGCTGATACCCCTGCCGAGGCGTGAAGTGCCTGGCCGATCTCCATGCTAAGGCCATGAGTGCCCGGCCGATCCGCCTGCCGAGGCGAAGAGTGCCCAGCCGATTCCATCCGACGCGTGGAGTGCCTGGCCGATCCCCTGCCAGCTGATAACCCTCCAATACGTGAAGTGCCTGGCCGATCTCCCTGCCAAGGCCTTGAGTGTCCGGCCGACCCACCTACCGAGGCGAGGAGTGCCCAGCCGATTCCCCTGCCGACACGTAGAGTCCCTGGCCGATCGCCTGCCACCTGATAACCCGCCAATACGTGAAGTGCCTGGCCGATCTCCCTGCCAAGGCCTGGAGTGCCCGGCCGATCCCCCTGCCGAGGTCGGAGTGCCCAGCCGATTCCCCTGCAAGCTGATACCCCTGCCGAGACGTGAAGTGCCTGGCCGATCTCCATGCCAAGGCCTTGAGTGCCCGGCAGATCCGCCTGCCGAGGCGAGGAGTGCCCAGCGATTCCCCTGCCGACGCGTGGAGTGCCTGGCCGATCCCCTGCCAGCTGATAACCCTCCAATACGTGAAGTGCCTGGTCGATCCCCCTGCCAAGGTCTTGAGTGCCCGGCTGATCCACCTGCCGAAACGAGGAGTGCCCACCAGATTCCCCTGCCGACGCGTGGAGTGCCTGGCCGATTCCCTGCCAGCTGATAACCTGCCAATAAATGATATGCCTGGCCGGTCTCCCTGCCAAGGCCTGGAGTGCCCGGCCGATCCCCTGCCAGCTGATAACCCGCCAATAAATGATATGCCTGGCCGGTCTCCCTGCCAAGGCCTGGAGTGCCCGGCCGATCCCCCTGCCGAGGTGGGAGTGCCCAGCCGATTCCCCTGCAAGCTGATACCCCTGCCGAGACGTGAAGTGCCTGGCCGATCTCCCTGCCAATGCTTTGAGTGCCCGGCCGATCCACCTGCCGAGGCGAGGAGTGCCCAGCCGATTCCCCTGCCGACGCGTGGAGTGCCTGGCCGATCCCCTGCCAGCTGATAACCCTCCAATACGTGAAGTGCCTGGCCGATCTCCCTGCCAAGGCCTTGAGTGTCCGTCCGATCCACCTGCCGAGGCGAGGAGTGCCCAGCCGATTCCCCTGCCGACACGTACAGTCCCTGGCCGATCGCCTGCCAGCTGATAACCCGCCAATACGTGCAGTGCCTGGCCGATCTCCCTCCCAAGGCCTGGAGTTCCCGGCCGATCCACCTGCCGAGGCGAGGAGTGCCCAGCCGATTGCCCTGCCGCCGCGTGGAGTGCCTGGCCGATCCCCTGCCAGCTGATAACCCTCCAATACGTGAAGTGCCTGGCCGATCTCCCTGCCAAGGCCTGGAGTTCCCGGCCGATCCCCCTGCCGAGGTGGTAGTGCCCAGCCGATTCCCCTGCAAGCTGATACCCCTGCCGAGACGTGAAGTGGCTGGCCGATCTCCATGCCAAGGCCTTGAGTGCCCGGCAGATCCGCCTGCCGAGGCGAGGAGTGCACAGCGATTCCCCTGCCGACGCGTGGAGTGCCTGGCCGATTCCCTGCCAGGTGATAACCTGCCAATAAATGATATGCCTGGCCGGTCTCCCTGCCAAGGCCTGGAGTGCCCGGCCGATCCCCTGCCAGCTGATAACCCGCCAATAAATAATATGCCTGGCCGGTCTCCCTGCCAAGGCCTGGAGTGCCCGGCCGATCCCCCTGCCGAGGTGGGAGTGTCCAGCCGATTCCCCTGCAAGCTGATACCCCTGCCGAGACGTGAAGTGCCTGGCCGATCTCCCTGCCAATGCTTTGAGTGCCCGGCCGATCCACCTGCCGAGGCGAGGAGTGCCCAGCCGATTCCCCTGCCGACGCGTGGAGTGCCTGGCCGATCCCCTGCCAGCTGATAACCCTCCAATACGTGAAGTGCCTGGCCGATCTCCCTGCCAAGGCCTTGAGTGTCCGTCCGATCCACCTGCCGAGGCGAGGAGTGCCCAGCCGATTCCCCTGCCGACACGTACAGTCCCTGGCCGATCGCCTGCCAGCTGATAACCCGCCAATACGTGAAGTGCCTGGCCGATCTCCCTCCCAAGGCCTGGAGTTCCCGGCCGATCCACCTGCCGAGGCGAGGAGTGCCCAGCCGATTGCCCTGCCGACGCGTGGAGTGCCTGGCCGATCCCCTGCCAGCTGATTACCCTCCAATACGTGAAGTGCCTGGCCGATCTCCTTGCCAAGGCCTGGAGTTCCCGGCCGATCCCCCTGCCGAGGTGGTAGTGCCCAGCCGAATCCCCTGCAAGCTGATACCCCTGCCGAGACGTGAAGTGCCTGGCGGATCTCTATGCCAAGGCCATGAGTGCCCGGCCGATCCGCCTGCCGAGGCGAAGAGTGCCCAGCCGATTCCATCCGACGCGTGGAGTGCCTGGCCAATCCCCTGCCAGCTGATAACCCGCCAATAAATGATATGCCTAGCCGATCTCCCTGCCAAGGCCTGGAGTTCCCGGCCGATCCCCCTGCCGAGATGGGAGTGCCCAGCCGATTCCCCTGCCGACGCGTGGAGTGCCTGGCCGATCTCCTGCCAGCTGATAACCCTCCAATACGTGAAGTGCCTGGCCGATACCCCTGCCAAGGCCTGGAGTTCCCGGCCGATCCCCCTGCCGAGGTGGTAGTGCCCAGCCGATTCCCATGCAAGCTGATACCCCTGCCGAGACGTGAAGTGCCTGGCCGATCTCCATGCCAAGGCCTTGGGTGCCCGGCAGATCCACCTGCCGAGGCGAGGAGTGCCCAGCCGATTCCCCTGCCGATGCGTGGAGTGCCTGCCCGATCCCCTATCAGCTGATAACCCTCCAATACGTGAAGTGCCTGGCCGATCTCCCTTCCAAGGCCTGGAGTGCCCGGCCGATCCCCCTGCCGAGGTGGGACTGCCCAGCCGAGTCCCCTGCAAGCTGATACCCCTGCCGAGACGTGAAGTGGCTGGCCGATCTCCATGCCAAGGCCTTAAGTGGCCGGCAGACCCACCTACCGAGGCGAGGAGTGCCCAGCGATTCCCCTGCCGACGCGTGGTGTGCCTAGCCGATCCCCTGCCAGCTGATAACCCTCCAATACGTGAAGTGCCTGGCCGATCTCCTTGCCAAGGCCTTGAGTGTCCGGCCGATCCACCTGCCGAGGCGAGGAGTGCCCAGCCGATTCCCCTGCCGACGCGTGGAGTGCCTGGCCGATCTCCTGCCAGCTGATTTCCCGCCAATAAATGATATGCCTGGCCGGTCTCCCTGCCAAGGCCTGGAGTGCCCGGCCGATCCCCCTGCCGAGGTGGGAGTGCCCAGCCGATTCCCCTGCAAGCTGATACCCCTGCCGAGACGTGAAGTGCCTGGCCGATCTCCCTGCCAAGGCCTTGAGTGTCCGGCCGATCCACCTGCCGAGGCGAGGAGTGCCCAGCCGATTCCCCTGCCGACACGTACAGTCCCTGGCCGATCGCCTGCCAGCTGATAACCCGCCAATACGTGAAGTGCCTGGCCAATCTCCCTGCCAAGGCCTGGAGTGCCCAGCCGATTCCCCTGCCGACGCGTGGAGTGCCTGGCCGATCCCCTGCCAGCTGATAACCCGCCAATAAATGATATGCCTGGCCGGTCTCCCTGCCAGGGCATGGAGTGCCCGGCCGATCCCCCTGCCGAGGTGGGAGTGCCCAGCCGATTCCCCTGTAAGCTGATACCCCTGCCGAGACGTGAAGTGCCTGGCCGATCTCCATGCCAAGGCCTTGAGTGCCCGGCAGATCCACCTGCCGAGGCGAGGAGTGCCCAGCGATTCCCCTGCCGACGCGTTGAGTGCCTGGCCGATCCCCTGCCAGCTGATAACCCTCCAATACGTGAAGTGCCTGGCCGATCTCCCTGCCAAGGCCTGGAGTGCCCGGCCGATCCCCCAGCCGAGGTGGGACTGCCCAGCCGAGTCTTCTGCAAGCTGATAACCCTGCCGAGACGTGAAGTGCCTGGCCGATCTCCATGCCAAGGCCTTAAGTGGCCGGCAGACCCACCTACCGAGGCGAGGAGTGCCCAGCGATTCCCTTGCCGACGCGTGGAGTGCCTGGCCGATCTCCTGCCAGCTGATAACCCTCCAATACGTGAAGTGCCTAGCCGATCCCCCTGCCAAGGTCTTGAGTGCCCGGCTGATCCGCCTGCCGAGACGAGGAGTGCCCAGCCGATTCCCCTGCCGACGCGTGGAGTGCCTGGCCGATCCCCTGCCAGCTGATAACCCGCCAATAAATGATATGTCTGGCCGGTCTCCCTGCCAAGGCCTGGAGTGCCCAGCCGATCCCCCTGCCGAGGTGGGAGTGCCCAGCCGATTCCCCTGTAAGCTTATACCCCTGCCGAGACGTGAAGTGCCTGGCCGATCTCCATGCCAAGGCCTTGAGTGCCCGGCAGATCCGCCTGCCGAGGCGAGGAGTGCCCAGCGATTCCCCTGCCGACGCGTGGAGTGCCTGGCCGATCCCCTGCCAGCTGATAACCCGCCAATACTTGAAGTGCCTGGCCAATCCCCCTGCCAAGGTCTTGAGGTCCCGGCTGATCCGCCTGCCGAGACGAGGAGTGCCCAGCCGATTCCCCTGCCGACGCGTGGAGTGCCTGGCCGATCCCCTGCCAGCTGATAACCCGCCAATAAATGATATGTCTGGCCGGTCTCCCTGCCAAGGCCTGGAGTGCCCGGCCGATCCCCCTGCCGAGGTGGGAGTGCCCAGCCGATTCCCCTGTAAGCTTATACCCCTGCCGAGACGTGAAGTGCCTGGCCGATCTCCATGCCAAGGCCTTGAGTGCCCGGCAGATCCGCCTGCCGAGGAGAGGAGTGCCCAGCGATTCCCCTGCCGACGCGTTGAGTGCCTGGCCGATCCCCTGCCAGCTGATAACCCTCCAATACGTGAAGTGCCTGGCCGATCTCCCTGCCAAGGCATGGAGTGCCCGGCCGATCCCCCTGCCGAGGTGGGAGTGCCCAGCCGATTCCCCTGTAAGCTGATACCCCTGCCGAGACGTGAAGTGCCTGGCCGATCTCCATGCCAAGGCCTTGAGTACCCGGCAGATCCGCCTGCCGAGGCGAGGAGTGCCCAGCGATTCCCCTGCCGACGCGTTGAGTGCCTGGCCGATCCACTGCCAGCTGATAACCCTCCAATACGTGAAGTGCCTGGCCGATCTCCCTGCCAAGGCCTGGAGTGCCCGGCCGATCCCCCAGCCGAGGTGGGACTGCCAAGCCGAGTCTTCTGCAAGCTGATAACCCTGCCGAGACGTGAAGTGCCTGGCCGATCTCCATGCCAAGGCCTTAGGTGGCCGGCAGACCCACCTACCGAGGCGAGGAGTGCCCAGCGATTCCCTTGCCGGCGCGTGGAGTGCCTGGCCGATCTCCTGCCAGCTGATAACCCTCCAATACGTGAAGTGCCTGGCCGATCCCCCTGCCAAGGTCTTGAGTGCCCGGCTGATCCGCCTGCCGAGACGAGGAGTGCCCAGCCGATTCCCCTGCCGACGCGTGGAGTGCCTGGCCGATCCCCTGCCAGCTGATAATCCGCCAATAAATGATATGCCTGGCCGGTCTCCCTGCCAAGGCCTGGAGTGCCCGGCCGATCCCCCTGCCGAGGTGGGAGTGCCCAGCCGATTCCCCTGCAAGCTGATACCCCTGCCGAGACGTGAAGTGCCTGGCCGATCTCCATGCCAAGGCCTTGAGTGCCCAGCCGATCCACCTGCCGAGGCGAGGAGTGCCCAGCCGACTCCGCTGCCGACGCGTGGAGTGCCTGGCTGATCTCCCTGCCAAGGCCTGGAGTGCCCGGTTCATCCCCCTGCCGAGGTGGAAGTGCCCAGCCGATTTCCCCGCCGTGGCGTGGAGTGCCCAGCCGATCTCCGAGTCTTCTGCCTGGCCGATCTCCCTGCCAAGGCCTGGAGTGCCCGGCCGATCCCCCAGCCGAGGTGGGAGTGCCCAGCCGATTCCCCTGCAAGCTGATACCCCTGCCGAGACGTGAAGTGCCTGGCCGATCTCCATGCCAAGGCCATGAGTGCCCGGCCGATCCGCCTGCCGAGGCGAAGAGTGCCAAGCCGATTCCATCCGACGCGTGGAGTGCCTGGCCAATCCCCTGCCAGCTGATAACCCGCCAATAAATGATATGCCTGGCCGATCTCCCTGCCAAGGCCTGGAGTGCCCGGCCGATCCCCCTGCCGAGGTGGGACTGCCCAGCCGAGTCCCCTGCAAGCTGATACCCCTGCCGAGACGTGAAGTGGCTGGCCGATCTCCATGCCAAGGCCTTAAGTGGCCGGCAGACCCACCTACCGTGGCGAGGAGTGCCCAGCGATTCCGCTGCCGACGCGTGGAGTGCCTGGCCGATCCCCTGCCAGCTGATAACCCGCCAATAAATGATATGCCTGGCCGATCTCCCTGCCGAGGTGGGAGTGCCCAGCCGATTTCCCTGCAAGCTGATACCCCTGCCGAGACGTGAAGTGCCTGGCCGATCTCCATGCCAAGGCCTTGAGTGCCCGGCCGATCCGCCTGCCGAGGCGAGGAGTGCCCAGCCGATTCCCCTGCCGACGCGTGGAGTGCCTAGCCGATCCCCTGCGAGCTCATAACCCTCCAATACGTGAAGTGCCTGGCCGATCTCCCTGCCAAGGCCTTGAGTGCCCGGCCGATCCACCTGCCGAGGCGAGGAGTGCCCAGCCGATTCCCCTGCCGACGCGTGGAGTGCCTGGCCGATCCCCTGCCAGCTGATAACCCTCCAATACGTGAAGTGCCTGACCGATCTCCCTGCCAAGGCCTTGAGTGCCCGGCCGATCCACCTGCCGAGGCGAGGAGTGCCCAGCCGACTCCGCTGCCGACGCGTGGAGTGCCTGGCTGATCTCCCTGCCAAGGCCTGGAGTGCCCGGTTCATCCCCCTGCCGAGGTGGAAGTGCCCAGCCGATTTCCCCGCCGTGGCGTGGAGTGCCCAGCCGATCCCCTGCCAGCTGATAACACTCCAATAAATAATATGCCCGGCCGATCCCCCCGCCGAGGTGGGAGTGCCTAGCCGATTCCTCTGCAAGCTGATACCCCTGCCGAGACGTGAAGTGCCTGGCCGATCTCCATGCCAAGGCCTGGAGTGCCCGGCCGATCCACCTGCCGAGGCGAGGAGTGCCCAGCCGATTCCCCTGCCGACGCGTGGAGTGCCTAGCCGATCCCCTGCGAGCTCATAACCCTCCAATACGTGAAGTGCCTGGCCGATCTCCCTGCCAAGGCCTTGAGTGCCCGGCCGATCCACCTGCCGAGGCGAGGAGTGCCCAGCCGATTCCCCTGCCGTCGCGTGGAGTGCCTGGCCGATCCCCTGCGAGCTCATAACCCTCCAATACGTGAAGTGCCTGGCCGATCTCCCTGCCAAGGCCTTGAGTGTCCGGCCGATCCACCTGCCGAGGCGAGGAGTGCCCAGCCGATTCCCCTGCCGACGCGTGGAGTGCCTGGCCAATCCCCTGCCAGCTGATAACCCGCCAATAAATGATATGCCTGGCCGATCTCCCTGCCAAGGCCTGGAGTGCCCGGCCGATCCCCCTGCCGAGGTGGGAGTGCCCAGCCGATTTCCCTGCAAGCTGATACCCCTGCCGAGACGTGAAGTGCCTGGCCGATCTCCATGCCAAGGCCTTGAGTGCCCGGCCGATCCACCTGCCGAGGCGAGGAGTGCCCAGCCGATTCCCCTGCCGACGCGTGGAGTGCCTGGCCGATCCCGTGCGAGCTCATAACCCTCCAATACGTGAAGTGCCTGGCCGATCTCCCTGCCAAGGCCTTGAGTGCCCGGCCGATCCACCTGCCGAGGCGAGGAGTGCCCAGCCGATTCCCCAGCCGACGCGTGGAGTGCCTGGCCGATCCCCTGCAAGCTGATAACCCTCCAATACGTGAAGTGCCTGACCGATTTCCCTGCCATGGCCTTGAGTGCCCGGCCGATCCACCTGCCGAGGCGAGGAGTGCCCAGCCGACTCCCCTGCCGACGAGTGGAGTGCCTGACCGATCCCCTCCCAGCTGATAACCCTCTCATACGTGAAGTGCCTGACCGATCTCCCTGCCAAGGCCTTGAGTGCCCGGCCGATCCACCTGCCGAGGCGAGGAGTGCCCAGCCGACTCCGCTGCCGACGCGTGGAGTGCCTGGCTGATCTCCCTGCCAAGGCCTGGAGTGCCCGGTCCATCCCCCTGCCGAGGTGGAAGTGCCCAGCCGATTTCCCCGCCGTGGCGTGGAGTGCCCAGCCGATCTCCGAGTCTTCTGCCTGGCCGATCTCCCTGCCAAGGCCTGGAGTGCCCGGCCGATCCCCCAGCCGAGGTGGGAGTGCCCAGCCGATTCCCCTGCAAGCTGATACCCCTGCCGAGACGTGAAGTGCCTGGCCGATCTCCATGCCAAGGCCATGAGTGCCCGGCCGATCCGCCTGCCGAGGCGAAGAGTGCCAAGCCGATTCCATCCGACGCGTGGAGTGCCTGGCCAATCCCCTGCCAGCTGATAACCCGCCAATAAATGATATGCTTGGTCGATCTCCCTGCCAAGGCCTGGAGTGCCCGGCCGATCCCCCTGCCGAGGTGGGACTGCCCAGCCGAGTCCCCTGCAAGCTGATACCCCTGCCGAGACGTGAAGTGGCTGGCCGATCTCCATGCCAAGGCCTTAAGTGGCCGGCAGACCCACCTACCGTGGCGAGGAGTGCCCAGCGATTCCGCTGCCGACGCGTGGAGTGCCTGGCCGATCCCCTGCCAGCTGATAACCCGCCAATAAATGATATGCCTGGCCGATCTCCCTGCCGAGGTGGGAGTGCCCAGCCGATTTCCCTGCAAGCTGATACCCCTGCCGAGACGTGAAGTGCCTGGCCGATCTCCATGCCAAGGCCTTGAGTGCCCGGCCGATCCGCCTGCCGAGGCGAGGAGTGCCCAGCGATTCCCCTGCCGACGCGTTGAGTGCCTGGCCGATCCACTGCCAGCTGATAACCCTCCAATACGTGAAGTGCCTGGCCGATCTCCCTGCCAAGGCCTGGAGTGCCCGGCCGATCCCCCTGCCGAGGTGGGAGTGCCCAGCCGATTCCCCTGTAAGCTGATACCCCTGCCGAGACGTGAAGTGCCTGGCCGATCTCCATGCCAAGGCCTTGAGTACCCGGCAGATCCGCCTGCCGAGGCGAGGAGTGCCCAGCGATTCCCCTGCCGACGCGTTGAGTGCCTGGCCGATCCACTGCCAGCTGATAACCCTCCAATACGTGAAGTGCCTGGCCGATCTCCCTGCCAAGGCCTGGAGTGCCCGGCCGATCCCCCAGCCGAGGTGGGACTGCCAAGCCGAGTCTTCTGCAAGCTGATAACCCTGCCGAGACGTGAAGTGCCTGGCCGATCTCCATGCCAAGGCCTTAGGTGGCCGGCAGACCCACCTACCGAGGCGAGGAGTGCCCAGCGATTCCCTTGCCGGCGCGTGGAGTGCCTGGCCGATCTCCTGCCAGCTGATAACCCTCCAATACGTGAAGTGCCTGGCCGATCCCCCTGCCAAGGTCTTGAGTGCCCGGCTGATCCGCCTGCCGAGACGAGGAGTGCCCAGCCGATTCCCCTGCCGACGCGTGGAGTGCCTGGCCGATCCCCTGCCAGCTGATAATCCGCCAATAAATGATATGCCTGGCCGGTCTCCCTGCCAAGGCCTGGAGTGCCCGGCCGATCCCCCTGCCGAGGTGGGAGTGCCCAGCCGATTCCCCTGCAAGCTGATACCCCTGCCGAGACGTGAAGTGCCTGGCCGATCTCCATGCCAAGGCCTTGAGTGCCCAGCCGATCCACCTGCCGAGGCGAGGAGTGCCCAGCCGACTCCGCTGCCGACGCGTGGAGTGCCTGGCTGATCTCCCTGCCAAGGCCTGGAGTGCCCGGTTCATCCCCCTGCCGAGGTGGAAGTGCCCAGCCGATTTCCCCGCCGTGGCGTGGAGTGCCCAGCCGATCTCCGAGTCTTCTGCCTGGCCGATCTCCCTGCCAAGGCCTGGAGTGCCCGGCCGATCCCCCAGCCGAGGTGGGAGTGCCCAGCCGATTCCCCTGCAAGCTGATACCCCTGCCGAGACGTGAAGTGCCTGGCCGATCTCCATGCCAAGGCCATGAGTGCCCGGCCGATCCGCCTGCCGAGGCGAAGAGTGCCAAGCCGATTCCATCCGACGCGTGGAGTGCCTGGCCAATCCCCTGCCAGCTGATAACCCGCCAATAAATGATATGCCTGGCCGATCTCCCTGCCAAGGCCTGGAGTGCCCGGCCGATCCCCCTGCCGAGGTGGGACTGCCCAGCCGAGTCCCCTGCAAGCTGATACCCCTGCCGAGACGTGAAGTGGCTGGCCGATCTCCATGCCAAGGCCTTAAGTGGCCGGCAGACCCACCTACCGTGGCGAGGAGTGCCCAGCGATTCCGCTGCCGACGCGTGGAGTGCCTGGCCGATCCCCTGCCAGCTGATAACCCGCCAATAAATGATATGCCTGGCCGATCTCCCTGCCGAGGTGGGAGTGCCCAGCCGATTTCCCTGCAAGCTGATACCCCTGCCGAGACGTGAAGTGCCTGGCCGATCTCCATGCCAAGGCCTTGAGTGCCCGGCCGATCCGCCTGCCGAGGCGAGGAGTGCCCAGCCGATTCCCCTGCCGACGCGTGGAGTGCCTAGCCGATCCCCTGCGAGCTCATAACCCTCCAATACGTGAAGTGCCTGGCCGATCTCCCTGCCAAGGCCTTGAGTGCCCGGCCGATCCACCTGCCGAGGCGAGGAGTGCCCAGCCGATTCCCCTGCCGACGCGTGGAGTGCCTGGCCGATCCCCTGCCAGCTGATAACCCTCCAATACGTGAAGTGCCTGACCGATCTCCCTGCCAAGGCCTTGAGTGCCCGGCCGATCCACCTGCCGAGGCGAGGAGTGCCCAGCCGACTCCGCTGCCGACGCGTGGAGTGCCTGGCTGATCTCCCTGCCAAGGCCTGGAGTGCCCGGTTCATCCCCCTGCCGAGGTGGAAGTGCCCAGCCGATTTCCCCGCCGTGGCGTGGAGTGCCCAGCCGATCCCCTGCCAGCTGATAACACTCCAATAAATAATATGCCCGGCCGATCCCCCTGCCGAGGTGGGAGTGCCTAGCCGATTCCTCTGCAAGCTGATACCCCTGCCGAGACGTGAAGTGCCTGGCCGATCTCCATGCCAAGGCCTGGAGTGCCCGGCCGATCCACTTGCCGAGGCGAGGAGTGCCCAGCCGATTCCCCTGCCGACGCGTGGAGTGCCTAGCCGATCCCCTGCGAGCTCATAACCCTCCAATACGTGAAGTGCCTGGCCGATCTCCCTGCCAAGGCCTTGAGTGCCCGGCCGATCCACCTGCCGAGGCGAGGAGTGCCCAGCCGATTCCCCTGCCGTCGCGTGGAGTGCCTGGCCGATCCCCTGCGAGCTCATAACCCTCCAATACGTGAAGTGCCTGGCCGATCTCCCTGCCAAGGCCTTGAGTGTCCGGCCGATCCACCTGCCGAGGCGAGGAGTGCCCAGCCGATTCCCCTGCCGACGCGTGGAGTGCCTGGCCAATCCCCTGCCAGCTGATAACCCGCCAATAAATGATATGCCTGGCCGATCTCCCTGCCAAGGCCTGGAGTGCCCGGCCGATCCCCCTGCCGAGGTGGGAGTGCCCAGCCGATTTCCCTGCAAGCTGATACCCCTGCCGAGACGTGAAGTGCCTGGCCGATCTCCATGCCAAGGCCTTGAGTGCCCGGCCGATCCACCTGCCGAGGCGAGGAGTGCCCAGCCGATTCCCCTGCCGACGCGTGGAGTGCCTGGCCGATCCCGTGCGAGCTCATAACCCTCCAATACGTGAAGTGCCTGGCCGATCTCCCTGCCAAGGCCTTGAGTGCCCGGCCGATCCACCTGCCGAGGCGAGGAGTGCCCAGCCGATTCCCCAGCCGACGCGTGGAGTGCCTGGCCGATCCCCTGCAAGCTGATAACCCTCCAATACGTGAAGTGCCTGACCGATCTCCCTGCCAAGGCCTTGAGTGCCCGGCCGATCCACCTGCCGAGGCGAGGAGTGCCCAGCCGACTCCCCTGCCGACGCGTGGAGTGCCTGGCCGATCCCCTGCCAGCTGATAACCCTCCAATACGTGAAGTGCCTGACCGATCTCCCTGCCAAGGCCTTGAGTGCCCGGCCGATCCACCTGCCGAGGCGAGGAGTGCCCAGCCGACTCCGCTGCCGACGCGTGGAGTGCCTGGCTGATCTCCCTGCCAAGGCCTGGAGTGCCCGGTCCATCCCCCTGCCGAGGTGGAAGTGCCCAGCCGATTTCCCCGCCGTGGCGTGGAGTGCCCAGCCGATCTCCGAGTCTTCTGCCTGGCCGATCTCCCTGCCAAGGCCTGGAGTGCCCGGCCGATCCCCCAGCCGAGGTGGGAGTGCCCAGCCGATTCCCCTGCAAGCTGATACCCCTGCCGAGACGTGAAGTGCCTGGCCGATCTCCATGCCAAGGCCATGAGTGCCCGGCCGATCCGCCTGCCGAGGCGAAGAGTGCCAAGCCGATTCCATCCGACGCGTGGAGTGCCTGGCCAATCCCCTGCCAGCTGATAACCCGCCAATAAATGATATGCTTGGTCGATCTCCCTGCCAAGGCCTGGAGTGCCCGGCCGATCCCCCTGCCGAGGTGGGACTGCCCAGCCGAGTCCCCTGCAAGCTGATACCCCTGCCGAGACGTGAAGTGGCTGGCCGATCTCCATGCCAAGGCCTTAAGTGGCCGGCAGACCCACCTACCGTGGCGAGGAGTGCCCAGCGATTCCGCTGCCGACGCGTGGAGTGCCTGGCCGATCCCCTGCCAGCTGATAACCCGCCAATAAATGATATGCCTGGCCGATCTCCCTGCCGAGGTGGGAGTGCCCAGCCGATTTCCCTGCAAGCTGATACCCCTGCCGAGACGTGAAGTGCCTGGCCGATCTCCATGCCAAGGCCTTGAGTGCCCGGCCGATCCGCCTGCCGAGGCGAGGAGTGCCCAGCCGATTCCCCTGCCGACGCGTGGAGTGCCTAGCCGATCCCCTGCGAGCTCATAACCCTCCAATACGTGAAGTGCCTGGCCGATCTCCCTGCCAAGGCCTTGAGTGCCCGGCCGATCCACCTGCCGAGGCGAGGAGTGCCCAGCCGATTCCCCTGCCGACGCGTGGAGTGCCTGGCCGATCCCCTGCCAGCTGATAACCCTCCAATACGTGAAGTGCCTGACCGATCTCCCTGCCAAGGCCTTGAGTGCCCGGCCGATCCACCTGCCGAGGCGAGGAGTGCCCAGCCGACTCCGCTGCCGACGCGTGGAGTGCCTGGCTGATCTCCCTGCCAAGGCCTGGAGTGCCCGGTTCATCCCCCTGCCGAGGTGGAAGTGCCCAGCCGATTTCCCCGCCGTGGCGTGGAGTGCCCAGCCGATCCCCTGCCAGCTGATAACACTCCAATAAATAATATGCCCGGCCGATCCCCCTGCCGAGGTGGGAGTGCCTAGCCGATTCCTCTGCAAGCTGATACCCCTGCCGAGACGTGAAGTGCCTGGCCGATCTCCATGCCAAGGCCTGGAGTGCCCGGCCGATCCACTTGCCGAGGCGAGGAGTGCCCAGCCGATTCCCCTGCCGACGCGTGGAGTGCCTAGCCGATCCCCTGCGAGCTCATAACCCTCCAATACGTGAAGTGCCTGGCCGATCTCCCTGCCAAGGCCTTGAGTGCCCGGCCGATCCACCTGCCGAGGCGAGGAGTGCCCAGCCGATTCCCCTGCCGTCGCGTGGAGTGCCTGGCCGATCCCCTGCGAGCTCATAACCCTCCAATACGTGAAGTGCCTGGCCGATCTCCCTGCCAAGGCCTTGAGTGTCCGGCCGATCCACCTGCCGAGGCGAGGAGTGCCCAGCCGATTCCCCTGCCGACGCGTGGAGTGCCTGGCCAATCCCCTGCCAGCTGATAACCCGCCAATACCTGAAGTGCCTGACCGATCTCTCTGCCAAGGTCTTGAGTGCCCGGCCGATCCACCTGCCGAGGCGAGGAGTGCCCAGCCGATTCCCCTGCCGACGCGTGGAGTGCCTGGCTGATCTCCCTGCCGAGACCTGAAGTGCCTGGCCGATGTCTCTACCAAGGCCTGGAGTGCTCGGCCGATGTCTCTACCAAGGCCTGGAGTGCTCGGCCGTTTCCCCTGCCGAGGCGTGGAGTGCCTAGACGATCCCCTGCCAGCTGAAAACCCTCCAATAAATGATATGCCTGGCCGATCTCCCTGCCGAGGTGGGAGTGCCCAGCCGATTTCCCTGCAAGCTGATACCCCTGCCGAGACGTGAAGTGCCTGGCCGATCTCCATGCCAAGGCCTTGAGTGCCCGGCCGATCCGCCTGCCGAGGCGAGGAGTGCCCAGCCGATTCCCCTGCCGACGCGTGGAGTGCCTAGCCGATCCCCTGCGAGCTCATAACCCTCCAATACGTGAAGTGCCTGGCCGATCTCCCTGCCAAGGCCTTGAGTGCCCGGCCGATCCACCTGCCGAGGCGAGGAGTGCCCAGCCGATTCCCCTGCCGACGCGTGGAGTGCCTGGCCGATCCCCTGCCAGCTGATAACCCTCCAATACGTGAAGTGCCTGACCGATCTCCCTGCCAAGGCCTTGAGTGCCCGGCCGATCCACCTGCCGAGGCGAGGAGTGCCCAGCCGACTCCGCTGCCGACGCGTGGAGTGCCTGGCTGATCTCCCTGCCAAGGCCTGGAGTGCCCGGTTCATCCCCCTGCCGAGGTGGAAGTGCCCAGCCGATTTCCCCGCCGTGGCGTGGAGTGCCCAGCCGATCCCCTGCCAGCTGATAACACTCCAATAAATAATATGCCCGGCCGATCCCCCTGCCGAGGTGCCTAGCCGATTCCTCTGCAAGCTGATACCCCTGCCGAGACGTGAAGTGCCTGGCCGATCTCCCTGCCAAGGCCTTGAGTGCCCGACCGATCCACCTGCCGAGGCGAGGAGTGCCCAGCCGATTCCCCTGCCGTCGCGTGGAGTGCCTGGCCGATCCCTTGCGAGCTCATAACCCTCCAATACGTGAAGTGCCTGGCCGATCTCCCTGCCAAGGCCTTGAGTGTCCGGCCGATCCACCTGCCGAGGCGAGGAGTGCCCAGCCGATTCCCCTGCCGACGCGTGGAGTGCCTGGCCAATCCCCTGCCAGCTGATAACCCGCCAATACCTGAAGTGCCTGACCGATCTCTCTGCCAAGGTCTTGAGTGCCCGGCCGATCCACCTGCCGAGGCGAGGAGTGCCCAGCCGATTCCCCTGCCGACGCGTGGAGTGCCTGGCTGATCTCCCTGCCGAGACCTGAAGTGCCTGGCCGATGTCTCTACCAAGGCCTGGAGTGCTCGGCCGATGTCTCTACCAAGGCCTGGAGTGCTCGGCCGTTTCCCCTGCCGAGGCGTGGAGTGCCTAGACGATCCCCTGCCAGCTGAAAACCCTCCAATAAATGATATGCCTGCCCGATCTTCCTGCCAAGACCTGGAGTACCCGGTCGATCCCCCCGCCGAGGCAGGAGTGTCAAGCCGTATTCCCTGCAAGCTGATACTTCTGCCGAGACCTGACGCGCCTGGCCGATCTCTCTTCCAAGGCCTGGAGTGCTCGGCCGATCCCCCTGCCAGCTGATAACCCTCCAATACGTGAAGTGCCTGGCCGATCTCCCTGCCAAGGCCTGGAGTGCCCGGCTGATCCCCCTGCCGAGGTGGGAGTGCCCAGCCGATCCGCCTGCCGAGGCGAAGAGTGCCCAGCCGATTCCCCTACCGACGCGTGGAGTGCTTGGCCAATCTCCCTGCCAAGGCCTTGAGTGTTTGAAAGACCTGGAGTACCCGGTCGATCCCCTCGCCGAGGTGGGAGTGTCAAGCCGTATTCCTTCAAGCTGATACTTCTGCCGAGACCTGACGTGTTTGGCCGATCTCTCTTCCAAGGCCTGGAGTGCTCGGCCGATCCCCCTGCCGAGGCGTGGAGTGCCTCGCCGATCTCTGTGCCGAGACCAGAAGTGCCTGGCCGATGTCTCTGCCAAGGCCTGGAGTGCTCGGCCGATTCCCCTGCTGAGACGTGAAGTGCCTGGCCGATCTCCAAGCCAAGGCCTGGAGTGCTCGGCCGATCCCCCTGCCGAGGCGTGGAGTGCCTCGCCGATCTCTGTGCCGAGACCAGAAGTGCCTGGCCGATGTCTCTGCCAAGGCCTGGAGTGCTCGGCCGATTCCCCTGCTGAGACGTGAAGTGCCTGGCCGATCTCCAAGCCAAGGCCTGGAGTGCTCGGCCGATCCCTCTGCCTAGGCCTGGAGTGCTCGGCCGATTCTCCTGCCGAGGCGTGGAGTGCCTGGTCGATCCCCTGCCAGCTGATAACCCGCCAATATGTGATATGCCTGCCCGATCTTCCTGCCAAGACCTGGAGTACCCGGTCGATCCCCCCGCAGAGGTGGGAGTGTCAAGCCGTAATCCCTGCAAGCTGATACTTCTGCCGAGACCTGACGTGCTTGGCCGATCTCTCTTCCAAGGCCGATCTCCCTGCCAAGGCCGATCCCCTGCCAGCTGACAACCCTCCAATACGTGAAGTGCCTGGCCAATCCCCCTTCCAAGGTCTTGAGTGCCAGGCTGATCCGCCTGCCGAGACGAGGAGTGCCCAGCCGATTCCCCTGCCGACGCGTGGAGTGCCTGGCCGATCCCCTGCCAGCTGATAATCCTCCAATCCGTGAAGTGCCTGGCCGATCCCCCTGCCAAGGTTTTGAGTGCCCGGCTGATCCGCCTGCCGAGACGAGGAGTGCCCACCCGATTCCTCTGCCGACGCGTGGAGTGGCTGGCCGATCCCCTGCCAGCTGATAACCCGCCAATAAATGATATGCCTGGCCGGTCTCCCTGCCAAGGCATGGAGTGCCCGGCCGATCCCCCTGCCGAGGTGGGAGTGCCCAGCCGATTCCCCTGCAAGCTGATACCCCTGCCGAGACGTGAAGTGCCTGGCCGATCTCCATGCCAAGGCCTTGAGTGCCCGGCAGATCCGCCTGCCGAGGCGAGGAGTGCCCAGGGATTCCCCTGCCGACGCGTTGAGTGCTTGGCCGATCCCCTGCCAGCTGATAACCCTCCAATACGTGAAGTGCCTAGCCGATCTCCCTGCCAAGGCCTGGAGTGCCCGGCCGATCCCCCTGCCGAGGTGGGACTGCCCAGCCGAGTCCCCTGCAAGCTGATACCCCTGCCGACGCGTGGAGTGCCTAGCCGATCCCCTGCGAGCTCATAACCCTCCAATACGTGAAGTGCCTGGCCGATCTCCCTGCCAAGGCCTTGAGTGCCCGGCCGATCCACCTGCCGAGGCGAGGAGTGCCCAGCCGATTCCCCTGCCAACGCGTGGAGTGCCTGGCCGATCCCCTGCCAGCTGATAACCCTCCAATACGTGAAGTGCCTGACCGATCTCCCTGCCAAGGCCTTGAGTGCCCAGCCGACTCCGCTGCCGACGCGTGGAGTGCCTGGCTGATCTCCCTGCCAAGGCCTGGAGTGCCCGGTTCATCCCCCTGCCGAGGTGGAAGTGCCCAGCCGATTTCCCCGCCGTGGCGTGGAGTGCCCAGCCGATCTCCTGCCAGCTGATAACACTCCAATAAATAATATGCCCGGCCGATCCTCCTGCCGAGGTGGGAGTGCCCAGCCGATTCCCCTGCAAGCTGATACCCCTGCCGAGACGTGAAGTGCCTGGCCGATCTCCATGCCAAGGCCTGGAGTGCCCGGCCGATCCACCTGCCGACGCGAGGAGTGCCCAGCCGATTCCCCTGCCGACGCGTGGAGTGCCTGGCCGATCCCCTGACAGCTGATAACCCTCCAATACGTGAAGTGCCTGGCCGATCTCCCTGCCAAGGCCTTGAGTGCCCGGCCGATCCACCTGCCGAGGCGAGGAGTGCCCAGCCGATTCCCCTGCCGTCGCGTGGAGTGCCTGGCCGATCCCCTGCGAGCTCATAACCCTCCAATACGTGAAGTGCCTGGCCGATCTCCCTGCCAAGGCCTTGAGTGTCCGGCCGATCCACCTGCCGAGGCGAGGAGTGCCCAGCCGATTCTCCTGCCGACGCGTGGAGTGCCTGGCCAATCCCCTGCCAGCTGATAACCCGCCAATACGTGAAGTGCCTGACCGATCTCCCTGCCAAGGTCTTGAGTGCCCGGCCGATCCACCTGCCGAGGCGAGGAGTGCCCAGCCGATTCCCCTGCCGACGCGTGGAGTGCCTGGCTGATCTCCCTGCCGAGACCTGAAGTGCCTGGCCGATGTCTCTACCAAGGCCTGGAGTGCTCGGCCGATGTCTCTACCAAGGCCTGGAGTGCTCGGCCGTTTCCCCTGCCGAGGCGTGGAGTGCCTAGACGATCCCCTGCCAGCTGAAAACCCGCCAATAAATGATATGCCTGCCCGATCTTCCTGCCAAGACCTGGAGTACCCGGTCGATCCCCCCGCCGAGGCAGGAGTGTCAAGCCGTATTCCCTGCAAGCTGGTACTTCTGCCGAGACCTGACGCGCCTGGCCGATCTCTCTTCCAAGGCCTGGAGTGCTCGGCCGATCCCCCTGCCAGCTGATAGCCCTCCAATACGTGAAGTGCCTGGCCGATCTCCCTGCCAAGGCCTGGAGTGCCCGGCTGATCCCCCTGCCGAGGTGGGAGTGCCCAGCCGATCCGCCTGCCGAGGCGAAAAGTGCCCAGCCGATTCCCCTGCCGACGCGTGGAGTGCTTGGCCAATCTCCCTGCCAAGGCCTTGAGTGCTTGAAAGACCTGGAGTACCCGGTCGATCCCCTCGCCGAGGTGGGAGTGTCAAGCCGTATTCCTTCAAGCTGATACTTCTGCCGAGACCTGACGTGTTTGGCCGATCTCTCTTCCAAGGCCTGGAGTGCCTCGCCGATCTCTCTGCCGAGACCAGAAGTGCCTGGCCGATGTCTCTGCCAAGGCCTGGAGTGCTCGGCCGATTCCCCTGCTGAGACATGAAGTGCCTGGCCGATCTCCAAGCCAAGGCCTGAAGTGCTCGGCCGATCCCCCTGCCGAGGCGTGGAGTGCCTGGCCGATCACCTGCAAGCTGATAACCCGCCAATATGCCTGGCCGATCCCTCTGCCAAGGCCTGGAGTGCTCGGCCGATCCTCCTGCCGAGGCGTGGAGTGCCTGGTCGATCCCCTGCCAGCTGATAACCCGCCAATATGTGATATGCCTGCCCGATCTTCCTGCCAAGACCTGGAGTACCCGGTCGATCCCCCCGCAGACGTGGGAGTGTCAAGCCGTAATCCCTGCAAGCTGATACTTCTGCCGAGACCTGACGTGCTTGGCCGATCTCTCTTCCAAGGCCGATCTCCCTGCCAAGGCCGATCCCCTGCCAGCTGATAACCCTCCAATACGTGAAGTGCCTGGCCAATCCCCCTGCCAAGGTCTTGAGTGCCAGGCTGATCCGCCTGCCGAGACGAGGAGTGCCCAGCCGATTCCCCTGCCGACGCGTGGAGTGCCTGGCCGATCCCCTGCCAGCTGATAACCCTCCAATACGTGAAGTGCCTGGCCGATCCCCCCGCCAAGGTTTTGAGTGCCCGGCTGATCCGCCTGCCGAGACGAGGAGTGCCCACCCGATTCCCCTGCCGACGCGTGGAGTGGCTGGCCGATCCCCTGCCAGCTGATAACCCGCCAATAAATGATATGCCTGGCCGGTCTCCCTGCCAAGGCATGGAGTGCCCGGCCGATCCCCCTGCCGAGGTGGGAGTGCCCAGCCGATTCCCCTGTAAGCTGATACCCCTGCCGAGACGTGAAGTGCCTGGCCGATCTCCCTGCCAAGGCCTTGAGTGCCCGGCCGATCCACCTGCCGAGGCGAGGAGTGCCCAGCCGATTCCCCTAACGTCGCGTGGAGTGCCTGGCCGATCCCCTGCGAGCTCATAACCCTCCAATACGTGAAGTGCCTGGCCGATCTCCCTGCCAAGGCCTCGAGTGTCCGGCCGATCCACCTGCCGAGGCGAGGAGTGCCCAGCCGATTCCCCTGCCGACGCGTGGAGTGCCTGGCCGATCCCCTGCCAGCTGATAACCCGCCAATACGTGAAGTGCCTGGCCGATCTCCCTGCCAAGGCCTTGAGTGCCCGGCCGATCCACCTGCCGAGGCGAGGAGTGCCCAGCCGATTCCCCTGCCGACGCGTGGAGTGCCTGGCCAATCCCCTGCCAGCTGATAACCCGCCAATACGTGAAGTGCCTGACCGATCTCCCTGCCAAGGTCTTGAGTGCCCGGCCGATCCACCTGCCGAGGCGAGGAGTGCCCAGCCGATTCCCCTGCCGACGCGTGGAGTGCCTGGCTGATCTCCCTGCCGAGACGTGAAGTGCCTGGCCGATCTCCATGCCAAGGCCATGAGTGCCCGGCAGATCCGCCTGCCGAGGCGAGGAGTGCCCAGCGATTCCCCTGCCGACGCGTTGAGTGCCTGGCCGATCTCCTGCCAGCTGATAACCCTCCAATACGTGAAGTGCCTAGCCGATCTCCCTGCCAAGGCCTGGAGTGCCCGGCCGATCCCCCTGCCGAGGTGGGACTGCCCAGCCGAGTCCCCTGCAAGCTGATACCCCTGCCGAGATGTGAAGTGCCTGGCCGATCTCCATGCCAAGGCCTTAAGTGGCCGGCAGACCCACCTACCGAGGCGAGAAGGGCCCAGCGATTCCCCTGCCGACGCGTGGAGTGCCTGGCCGATCTCCTGCCAGCTGATAACCCTCCAATACGTGAAGTGCCTGGCCGATCCCCCTGCCAAGGTCTTGAGTGCCCGGCTGATCCGCCTGCCGAGACGAGGAGTGCTCAGCCGATTCCCCTGCCGACGCGTGGAGTGCCTGGCCGATCCCCTGCCAGCTGATAACCCGCCAATAAATGATATGCCTGGGCGGTCTCCCTGCCAAGGCCTGGAGTGCCCGGCCGATCCCCCTGCCGAGGTGGGAGTGCCCAGCCGATTCCCCTGTAAGCTGATACCCCTGCCGAGACGTGAAGTGCCTGGCCGATCTCCATGCCAAGGCCTTGAGTGCCCGGCAGATCCGCCTGCCGAGGCGAGGAGTGCCCAGCGATTCCCCTGCCGACGCGTTGAGTGCCTGGCCGATCCCCTGCCAGCTGATAACCCTCCAATACGTGAAGTGCCTAGCCGATCTCCCTGCCAAGGCCTGGAGTGCCCGGCCGATCCCCCTGCCGAGGTGGGACTGCCCAGCCGATTCCCCTGCCGACGCGTGGAGTGCCTGGCTGATCTCCCTGCCGAGACGTGAAGTGCCTGGCCAATCTCCATGCCAAGGACATGAGTGCCCGGCAGATCCGCCTGCCGAGGCGAGGAGTGCCCAGGGATTCCCCTGCCGACGCGTTGAGTGCCTGGCCGATCCCCTGCCAGCTGATAACCCTCCAATACGTGAAGTGCCTAGCCGATCTCCTTGCCAAGGCCTGGAGTGCCCGGCCGATCCCCCTGCCGAGGTGGGACTGCCCAGCCGAGTCCCCTGCAAGCTGATACCCCTGCCGAGATGTGAAGTGCCTGGCCGATCTCCATGCCAAGGCCTTAAGTGGCCGGCAGACCCACCTACCGAGGCGAGAAGGGCCCAGCGATTCCCCTACCGACGCGTGGAGTGCCTGGCCGATCTCCTGCCAGCTGATAACCCTCCAATACGTGAAGTGCCTGGCCGATCCCCCTGCCAAGGTCTTGAGTGCCCGGCTGATCCGCCTGCCGAGACGAGGAGTGCTCAGCCGATTCCCCTGCCGACGCGTGGAGTGCCTGGCCGATCCCCTGCCAGCTGATAACCCGCCAATAAATGATATGCCTGGGCGGTCTCCCTGCCAAGGCCTGGAGTGCCCGGCCGATCCTCTGCCGAGGTGGGAGTGCCCAGCCGATTCCCCTGTAAGCTGATACCCCTGCCGAGACGTGAAGTGCCTGGCCGATCTCCATGCCAAGGCCTTGAGTGCCCGGCAGATCCGCCTGCCGAGGCGAGGAGTGCCCAGCGATTCCCCTGCCGACGCGTTGAGTGCCTGGCCGATCCCCTGCCAGCTGATAACCCTCCAAAACGTGAAGTGCTTGTCCGATCTCCCTGCCAAGGCCTGGAGTGCCCGGCCGATCCCCCTGCCGAGGTGGGACTGCCCAGCCGAGTCCCCTGCAAGCTGATACCCCTGCCGAGACGTGAAGTGGCTGGCCGATCTCCATGCCAAGGCCTTAAGTGGCCGGCAGACCCACCTACCGAGGCGAGGAGTGCCCAGCGATTCCCCTGCCGACGCGTGGAGTGCCTGGCCGATCCCCCGCCAGCTGATAACCCTCCAATACGTGAAGTGCCTGGCCGATCCCCCTGCCAAGGTCTTGAGTGCCCGGCTGATCCGCCTGCCGAGACGAGGAGTGCCCAGCCGATTCCCCTGCCGACGCGTGGAGTGCCTGGCCGATCCCCTGATAGCTGATAACCCGCCAATAAATGATATGCCTGGCCGGTCTCCCTGCCAAGGCCTGGAGTGCCCGGCCGATCCCCCTGCCGAGGTGGGAGTGCCCAGCCGATTCCCCTGCAAGCTGATACCCCTGCCGAGACGTGAAGTGCCTGGCCGATCTCCATGCCAAGGCCATGAGTGCCCGGCAGATCCGCCTGCCGAGGCGAAGAGTGCCCAGCCGATTCCATCCGACGCGTGGAGTGCCTGGCCAATCCCCTGCCAGCTGATAACCCGCAAATAAATTATATGCCTGGCCGATCTCCCTGCCAAGGCCTGGAGTACCCGGCCGATCCCCCTGCCGCGGTGGGAGTGCCCAGCCGATTTCCCTGCAAGCTGATACCCCTGCCGAGACGTGAAGTGCCTGGCCGATCTCCATGCCAAGGCCTTGAGTGCCCGGCCGATACGCCTGCGAGGCGAGGAGTGCCCAGCCGATTCCCCTGCCGACGCGTGGAGTGCCTGGCCAATCCCCTGCGAGCTCATAACCCTCCAATACGTGAAGTGCCTGGCAGATCTCCCTGCCAAGGCCTTGAGTGCCCGGCCGATCCAGCTGCCGAGGCGAAGAGTGCCCAGCCGATTCCCATGCCGACGCGTGGAGTGCCTGGCCGATCCCCTGCCAGGGGATAACCCTCCAATACGTGAAGTGCCTGACAGATCTCCCTGCCAAGGCCTGGAGTGCCCGGTTCATCCCCCTGCCGAGGTGGAAGTGCCCAGCCGATTCCCCCGCCGTGGCGTGAAGTGCCCAGCCGATCCCCTGCCAGCTGATAACACTTCAATAAATAATATGCCTGGCCGATCCCCCGGCCGAGGTGGGAGTGCCAAGCCGATTCCCCTGCAAGCTGATACCCCTGCCGAGACGTGAAGTGCCTGGCCGATCTCCATGCCAAGGCCTGGAGTGCCCGGCCGATCCCCCTGCCAAAGTGGGAGTGCCTAGCCGATTCCTCTGCAAGCTGATACCCCTGCCGAGACGTGAAGTGACTGACCGATCTCCATGCCAAGGCCTGGAGTGTTGGCCGATCCCCCTGGCGAGGCGTGGAGTGCCCAGTCGATTCCCCTGCCGACGCGTGGAGGGCCTGGCCAATCCCCTGCCAGCTGATAACCCGCCAATAAATAATATGCCTGGCCGATCTCCATGCCAAGGCCTGGAGTGCCCGGCCGATCCCTCTGCCGAGGTGGGACTGCCCAGCCGAGTCCCCTGCAAGCTGATACCCCTGCCGAGTCGTGAAGTGCCTGGCCGATCTCCCTGCCAAGGCCTTGAGTGCCCGGCCGATCCGCCTGCCGAGGCGAGGTGTACCCAGCCGATTCCCCTGCCGACGCGTGGAGTGCCTGGCCGATCTCCCTGCCAAGGCCTGGAGTGCCCGGCCGATCCCCCTGCCGAGGTGGGAGTGCCCAGTTGATTCCCCTGACGTGGCGTGGAGTGCCTGGCCGATCCCCTAACAGCTGATAACACTCCAATAAATAATATGCCTGGCCGATCCCCCTTCCGAGGTGGGAGTGCCCCGCCGATTCCCTTGCAAGCTGATACCCCTGCCGAGACGTGAAGTGCCTGGCCGATCTCCCTGCCAAGGCCTTGAGTGCCCGGCCGATCCGCCTGCCGAGGCGAGGTGTGCCCAGCAGATTCCCCTGCCGACGCGTGGAGTGCCTGGCCAATCTCCCTGCCAAGGCCTGGAGTGCCTGGCCGCTCCCCCTGCCGAGGTGGGAGTGCCCAGCCGATTCCCCTGACGTGGCGTGGAGTGCCTGGCCGATCCCCTAACAGCTGATAACACTCCAATAAATAATATGCCTTGCCGATCCCCCTTCCGAGGTGGGAGTGCCCCGCCGATTCCCCTGCAAGCTGATACCCCTGCCGAGACGTGAAGTGCCTGGCCGATCTCCATCCCAAGGCCTGAGTGGTGGCCGATCCCCCTGCCAAGGCCTGGAGTGCCCGGCCGATCCTCCTGCCGAGGTGGGAGTGCCTAGCCGATTCCCCTGCAAGCTGATACCCCTGCCGAGACGTGAAGTGCCTGGCCGATCTCCATGCCAAGGCCTGGAGTGCCCGGCCGATCCGCCTGCCGAGTCGAAGAGTGCTCAGCCGATTCCATCCGACGCGTGGAGTGCCTGGCCAATCCCTGCCAGCTGATAACCCGCCAATAAATTATATGCCTGGCCGATCTCCATGCCAAGGCCTGGAGTGCCCGGCCGATCCCCCTGCCGAGGTGGGAGTGCCTAGCCGATTCCTCTGCAAGCTGATACCCCTGACGAGACGTGAAGTGCCTGGCCGATCTCCATGCCAAGGCCTGGAGTGCCCGGCCGATCCACCTGCCGAGGCGAGGAGTGCCCAGCCGATTCCCCTGCCGACGCGTGGAGTGCCTGGCCGATACCCTGCCAGCTGATAACCCTCCAATACGTGAAGTGCCTGGCCGATCTCCCTGCCAAGGCCTTGAGTGCCCGGCCGATCCGCCTGCCGAGGCGAGGTGTACCCAGCCGATTCCCCTGCCGACGCGTGGAGTGCCTGGCCAATCTCCCTGCCAAGGCCTGGAGTGCCCGGCCGATCCCCCTGCCGAGGTGGGAGTGCCCAGTTGATTCCCCTGACGTGGCGTGGAGTGCCTGGCCGAGTTCCTAACAGCTGATAACACTCCAATAAATAATATGCCTGGCCGATCCCCCTTCCGAGGTGGGAGTGCCCCGCCGATTCCCCTGCAAGCTGATACCCCTGCCGAGACGTGAAGTGCCTGGCCGATCTCCCTGCCAAGGCCTTGAGTGCCCGGCCGATTCGCCTGCCGAGGCGAGGTGTGCCCAGCCGATTCCCCTGCCGACGCGTGGAGTGCCTGGCCAATCTCCCTGCCAAGGCCTGGAGTGCCTGGCCGCTCCCCCTGCCGAGGTGGGAGTGCCCAGCCGATTCCCCTGACGTGGCGTGGAGTGCCTGGCCGATCCCCTAACAGCTGATAACACTCCAATAAATAATATGCCTTGCCGATCCCCCTTCCGAGGTGGGAGTGCCCCGCCGATTCCCCTGCAAGCTGATACCCCTGCCGAGACGTGAAGAGCCTGGCCGATCTCCATGCCAAGGCCTGGAGTGTTGGCCGATCTCCCTGCCAAGGCCTGGAGTGCCCGGACGATCCCCCTGCCGAGGTGGGAGTGCCCAGCCGATTCCCCTGCAAGCTGATACCCCTGCCGAGACGTGAAGTGCCTGGCCGATCTCCATGCCAAGGCCATGAGTGCCCGGCCGATCCGCCTGCCGAGGCGAAGAGTGCCCAGCCGATTCCATCCGACGCGTGGAGTGCCTGGCCAATCCCCTGCCAGCTGATAACCCGCCAATAAATTATATGCCTGGCCGATCTCCATGCCAAGGCCTGGAGTGCCCGGCCGATCCCCCTGCCGAGGTGGGAGTGCCTAGCCGATTTCTCTGCAAGCTGATACCCCTGACGAGACGTGAAGTGCCTGGCCGATCTCCATGCCAAGGCCTGGAGTGCCCGGCCGATCCACCTGCCGAGGCGAGGAGTGCCCAGCCGATTCCCCTGCCGACGCGTGGAGTGCCTGGCCGATACCCTGCCAGCTGATAACCCTCCAATACGTGAAGTGCCTGGCCGATCTCCCTGCCAAGGCCTTGAGTGTCCGGCCGATCCACCTGCCGAGGCGAGGAGTGCCCAGCCGATTCCCCTGCCGACACGTAGAGTCCCTGGCCGATCGCCTGCCAGCTGATAACCCGCCAATACGTGAAGTGCCTGGCCGATCTCCCTGCCAAGGCCTTGAGTGCCCGTCAGATCCGCCTGCCGAGGTGGGAGTGCCCAGCCGATTCCCCTGCAAGCCGATTCCCCTGCCGACGCGTGGAGTGCCTGGCCAATCTCCCTGCCAAGGCCTGAAGTGCCTGGCCGCTCCTCCTGCCGAGGTGGGAGTGCCCAGCCGATTCCCCTGACGTGGCATGGAGTGCCTGGCCGATCCCCTAACAGCTGATAACACTCCAATAAATAATATGCCTGGCCGATCCCCCTTCCGAGGTGGGAGTGCCCCGCCGATTCCCCTGCAAGCTGATACCCCTGCCGAGACGTGAAGAGCCTGGCCGATCTCCATGCCAAGGCCTGGAGTGTTGGCCGATCTCCCTGCCAAGGCCTGGAGTGCCCGGCCGATCCCCCTGCCGAGGTGGGAATGCCCAGCCGATTCCCCTGCAAGCTGATACCCCTGCCGAGACGTGAAGTGCCTGGCCGATCTCCATGCCAAGGCCTTGAGTGCCCGGCAGATCCGCCTGCCGAGGCGAGGAGTGTCCAGCGATTCCCCTGCCGACGCGTGGAGTGCCTGGCCGATCCCCTGCCAGCTGATAACCCTCCAATACGTGAAGTGCCTGGCCGATCTCCCTGCCAAGGCCTTGAGTGTCCGGCCGATCCACCTGCCGAGGCGAGGAGTGCCCAGCCGATTCCCCTGCCGACACGTACAGTCCCTGGCCGATCGCCTGCCAGCTGATAACCCGCCAATACGTGAAGTGCCTGGCCGATCTCCCTGCCAAGGCCGGGAGTTCCCGGCCGATCCCCCTGCCGAGGTGGTAGTGCCCAGCCGATTCCCCTGCAAGCTGATACCCCTGCCGAGACGTGAAGTGCCTGGCCGATCTCCATGCCAAGGCCTTGAGTGCCCGGCAGATCCGCCTGCCGAGGCGAGGAGTGCCCAGCGATTCCCCTGCCGACGCGTGGAGTGCCTGGCCGATCCCCTGACAGCTGATAACCCTCCAATACGTGAAGTGCCTGGCCAATCCCCCTGCCAAGGTCTTGAGTGCCCGGCTGATCCGCCTGCCGAGACGAGGAGTGCCCAGCCGATTCCCCTGCCGACGCGTGGAGTGCCTGGCCGATCCTCTGCCATCTGATAACCCTCCAATACGTGAAGTGCCTGGCTGATCCCCCTGCCAAGGTTTTGAGTGCCCGGCTGATCCGCCTGCCGAGACGAGGAGTGCCCACCCGATTCCCCTGCCTACGCGTGGAGTGCCTGGCCGATCCCCTGCCAGCTGATAACCCGCCAATAA
This sequence comes from Drosophila bipectinata, assembly GCF_030179905.1. NCBI lineage: Eukaryota > Metazoa > Arthropoda > Insecta > Diptera > Drosophilidae > Drosophila > Drosophila bipectinata. The sequence goes on along the minus strand of NW_027223007.1, from coordinate 557,572 downwards.
ATGATATGCCTGGCCGGTCTCCCTGCCAAGGCCTGGAGTGCCCGGCCGATCCCCCTGCCGAGGTGGGAGTGCCCAGCCGATTCCCCTGTAAGCTGATACCCCTGCCGAGACGTGAAGTGCCTGGCCGATCTCCATGCCAAGGCCTTAAGTGGCCGGCAGACCCACCTACCGAGGCGAGGAGGGCCCAGCGATTCCCCTGCCGACGCGTGGAGTGCCTGGCCGATATCCTGCCAGCTGATAACCCTCCAATACGTGAAGTGCCTGGCCGGTCCTCCTGCCAAGGTCTTTAGTGCCCGGCTGATCCGCCTGCCGAGACGAGGAGTGCCCAGCCGATTCCCCTGCCTACGCGTGGAGTGCCTGGCCGATCCCCTGCCGAGACGTAAAGTGGCTGGCCGATCTCCATGCCAAGGCCTTAAGTGCCCGGCAGACCCACCTACCGAGGCGAGGAGTGCCCAGCGATTCCCCTGCCGACGCGTGGAGTGCCTGGCCGATCCCCTGCCAGCTGATAACACTCCAATAAATAATATGCCCGGCCGATCCTCCTGCCGAGGTGGGAGTGCTTAGCCGATACCTCTGCAAGCTGATACCCCTTCCGAGACGCCTGGCCGGTCTCCCTGCCAAGGCCTGGAGTGTCCGGCCGATCCTCCTGCCGAGGTGTGAGTGCCCAGCGGATTCCCCTGCAAGCTGATACCCCTGCCGAGACGTGAAGTGCCTGGCCGATCTCCATGCCAAGGCCTTGAGTGCCCGGCCGATCCGCCTTCCGAGGCGAGGAGTGCCCAGCGATTCCCCTGCCGACGCGTGGAGTGCCTGGCCGATCCCCTGCCAGCTGATAACCCGCCAATAAATGATATGCCTGGCCGGTCTCCCTGCCAAGGCCTGGAGTGCCCGGCCGATCCCCCTGCCGAGGTGGGACTGCCCAGCCGAGTCCCCTGCAAGCTGATACCCCTGCCGAGACGTGAAGTGGCTGGCCGATCTCCATGCCAAGGCCTTAAGTGCCCGGCAGACCCACCTACCGAGGCGAGGAGTGCCCAGCGATTCCCCTGCCGACGCGTGGAGTGCCTGGCCGATCCCCTGCCAGCTGATAACCCTCCAATACGTGAAGTGCCTGGCCGATCCCCCTGCCAAGGTCTTGAGGGCCCGGCTGATCAGCCTGCCGAGACGAGGAGTGCCCAGCCGATTCCCGTGCCGACGCGTGGAGTGCCTGGCCGATCCCCTGCCAGCTGATAACCCGCCAATAAATGATATGTCTGGCCGGTCTCCCTGCCAAGGCCTGGAGTGCCCGGCCGATCCCCCTGCCGAGGTGGGAGTGCCCAGCCGATTCCCCTGCAAGCTGATACCCCTGCCGAGACGTGAAGTGCCTGGCCGATCTCCATGCCAAGGCCATGAGTGCCCGGCCGATCCGCCTGCCGAGGCGAAGAGTGCCCAGCCGATTCCATCCGACGCGTGGAGTGCCTGGCCAATCCCCTGCCAGCTGATAACCCGCAAATAAATTATATGCCTGGCCGATCTCCCTGCCAAGGCCTGGAGTGCCCGGCCGATCCCCCTGCCGAGGTGGGAGTGCCCAGCCGATTTCCCTGCAAGCTGATACCCCTGCCGAGACGTGAAGTGCCTGGCCGATCTCCATGCCAAGGCCTTGAGTGCCTGGCCGATCTCCCTGCCAAGGCCTTGAGTGCCCGGCCGATCCACCTGCCGAGGCGAGGAGTGCCCAGCGATTCCCCTGCCGACGCGTGGAGTGCCTGGCCGATCCCCTGCCAGCTGATAACCCTCCAATACGTGAAGTGCCTGACCGATCTCCCTGCCAAGGCCTTGAGTGCCCGGCCGATCCACCTGCCGATGCGAGGAGTGCCCAGCCGATTCCCTTGCCGACGCGTGGAGTGCCTGGCTGATCTCCCTGCCAAGGCCTGGAGTGCCCGGTTCATCCCCCTGCCGAGGTGGAAGTGCCCAGCCGATTCCCCCGCCGTGGCGTTGAGTGCCCAGCCGATCCCCTGCCAGCTGATAACACTCCAATAAATAATATGCCTGGCCGATCCCCCTGCCGAGGTGGGAGTGCCAAGCCGATTGGGAGTGCCAAGCCGATTCCCCTGCAAGCTGATACCCCTGCCGAGACGTGAAGTGCCTGGCCGATCTCCATGCCAAGGCCTGGAGTGCCCGGCCGATCCCCCTGCCGAGGTGGGAGTGCCAAGCCGATTGGGAGTGCCTGGCCGATCCCCTGCCAGCTGATAACCCGCCAATAAATGATATGCCTGGCCGGTCTCCCTGCCAAGGCCTGGAGTGCCCGGCCGATCCCCCTGCCGAGGTGGGACTGCCCAGCCGAGTCCCCTGCAAGCTGATACCCCTGCCGAGACGTGAAGTGGCTGGCCGATCTCCATGCCAAGGCCTTAAGTGCCCGGCAGACCCACCTACCGAGGCGAGGAGTGCCCAGCGATTCCCCTGCCGACGCGTGGAGTGCCTGGCCGATCCCCTGCCAGCTGATAACCCTCCAATACGTGAAGTGCCTGGCCGATCCCCCTGCCAAGGTCTTGAGGGCCCGGCTGATCAGCCTGCCGAGACGAGGAGTGCCCAGCCGATTCCCCTGCCGACGCGTGGAGTGCCTGGCCGATCCCCTGCCAGCTGATAACCCGCCAATAAATGATATGTCTGGCCGGTCTCCCTGCCAAGGCCTGGAGTGCCCGGCCGATCCCCCTGCCGAGGTGGGAGTGCCCAGCCGATTCCCCTGCAAGCTGATACCCCTGCCGAGACGTGAAGTGCCTGGCCGATCTCCATGCCAAGGCCATGAGTGCCCGGCCGATCCGCCTGCCGAGGCGAAGAGTGCCCAGCCGATTCCATCCGACGCGTGGAGTGCCTGGCCAATCCCCTGCCAGCTGATAACCCGCAAATAAATTATATGCCTGGCCGATCTCCCTGCCAAGGCCTGGAGTGCCCGGCCGATCCCCCTGCCGAGGTGGGAGTGCCAAGCCGATTGGGAGTGCCAAGCCGATTCCCCTGCAAGCTGATACCCCTGCCGAGACGTGAAGTGCCTGGCCGATCTCCATGCCAAGGCCTGGAGTGCCCGGCCGATCCCCCTGCCGAGGTGGGAGTGCCCAGCCGATTACCCTGACGTGGCGTGGAGGGCCTGGCCGATCCCCTAACAGCTGATAACACTCCAATAAATAATATGCCTGGCCGATCCCCCTTCCGAGGTGGGAGTGCCCCGCCGATTCCCCTGCAAGCTGATACCCCTGCCGAGACGTGAAGAGCCTGGCCGATCTCCATGCCACGGCCTGGAGTGTTGGCCAATCCCCCTGGCGAGGCGTGGAGTGCCCAGCCGATTTCCCTGCCGACGCGTGGAGGGCCTGGCCGATCCCCTTCCAGCTGATACCCCGCCAATACGTGACGTGCCTGGCCGAACTCATTGCCAAATCCTTGAGTGCCCAGCCGATTCCCCTGCCGACGCGTGGATTGCCAGGCCGATTTCCCTGCCAAGGCCTGGAGTGCCCGGCCGATCCCCCTGCCGAGGTGGGAGTGCCCAGCCGATTGCCCTGCCGTGGCGTGGAGAGCCTGGCCGATCCCCTGCCAGCTGATAACACTCCAATAAATAATATGCCCGGCCGATCCTCCTGCCGAGGTGGGAGTGCTTAGCCGATACCTCTGCAAGCTGATACCCCTGCCGAGACGCCTGGCCGGTCTCCCTGCCAAGGCGTGGAGTGTCCGGCCGATCCTCCTGCCGAGGTGTGAGTGCCCAGCGGATTCCCCTGCAAGCTGATACCCCTGCCGAGACGTGAAGTGCCTGGCCGATCTCCATGCCAAGGCCTTGAGTGCCCGGCCGATCCGCCTTCCGAGGCGAGGAGTGCCCAGCGATTCCCCTGCCGACGCGTGGAGTGCCTGGCCGATCCCCTGCCAGCTGATAACCCGCCAATAAATGATATGCCTGGCCAGTCTCCCTGCCAAGGCCTGGAGTGCCCGGCCGATCCCCCTGCCGAGGTGGGAGTGCCCAGCCGATTCCCCTGCAAGCTGATATCCCTGCCGAGACGTGAAGTGCCTGGCCGATCTCCATGCCAAGGCCTTGAGTGCCCGGCAGATCCGCCTGCCGAGGCGAGGAGTGCCCAGCGATTCCCCTGCCGACGCGTGGAGTGCCTGGCCGATCCCGTGCCAGCTGATAACCCTCCAATACGTGAAGTGCCTGGCCAATCCCCCTGCCAAGGTCTTGAGTGCCCGGCTGATCCGCCTGCCGAGACGAGGAGTGCCCAGCCGATTCCCCTGCCGACGCGTGGAGTGCCTGGCCGATCCTCTGCCATCTGATAACCCTCCAATACGTGAAGTGCCTGGCTGATCCCCCTGCCAAGGTTTTGAGTGCCCGGCTGATCCGCCTGCCGAGACGAGGAGTGCCCACCCGATTCCCCTGCCTACGCGTGGAGTGCCTGGCCGATCCCCTGCCAGCTGATAACCCGCCAATAAATGATATGCCTGGCCGGTCTCCCTGCCAAGGCCTGGAGTGCCCGGCCGATCCCCCTGCCGAGGTGGGAGTGCCCAGCCGATTCCCCTGTAAGCTGATACCCCTGCCGAGACGTGAAGTGCCTGGCCGATCTCCATGCCAAGGCCTTAAGTGGCCGGCAGACCCACCTACCGAGGCGAGGAGGGCCCAGCGATTCCCCTGCCGACGCGTGGAGTGCCTGGCCGATATCCTGCCAGCTGATAACCCTCCAATACGTGAAGTGCCTGGCCGGTCCTCCTGCCAAGGTCTTTAGTGCCCGGCTGATCCGCCTGCCGAGACGAGGAGTGCCCAGCCGATTCCCCTGCCTACGCGTGGAGTGCCTGGCCGATCCCCTGCCGAGACGTAAAGTGGCTGGCCGATCTCCATGCCAAGGCCTTAAGTGCCCGGCAGACCCACCTACCGAGGCGAGGAGTGCCCAGCGATTCCCCTGCCGACGCGTGGAGTGCCTGGCCGATCCCCTGCCAGCTGATAACACTCCAATAAATAATATGCCCGGCCGATCCTCCTGCCGAGGTGGGAGTGCTTAGCCGATACCTCTGCAAGCTGATACCCCTTCCGAGACGCCTGGCCGGTCTCCCTGCCAAGGCCTGGAGTGTCCGGCCGATCCTCCTGCCGAGGTGTGAGTGCCCAGCGGATTCCCCTGCAAGCTGATACCCCTGCCGAGACGTGAAGTGCCTGGCCTATCTCCATGCCAAGGCCTTGAGTGCCCGGCCGATCCGCCTTCCGATGCGAGGAGTGCCCAGCGATTCCCCTGCCGACGCGTGGAGTGCCTGGCCGATCCCCTGCCAGCTGATAACCCGCCAATAAATGATATGCCTGGCCGGTCTCACTGCCAAGGCCTGGAGTGCCCGGCCGATCCCCCTGCCGAGGTGGGACTGCCCAGCCGAGTCCCCTGCAAGCTGATACCCCTGCCGAGACGTGAAGTGGCTGGCCGATCTCCATGCCAAGGCCTTAAGTGCCCGGCAGACCCACCTACCGAGGCGAGGAGTGCCCAGCGATTCCCCTGCCGACGCGTGGAGTGCCTGGCCGATCCCCTGCCAGCTGATAACCCTCCAATACGTGAAGTGCCTGGCCGATCCCCCTGCCAAGGTCTTGAGGGCCCGGCTGATCAGCCTGCCGAGACGAGGAGTGCCCAGCCGATTCCCCTGCCGACGCGTGGAGTGCCTGGCCGATCCCCTGCCAGCTGATAACCCGCCAATAAATGATATGTCTGGCCGGTCTCCCTGCCAAGGCCTGGAGTGCCCGGCCGATCCCCCTGCCGAGGTGGGAGTGCCCAGCCGATTCCCCTGCAAGCTGATACCCCTGCCGAGACGTGAAGTGCCTGGCCGATCTCCATGCCAAGGCCATGAGTGCCCGGCCGATCCGCCTGCCGAGGCGAAGAGTGCCCAGCCGATTCCATCCGACGCGTGGAGTGCCTGGCCAATCCCCTGCCAGCTGATAACCCGCAAATAAATTATATGCCTGGCCGATCTCCCTGCCAAGGCCTGGAGTGCCCGGCCGATCCCCCTGCCGAGGTGGGAGTGCCCAGCCGATTCCCCTGCAAGCTGATACCCCTGCCGAGACGTGAAGTGCCTGGCCGATCTCCATGCCAAGGCCTTGAGTGCCTGGCCGATCTCCCTGCCAAGGCCTTGAGTGCCCGGCCGATCCACCTGCCGAGGCGAGGAGTGCCCAGCGATTCCCCTGCCGACGCGTGGAGTGCCTGGCCGATCCCCTGCCAGCTGATAACCCTCCAATACGTGAAGTGCCTGACCGATCTCCCTGCCAAGGCCTTGAGTGCCCGGCCGATCCACCTGCCGATGCGAGGAGTGCCCAGCCGATTCCCTTGCCGACGCTTGGAGTGCCTGGCTGATCTCCCTGCCAAGGCCTGGAGTGCCCGGTTCATCCCCCTGCCGAGGTGGAAGTGCATAGCCGATTCCCCCGCCGTGGCGTTGAGTGCCCAGCCGATCCCCTGCCAGCTGATAACACTCCAATAAATAATATGCCTGGCCTATCCCCCTGCCGAGGTGGGAGTGCCCAGCCGATTCCCCTGCAAGCTGATACCCCTGCCGAGACGTGAAGTGCCTGGCCGATCTCCATGCCAAGGCCTGGAGTGCCCGGCCGATCCCCCTGCCGAGGTGGGAGTGCCCAGCCGATTACCCTGACGTGGCGTGGAGGGCCTGGCCGATCCCCTAACAGCTGATAACACTCCAATAAATAATATGCCTGGCCGATCCCCCTTCCGAGGTGGGAGTGCCCCGCCGATTCCCCTGCAAGCTGATACCCCTGCCGAGACGTGAAGAGCCTGGCCGATCTCCATGCCACGGCCTGGAGTGTTGGCCGATCCCCCTGGCGAGGCGTGGAGTGCCCAGCCGATTTCCCTGCCGACGCGTGGAGGGCCTGGCCGATCCCCTTCCAGCTGATACCCCGCCAATACGTGACGTGCCTGGGCGAACTCATTGCCAAATCCTTGAGTGCCCGGCCGATCCGCCTGCCGAGGCGAGGAGTGCCCAGCCGATTCCCCTGCCGACGCGTGGATTGCCAGGCCGATTTCCCTGCCAAGGCCTGGAGTGCCCGGCCGATCCCCCTGCCGAGGTGGGAGTGCCCAGCCGATTCCCCTGCCGTGGCGTGGAGAGCCTGGCCGATCCCCTGCCAGCTGATAACACTCCAATAAATAATATGCCCGGCCGATCCTCCTGCCGAGGTGGGAGTGCTTAGCCGATACCTCTGCAAGCTGATACCCCTGCCGAGACGCCTGGCCGGTCTCCCTGCCAAGGCCTGGAGTGTCCGGCCGATCCTCCTGCCGAGGTGTGAGTGCCCAGCGGATTCCCCTGCAAGCTGATACCCCTGCCGAGACGTGAAGTGCCTGGCCGATCTCCATGCCAAGGCCTTGAGTGCCCGGCCGATCCGCCTTCCGAGGCGAGGAGTGCCCAGCGATTCCCCTGCCGACGCGTGGAGTGCCTGGCCGATCCCCTGCCAGCTGATAACCCGCCAATAAATGATATGCCTGGCCGGTCTCCCTGCCAAGGCCTGGAGTGCCCGGCCGATCCCCCTGCCGAGGTGGGACTGCCCAGCCGAGTCCCCTGCAAGCTGATACCCCTGCCGAGACGTGAAGTGGCTGGCCGATCTCCATGCCAAGGCCTTAAGTGCCCGGCAGACCCACCTACCGAGGCGAGGAGTGCCCAGCGATTCCCCTGCCGACGCGTGGAGTGCCTGGCCGATCCCCTGCCAGCTGATAACCCTCCAATACGTGAAGTGCCTGGCCGATCCACCTGCCAAGGTCTTGAGGGCCCGGCTGATCAGCCTGCCGAGACGAGGAGTGCCCAGCCGATTCCCCTGCCGACGCGTGGAGTGCCTGGCCGATCCCCTGCCAGCTGATAACCCGCCAATAAATGATATGTCTGGCCGGTCTCCCTGCCAAGGCCTGGAGTGCCCGGCCGATCCGCCTGCCGAGGCGAAGGGTGCCCAGCCGATTCCATCCGACGCGTGGAGTGCCTGGCCAATCCCCTGCCAGCTGATAACCCGCAAATAAATTATATGCCTGGCCGATCTCCCTGCCAAGGCCTGGAGTGCCCGGCCGATCCCCCTGCCGAGGTGGGAGTGCCCAGCCGATTTCCCTGCAAGCTGATACCCCTGCCGAGACGTGAAGTGCCTGGACGATCTCCATGCCAAGGCCTTGAGTGCCTGGCCGATCTCCCTGCCAAGGCCTTGAGTGCCCGGCCGATCCACCTGCCGAGGCGAGGAGTGCCCAGCGATTCCCCTGCCGACGCGTGGAGTGCCTGGCCGATCCCCTGCCAGCTGATAACCCTCCAATACGTGAAGTGCCTGACCGATCTCCCTGCCAAGGCCTTGAGTGCCCGGCCGATCCACCTGCCGATGCGAGGAGTGCCCAGCCGATTCCCTTGCCGACGCTTGGAGTGCCTGGCTGATCTCCCTGCCAAGGCCTGGAGTGCCCGGTTCATCCCCCTGCCGAGGTGGAAGTGCCCAGCCGATTCCCCCGCCGTGGCGTTGAGTGCCCAGCCGATCCCCTGCCAGCTGATAACACTCCAATAAATAATATGCCTGGCCGATCCTCCTGCCGAGGTGGGAGTGCCTAGCCGATTTCCCCGCAAGCTGATACCCCTGCCGAGACGTGAAGTGCCTGGCCGATCTCCATGCCAAGGCGATTTCCCTGCAAGCTGATACCCCTGCCGAGACGTGAAGTGCCTGGCCGATCTCCATCCCAAGGCCTGGAGTGAAGGCCGATCTCCCTGGCGAGGCGTGGAGTGCCCAGCCGATTTCCCTGCCGACGCGTGGAGGGCCTGGCCTATTCCCTGCTAGCTGATAACCCGCCAATACGTGACGTGCCTGGGCGAACTCATTGCCAAATCCTTGAGTGCCCGGCCGATCCGCCTGCCGAGGCGAGGAGTGCCCAGCCGATTCCCCTGCCGACGCGTGGATTGCCAGGCCGATTTCCCTGCCAAGGCCTGGAGTGCCCGGCCGATCCCCCTGCCGAGGTGGGAGTGCCCAGCCGATTCCCCTGCCGTGGCGTGGAGAGCCTGGCCGATCCCCTGCCAGCTGATAACACTCCAATAAATAATATGCCCGGCCGATCCTCCTGCCGAGGTGGGAGTGCTTAGCCGATACCTCTGCAAGCTGATACCCCTGCCGAGACGCCTGGCCGGTCTCCCTGCCAAGGCCTGGAGTGTCCGGCCGATCCTCCTGCCGAGGTGTGAGTGCCCAGCGGATTCCCCTGCAAGCTGATACCCCTGCCGAGACGTGAAGTGCCTGGCCGATCTCCATGCCAAGGCCTTGAGTGCCCGGCCGATCCGCCTTCCGAGGCGAGGAGTGCCCAGCGATTCCCCTGCCGACGCGTGGAGTGCCTGGCCGATCCCCTGCCAGCTGATAACCCGCCAATAAATGATATGCCTGGCCGGTCTCCCTGCCAAGGCCTGGAGTGCCCGGCCGATCCCCCTGCCGAGGTGGGAGTGCCCAGCCGATTCCCCTGCGAGCTGATATCCCTGCCGAGACGTGAAGTGCCTGGCCGATCTCCATGCCAAGGCCATGAGTGCCCGGCCGATCCGCCTGCCGAGGCGAAGAGTGCCCAGCCGATTCCATCCGACGCGTGGAGTACCTGGCCAATCCCCTGCCAGCTGATAAGCCGCAAATAAATTATATGCTTGGCCGATCTCTCTTCCAAGGCCTGGAGTGCTCGGCCGATCCCCCTGCCGAGGTGGGAGTGCCCAGCCGATTTCCCTGCAAGCTGATACCCCTGCCGAGACATGAAGTGCCTGGCCGATCTCCATGCCAAGGCCTTGAGTGCCCGGCCGATCTCCCTGCCAAGGCCTTGAGTGCCCGGCCGATCCACCTGCCGAGGCGAGGAGTGCCCAGCCGATTCCCCTGCCGACGCGTGGAGTGCCTGGCCGATCCCCTGCCAGCTGATAACCCTCCAATACGTGAAGTGCCTGGCCGATCTCCCTGCCAAGGCTTGGAGTGCCCGGCCGATCCCCCTGCCGAGGTGGGACTGCCCAGCCGAGTCCCCTGCAAGCTGATACCCCTGCCGAGACGTAAAGTGGCTGGCCGATCTCCATGCCAAGGCCTGGAGTGCCCGGCAGACCCACCTACCGAGGCGAGGAGTGCCCAGCGATTCCCCTGCCGACGCGTGGAGTGCCTGGCCGATCCCCTGCCAGCTGATAACCCTCCAATACGTGAAGTGCCTGGCCGATCCCCCTGCCAAGGTCTTGAGTGCCCGGCTGATCAGCCTGCCGAGACGAGGAGTGCCCAGCCGATTCCCCTGCCGACGCGTGGCGTGCCTGGCCGATCCCCTGCCAGCTGATAACCCGCCAATAAATGATATGCCTGGCCGGTCTCCCTGCCAAGGCGAGGAGTGCCCGGCCGATCCCCCTGCCGAGGTGGTAGTGCCCAGCCGATTCCCCTGCAAGCTGATACCCCTGCCGAGACGTGAAGTGCCAGGCCGATCTCCATGCCAAGGCCATGAGTGCCCGGCCGATCCGCCTGCCGAGGCGAAGAGTGCCCAGCCGATTCCATCCGACGCGTGGAGTGCCTGGCCAATCCCCTGCCGAGGTGGGAGTGCCCAGCCGATTTCCCTGCAAGCTGATACCCCTGCCGAGACGTGAAGTGCCTGGCCGATCTCCATGCCAAGGCCTTGAGTGCCTGGCCGATCTCCCTGCCAAGGCCTTGAGTGCCCGGCCGATCCACCTGCCGAGGCAAGGAGTGCCCAGCGATTCCCCTGCCGACGCGTGGAGTGCCTGGCCGATCCCCTGCCAGCTGATAACCCTCCAATACGTGAAGTGCCTGACCGATCTCCCTGCCAAGGCCTTGAGTGCCGGGCCGATCCACCTGCCGATGCGAGGAGTGCCCAGCCGATTCCCCTGCCGACGCTTGGAGTGCCTGGCTGATCTCCCTGCCAAGGCCTGGAGTGCCCGGTTCATCCCCCTGCCGAGGTGGAAGTGCCCAGCCGATTCCACCGCCGTGGCGTTGAGTGCCCAGCCGATCCCCTGCCAGCTGATAACACTCCAATAAATAATATGCCTGGCCGATCCCCCTGCCGAGGTGGGAGTGCTTAGCCGATTCCTCTGCAAGCTGATACCCCTGCCGAGACGCCTGGCCGGTCTCCCTGCCAAGGCCTGGAGCGTCCGGCCGATCCTCCTGCCGAGGTGTGAGTGCCCAGCGGATTCCCCTGCAAGCTGATACCCCTGCCGAGACGTGAAGTGCCTGGCCGATCTCCATGCCAAGGCCTTGAGTGCCCGGCCGATCCGCCTTCCGAGGCGAGGAGTGCCCAGCGATTTCCCTGCCGACGCGTGGAGTGCCTGGCCGATCCCCTGCCAGCTGATAACCCTCCAATACGTGAAGTGCCTGGCCGATCCCCCTGCCAAGGTCTTGAGTGCCCGGCTGATCCGCCTGCCGAGACGAGGAGTGCCCAGCCGATTCCCCTGCCGGCGCGTGGAGTGCCTGGCCGATCCCCTGCCAGCTGATAACCCGCCAATAAATGATATGCCTGGCCGGTCTTCCTGCCAAGGCCTGGAGTGCCCGGCCAATCCCCCTGCCGAGGTGGGAGTGCCCAGCCGATTCCCCTGCAAGCTGATACCCCTGCCGAGACGTGAAGTGCCTGGCCGATCTCCGTGCCAAGGTCTTGAGTGCCCGGCCGATCCGCCTGCCGAGGCGAGGAGTGCCCAGCCGATTCCCCTGGCGACGCGTGGAGTGCCTGGCCGATCCCCTGCCAGCTGATAACCCTCAATACGTGAAGTGCCTGGCCGGTCTCCTTGCCAAGGCCTTGAGTGCCCGGCCGATCCACCTGCCGAGGCGAGGAGTGCCCAACCGATTCCCCTGCCGACGCGTGGAGGGCCTGGCCGATCCCTTGCCAGCTGATAACCCTCCAATACGTGAAGTGCCTCGCCGATCTCCCTGCCAAGGCCTGGAGTGCTCGGCCGATCCCCCTGCCGAGGTGGGAGTGCCCAGCCGATTCCCCTGCAAGCTGATACCCCTGCCGAGACGTGAAGTGCCTGGCCGATCTCCAAGCCAAGCCGTTGAGTGCCCGGCCGATCCGCCTGCCGAGGCGAGGAGTGCCCAGCCGATTCCATCCGACGCGTGGAGTGCCTGGCCGATCCCCTGCCAGCTGATAACCCTCCAATACGTGAAGTGCCTGGCCGATCTCCAAGCCAAGGCGTTGAGTGCTTGTCCGATCCGCCTGCCAAGGCGAAGAGTGCCCAGCCGATTCCCCTGCCGAAGCGTGGAGTGCTTGGCCGATCTCCCTGCCAAGGCCTTGAAAGCTCGGAAGACCTGGAGTACCCGGTCGATCCCCCCGCAGAAGTGGGAGGTTCAACCCGTAATCCCTGCAAGCTGATACTTCTGCCGAGACCTGAAATGCTTGGCCGATCTCTCTTCCAAGGCCTGGAGTGCTCGGCCGATCCCCCTGCCGAGGCGTGGAGTGCCTGGCCGATCTCTCTGCCGAGACCTGACGTGCTTGGCCGATCTCTCTTCCAAGGCCTGGAGTGCTCGGCCGATCCCCCTGCCGAGGCGTGGAGTGCCTGGCCGATCTCTCTGCCGAGACCTGAAGTGCCTGGCCGATGTCTCTACCAAGGCCTGGAGTGCTCGGCCGTTTCCCCTGCCGAGGCGTGGAGTGCCTAGACGATCCCCTGCCAGCTGAAAACCCGCCAATAAATGATATGCCTGCCCGATCTTCCTGCCAAGACCTGGAGTACCCGGTCGATCCCCCCGCCGAGGCAGGAGTGTCAAGCCGTATTCCCTGCAAGCTGATACTTCTGCCGAGACCTGACGCGCCTGGCCGATCTCTCTTCCAAGGCCTGGAGTGCTCGGCCGATCCCCCTGCCGAGGCGTGGAGTGCCTGGCCGATTCCCTGCAAGCTGACAACCCGCCAATAAATGATATGCCTGGCCGATCTCTCTGCCAAGGCCTGGAGTGCTCGGCCCATCCCCCTGCCGAGGCGTGGAGTGCCTGGTCGATCCCCTGCCAGCTGACAACCCGCCAATAAATGATATGCCTGCCCGATCTTCCTGCCAAGACCTGCAGTACCCGGTCGATCCCCCCGCCGAGGCAGGAGTGTCAAGCCGTATTCCCTGCAAGCTGATACTTCTGCCGAGACCTGACGTGTATGGCCGATCTCTCTTCCAAGGGCTGGTGTGCTCGGCCGATCCTCCTTCCGAGGCGTGGAGTGCCTGGCCGATCTTTCTGCCGAGACCTAAAGTGCCTGGCCGATGTCTCTGCCAAGGCCTGGAGCGCTCGGCCGATTCCCCTGCCGACGCGTGGAGTGCTTGGCCGATCTCCCTGCCAAGGCCTTAAGTGTTCGGAAGACCTGGAGTACCCGGTCGATCCCCCCGCAGAGGTGGGAGTGTCAAGCCGTAATTCCTGCAAGCTGATACTTCTGCCGAGACCTGACGTGCTTGGCCGATCTCTCTTCCAAGGCCGATCTCCCTGCCAAGGCCTTAAGTGTTCGGAAGACCTGGAGTACCCGGTCGATCCCCCCGCAGAGGTGGGAGTGTCAAGCCGTATTCCCTGCAAGCTGATAATTCTGCCGAGACCTGACGCGCCTGGCCGATCTCTCTTCCAAGGCCTGGAGTGCTCGGCCGATCCCCCTGCCGAGGCGTGGAGTGCCTGGCCCATCCCCTGCAAGCTGATAACCCGCCAATAAATAATATGCCTGGCCGATCTTTCTGCCAAGGCCTGGAGTGCTCGGCCGATCCCCCTGCCGAGGCGTGGAGTGCCTGGCCGATCCCCTGCAAGCTGATAACCCGCCAATAAATGATATGCCTGGCCGATCCCTCTGCCAAGGCCTGGAGTGCTCGGCCGATCCTCCTGCCGAGGCGTGGAGTGCCTGGTCGATCCCCTGCCAGCTGATAACCCGCCAATATGTGATATGCCTGCCCGATCTTCCTGCCAAGACCTGGAGTACCCGGTCGATCCCCCCGCAGAGGTGGGAGTGTCAAGCCGTAATCCCTGCAAGCTGATACTTCTGCCGAGACCTGATGTGCTTGGCCGATCTCTCTTCCAAGGCCGATCTCCCTGCCAAGGCCTTAAGTGTTCGGAAGACCTGGAGTACCCGGTCGATCCCCCCGCAGAGGTGGGAGTGTCAAGCCGTATTCCCTGCAAGCTGATAATTCTGCCGAGACCTGACGCGCCTGGCCGATCTCTCTTCCAAGGCCTGGAGTGCTCGGCCGATCCCTCTGCCGAGGCATGGAGTGCCTGGCCGATCAACTGCCAGCTGATAACACTCCAATAAATAATATGCCCGGCCGATCCTCCTGCCGAGGTGGGAGTGCTTAGCCGATTCCTCTGCAAGCTGATACCCCTGCCGAGACGTGAAGTGCCTGGCCGATCTCCATGCCAAGGTCTTGAGTGCCCGGACGATCCGCCTGCCGAGGCGAGGAGTGCCCAGCCGATTCCCCTGGCGACGCGTGGAGTGCCTGGCCGATCCCCTGCCAGCTGATAACCCTCAATACGTGAAGTGCCTGGTCGGTCTCCCTGCCAAGGCCTTGAGTGCCCGGCCGATCCACCTGCCGAGGCGAGGAGTGCCCAGCCGATTCCCCTGGCGACGCGTGGAGTGCCTGGCCGATCCCCTGCCAGCTGATAACCCTCAATACGTGAAGTGCCTGGTCGGTCTCCCTGCCAAGGCCTGGAGTGCTCGGCCGATCCCCCTGCCGAGGTGGGAGTGCCCAGCCGATTCCCCTGCAAGCTGATAACCCTGCCGAGACGTGAAGTGCCTGGCCGATCTCCAAGCCAAGCCGTTGAGTGCCCGGCCGATCCGCCTGCCGAGGCGAGGAGTGCCCAGCCGATTCCATCCGACGCGTGGAGTGCTCGGCCGATCCCCCTGCCGAGACCTAAAGTGCCTGGCCGATCTCTCTTCCAAGGGCTGGAGTGCTCGGCCGATCCTCCTTCCGAGGCGTGGAGTGCCTGGCCGATCTTTCTGCCGAGACCTGAAGTGCCTGGAAGATGTCTCTGCCAAGGCCTGGAGTGCTCGGCCGATTCCCCTGCCGACGCGTGGAGTGCTTGGCCGATCTCCCTGCCAAGGCCTTGAGTGTTCGGAAGACCTGGAGTACCCGGTCGATCCCCCCGCAGAGGTGGGAGTGTCAAGCCGTAATCCCTGCAAGCTGATACTTCTGCCGAGACCTGACGTGCTTGGCCGATCTCTTTTCCAAGGCCTGGAGTGCTCGGCCGATCCCCCTGCTGAGGCGTGGAGTGCATGGCCGATCTCTCTGCCGAGACCTGAAGTGCCTGGTCGATGTCTCTGCCAAGGCCTGGAGTGCTCGGCCGATTCCCCTGCTGAGACGTGAAGTGCTGGCCGATCTCCAAGCCAAGGCGTTGAGTGCCCGGCCGATCCGCCTGCCGAGGCGAAGAGTGCCCAGCCGATTCCCCTGCCGACGCATGGAGTACTTGGCCAATCTCCCTGCCAAGGCCTTGAGTGCTCGGAAGACCTGGAGTACCCGGTCGATCCCCTCGCCGAGGTGGGAGTGTCAAGCCGTATTCCTTCAAGCTGATACTTCTGCCGAGACCTGACGTGCCTGGCCGATCTCTCTTCCCAGGCCTGGAGTGCTCGGCCGATCCCCCTGCCGAGGCGTGGAGTGCTCGGCCGATCCCCTGCCGACGCGTGGAGTGCTTAACCGATCTCCCTGCCAAGGCCTTGAGTGTTCGGAAGACCTGGAATACCCGGTCGATCCCCCTGCAGAGGTGGGAGTTTCAGGCCGTAATCCCTGCAAGCTGATACTTCTGCCGAGACCTGACGTGCTTGGCCGATCTCTCTTCCAAGGCCTGGAGTGCTCGGCCGATCCCCCTGCCGAGGCGTGGAGTGCCTGGCCGATCACCTGCAAGCTGATAACCCGCCAATAAATGATATGCCTGGCCGATCTCTCTGCCAAGGCCTGGAGTGCTCGGCCGATACCCCTGCCGAGGCGTGGAGTGCCTGGTCGATCCCCTGCCAGCTGATAACCCGCCAATAAATGATATTCCTGCCCGATCTTCCTGCCAAGACCTGGAGTACCCGGTCGATCCCCCCGCCGAGGCAGGAGTGTCAAGCCGTATTCCCTGCAAGCTGATACTTCTGCCGAGACCTGACGTGTTTGGCCGATCTCTCTTCCAAGGCCTGGAGTGCTCGGCCGATCCCCCTGCCGAGGCGTGGAGTGCCTGGCCGATCTCTCTGCCGAGACCTGAAGTGCCTGGCCGATGTCTCTGCCAAGGCCTGGAGTGCTCGGCCGATCCCCTGCCGACGCGTGGAGTGCTTGGCCGATCTCCCTGCCAAGGCCTTGAGTGTTCGGAAGACCTGGAGTACCCGGTCAATCCCCCCGCAGAGGTGGGAGTGTCAAGCCGTAATCCCTGCAAGCTGATACTTCTGCCGAGACCTGACGTGCTTGGCCGATCTCTCTTCCAAGGCCTGGAGTGCTCGGCCGATCCCCCTGCCGAGGCGTGGAGTGCCTGGCCGATCTCTCTGCCGAGACCTGAAGTGCCTTGCCGATGTCTCTGCCAAGGCCTGGAGTGCTCGGCCGATTCCCCTGCTGAGACGTGAAGTGCCTGGCCGATCTCCAAGCCAAGGCGTTGAGTGCCCGGCCGATCCGCCTGCCGAGGCGAAGAGTGCCCAGCCGATTCCCCTGCCGACGCGTGGAGTGCTTGGCCAATCTCCTGCCAAGGCCTTGAGTGCTCGAAAGACCTGGAGTACCCGGTCGATCCCCCCTCCGAGGTGGGAGTGTCAAGCCGTATTCCTTTAAGCTGATACTTCTGCCGAGACCTGACGTGCCTGGCCGATCTCTCTTCCAAGGCCTGGAGTGCTCGGCCGATCCCCCTGCCGAGGCGTGGAGTGCCTGGCCGATCTCTCTGCCGAGACCTGAAGTGCCTGGCCGATGTCTCTGCCAAGGCCTGGAGTGCTCGGCCGATCCCCTGCCGACGCGTGGAGTGCTTGGCCGATCTCCCTGCCAAGGCCTTGAGTGTTCGGAAGACCTGGAGTACTCGGTCGATCCCCCCGCAGAGGTGGGAGTATCAAGCCGTAATCCCTGCAAGCTGATACTTCTGCCAAGACCTGACGTGCTTGGCCGATCTCTCTTCCAAGGCCTGGAGTGCTCGGCCGATCCCCCTGCCGAGGCGTGGAGTGCCTCGCCGATCTCTCTGCCGAGACCAGAAGTGCCTGGCCGATGTCTCTGCCAAGGCCTGGAGTGCTCGGCCGATTCCCCTGCCGACGCGTGGAGTGCTTGGCCAATCTCCCTGCCAAGGCCTTGAGTGCTCGAAAGACCTGGAGTACCCGGTCGATCCCCTCGCCGAGGTGGGAGTGTCAAGCCGTATTCCTTCAAGCTGATACTTCTGCCGAGACCTGACGTGTTTGGCCGATCTCTCTTCCAAGGCCTGGAGTGCTCGGCCGATCCCCCTGCCGAGGCGTGGAGTGCCTGGCCGATCTCTCTGCCAAGGCCTGGAGTGCTCGGCCGATTCCCCTGCCGACGCGTGGAGTGCTTGGCCGATCTCCCTGCCAAGGCCTTGAGTGTTCGGAAGACCTGGAGTATCCGGTCGATCCCCCCGCAGAGGTGGGAGTATCAAGCCGTAATCCCTGCAAGCTGATACTTCTGCCAAGACCTGACGTGCTTGGCCGATCTCTCTTCCAAGGCCTGGAGTGCTCGGCCGATCCCCCTGCCGAGGCGTGGAGTGCCTCGCCGATCTCTCTGCCGAGACCAGAAGTGCCTGGCCGATGTCTCTGCCAAGGCCTGGAGTGCTCGGCCGATTCCCCTGCTGAGACGTGAAGTGCCTGGCCGATCTCCAAGCCAAGGCGTTGAGTGGCCGGCCGATCCGCCTGCCGAGGCGAAGAGTGCCCAGCCGATTCCCCTGCCGACGCGTGGAGTGCTTGGCCGATCTCCCTGCCAAGGCCTTGAGTGCTCTGAAGACCTGGAGTACCCGATCGATCCCCTCGCCGAGGTGGGAGTGTCAAGCCGTATTCCTTCAAGCTGATACTTCTGCCCTGGAGTGCTCGGCTGATCCCCCTGCCGAGGCGTGGAGTGCCTGGCCGATCTCTCTGCCGAGACCTGAAGTGCCTGGCCGATGTCTCTGCCAAGGCCTGGAGTGCTCGGCCGATCCCCTGCCGGCGTGGAGTGCTGATACTTCTGCCGAGACCTGACGTGCTTGGCCGATCTCTCTTCCAAGGCCTGGAGTGCTCGGCCACTCCCCCTGCCGAGGCGTGGAGTGCCTGGCCGATCTCTCTGCCGAGACCTGAAGTGCCTGGCCAATGTCTCTGGCAAGGCCTGGAGTTCTCGGCCGATTCCTCTGCCGAGACGTGAAGTTCCTGGCCGATCTCCAAGCCAAGGCGTTGAGTGCCCGGCCGATCCACCTGCCGACGCGTGGAGTGCTTAGCCGATCTCCCTGCCAAGGCCTTGAGTGTTCGGAAGACCTGGAGTACCCGGTCGATCCCCCTGCAGAGGTGGGAGTTTCAAGCCGTAATCCCTGCAAGCTGATACCCCTGCCGAGACCTGAAGTGCCTGGCTGATCTCTCTGCCGAGACCTGAAGTGCCTGGCCGATTCCCCTGCCGAGGCGTGGAGTGCCTGGCCGATCCCCTGCCAGCTGATAACCCGCCAATAAATGATATGCCTGCCCGATCTTCCTGCCAAGACCTAGAGTACCTGGTCGATCCCCCCGCCGAGGCGTGGAGTGCCCAGCCGATTCATCTGCCGACGCGTGGGGTGCCTGGCCAATCCCCTGCCAGCTGATAACCCGCCAATAAATGATATGCCTGGCCGATCTCCCTGCCAAGGCCTGGAGTGCCGGCCGTTCCCCCTGCCGAGGTGGGAGTGCCCAGCCGATTTCTCTGCAAACTGATACCACTGCCGAGACGTGAAGTGCCTGGCCGATCTCCATGCCAAGGCCTGGAGTGCCCGGCTGATCCCCCTGCCGTGGCGTGGAGTGCCCAGCTGATCCCCTGCCAGCTGATAACACTGCAATAAATAATATGCCTGGCCGATCCCCTGCCGAGGTGGGAGTGCCCAGCCGATTCCCCTGCCGACGCGTGGAGTGCCTGGCCGATCTCCCTGCCAAGGCCTGGAGTGCCCGGCTGATCCCCCTGCCGTGGAGTGCCCAGCTGATCCCCTGCCAGCTGATAACACTGCAATAAATAATATGCCTGGCCGATCCCCCTGCCGAGGTGGGAGTGCCCAGCCGATTCCCCTGCCGTGGCGTGGAGTGCCCAGCCGATACACTGCCAGCTATTAACACTCCAATAAATAGTATGCCTGGCCGATCCCCCTACCGAGGTGGGAGTGCCCAGCCGATTTCTCTGCAAGCTGATACCCCTGCCGACGCGTGGAGTGCCTGGCCGATCTCCCTGCCATGGCCTTGAGTGCCCGGCCGATCCACCTGCCGAGGCGAGAAGTGCCTGCCACCTGATAACCCGCCAATACGTGAAGTGCCTGGCCGATCTCCCTGCCAAGGCCTGGAGTGCCCGGCTGATCCCCCTGCCGTGGCGTGGAGTGCCCAGCTGATCCCCTGCCAGCTGATAACACTGCAATAAATAATATGCCTGGCCGATCCCCTGCCGAGGTGGGAGTGCCCAGCCGATTCCCCTGCCGTGGCGTGGAGTGCCCAGCCGATACACTGCCAGCTGATAACACTCAAATAAATAGTATGCCTGGCCGATCCGCCTACCGAGGTGGGAGTGCCCAGCCGATTTCCTGCAAGCTGATACCCCTGCCGACGCGTGAAGTGCCTGGCCGATCTCCCTGCCATGGCCTTGAGTGCCCGGCCGATCCACCTGCCGAGGCGAGAAGTGCCTGCCAGCTGATAACCCTCCAATACGTGAAGTGCCTGGCCGATCTCCCTGCCATGGCCTTGAGTGCCCGGCCGATCCGCCTGTCGAAGCGAGGAGTGCCCAGCCGATTCCCCTGCCGACGTGTGGAGTGCCCAGCCGATTCCCCTGCCGTGGCGTGGAGTGCCCAGCCGATACACTGCCAGCTGATAACACTCCAATAAATAGTATGCCTGGCCGATCCCCCTACCGAGGTGGGAGTGCCCAGCCGATTTCCCTGCAAGCTGATACCCCTGCCGACGCGTGGAGTGCCCGGCCGATCCTCCTGCCGAGGTGGGAGTGCCTAGCCGATTCCTCTGCAATCTGATACCCCTGCCGAGACGTGAAGTGCCTGGCCGATCTCCCTGCCATGGCCTTGAGTGCCCGGCCGATCCGCCTGCCGAGGCGAGGAGTGCCCA
Source organism: Drosophila bipectinata (assembly GCF_030179905.1). Taxonomy (NCBI): domain Eukaryota; kingdom Metazoa; phylum Arthropoda; class Insecta; order Diptera; family Drosophilidae; genus Drosophila; species Drosophila bipectinata. The sequence goes on along the minus strand of NW_027223007.1, from coordinate 537,449 downwards.
GCCGATTCCCCTGCCGACGCGTGGAGTGCCTGGCCGATCTCCCTGCCAAGGCCTGGAGTGCCCGGCTGATCCCCCTGCCGTGGAGTGCCCAGCTGATCCCCTGCCAGCTGATAACACTGCAATAAATAATATGCCTGGCCGATCCCCCTGCCGAGGTGGGAGTGCCCAGCCGATTCCCCTGCCGTGGCGTGGAGTGCCCAGCCGATACACTGCCAGCTATTAACACTCCAATAAATAGTATGCCTGGCCGATCCCCCTACCGAGGTGGGAGTGCCCAGCCGATTTCTCTGCAAGCTGATACCCCTGCCGACGCGTGGAGTGCCTGGCCGATCTCCCTGCCAAGGCCTGGAGTGCCCGGCCGATCCCCCTGCCGTGGTGGGAGTGCCCAGCCGAATCCCCTGCCGACGCGTGGAGTGCCTGGCCGATCCCCTGCCAGCTGATAACCCTCCAGTACGTGAAGTGCCTGGCCGATCTCCTTGCCATGGCCTTGAGTGCCCGGCCGATCCACCTGCCGAGGCGAGAAGTGCCCATCCGATTCATCTGCCGACGCGTGGAGTGCCTGGCCGATCCCCTGCCAGCTGATAACCCTCCAATACGTGAAGTGCCTGGCCGATCTCCCTGCCATGGCCTTGAGTGCCCAGTCGATCCGCCTGCCGAGGCGGGGAGTGCCCAGCCGATTCCCCTGCCGACACGTGGAGTGCCTGGCCGATCTCCCTGCGAAGGCCTGGAGTGCCCGGCTGATCCCCCTGCCGTGGCGTGGAGTGCCCAGCCGATTCATCTGCCGACGCGTGGAGTGCCTGGCCAATCCCCTGCCAGCTGATAACCCGCCAATAAATGATATGCCTGGCCGATCTCCCTGCCAAGGCCTGGAGTGCCCGGCCGTTCCCCCTGCCGAGGTGGGAGTGCCCAGCCGATTTCCCTGCAAGCTGATACCCCTGCCGAGACGTGAAGTGCCTGGCCGATCTCCATGCCAAGCCCTTGAGTTCCCGGCCGATCCGCCTGCCGAGGCGAGGAGTGCCCAGCCGAATCCCCTGCCGACGCGTGGAGTGCCTGGCCGATCCCCTGCCAGCTGATAACTCTCCAATACGTGAAGTGCCTGGCCGATCTCCCTGCCATAGCCTTGAGTGCCCGGCCGATCCGCCTGCCGAGGCGAGGAGTGCCCAGCCGATTCCCCTGCCGACGCGTGGAGTGCCTGGCCGATCTCCCTGCCAAGGCCTGGAGTGCCCGGCCGATCCCCCTGCCGTGGTGGGAGTGCCCAGCCGATTCCCCTGCCGTGGCGTGGAGAGCCTGGCCGATCCCCTGCCAGCTGATAACCCTCCAATACGTGAAGTGCCTGGCCGATCTCCCTGCCAAGGCCTCGAGTGCCCGGCCGACCCCCCTGCCGAGGCGAGGAGTGCCCAGCCGAATCCCCTGCCGACGCGTGGAGTGCCTGGCCGATCCCCTGCCAGCTGATAACCCTCCAATAAATAATATGCCTGGCCGATCTCCCTGCCAAGGCCTGGAGTGCCCGGCCGATCCCCCTGCCGTGGTGGGAGTGCCCAGCCGATTCCCCTGCCGTGGCGTGGAGAGCCTGGCCGATCCCCTGCCAGCTGATAACCCTCCAATACGTGAAGTGCCTGGCCGATCTCCCTGCCAAGGCCTCGAGTGCCCGGCCGACCCCCCTGCCGAGGCGAGGAGTGCCCAGCCGATTCCCCTGCCGAGGCGTGGAGTGCCTGGCCGATCTCTCTGCCGAGACCTGAAGTGCCTGGCCGATGTCTCTGCCAAGGCCTGGAGTGCTCGGCCGATCCCCTGCCGACGCGTGGAGTGCTTGGCCGATCTCCCTGCCAAGGCCTTGAGTGTTCGGAAGACCTGGAGTACTCGGTCGATCCCCCCGCAGAGGTGGGAGTATCAAGCCGTAATCCCTGCAAGCTGATACTTCTGCCAAGACCTGACGTGCTTGGCCGATCTCTCTTCCAAGGCCTGGAGTGCTCGGCCGATCCCCTGCCGAGGCGTGGAGTGCCTCGCCGATCTCTCTGCCGAGACCAGAAGTGCCTGGCCGCTGTCTCCGCCAAGGCCGGGAGTGCTCGGCCGATTCCCCTGCCGACGCGTGGAGTGCTTGGCCAATCTCCCTGCCAAGGCCTTGAGTGCTCGAAAGACCTGGAGTACCCGGTCGATCCCCTCGCCGAGGTGGGAGTGTCAAGCCGTATTCCTTCAAGCTGATACTTCTGCCGAGACCTGACGTGTTTGGCCGATCTCTCTTCCAAGGCCTGGAGTGCTCGGCCGATCCCCCTGCCGAGGCGTGGAGTGCCTGGCCGATCTCTCTGCCGAGACCTGAAGTGCCTGGCCGATGTCTCTGCCAAGGCCTGGAGTGCTCGGCCGATTCCCCTGCCGACGCGTGGAGTGCTTGGCCGATCTCCCTGCCAAGGCCTTGAGTGTTCGGAAGACCTGGAGTATCCGGTCGATCCCCCCGCAGAGGTGGGAGTATCAAGCCGTAATCCCTGCAAGCTGATACTTCTGCCAAGACCTGACGTGCTTGGCCGATCTCTCTGCCAAGGCCTGGAGTGCTCGGCTGATCCCCTGCCGAGGCGTGGAGTGCCTCGCCGATCTCTCTGCCGAGACCAGAAGTGCCTGGCCGATGTCTCTGGCAAGGCCTGGAGTGCTCGGCCGATTCCCCTGCTGAGACGTGAAGTGCCTGGCCGATCTCCAAGCCAAGGCGTTGGGTGGCCGGCCGATCCGCCTGCCGAGGCGAAGAGTGCCCAGCCGATTCCCCTGCCGACGCGTGGAGTGCTTGGCCGATCTCCCTGCCAAGGCCTTGAGTGCTCTGAAGACCTGGAGTACCCGATCGACCTCGCCGAGGTGGGAGTGTCAAGCCGTATTCCTTCAAGCTGATACTTCTGCCCTGGAGTGCTCGGCTGATCCCCCTGCCGAGGCGTGGAGTGCCTGGCCGATCTCTCTGCCGAGACCTGAAGTGCCTGGCCGATGTCTCTGCCAAGGCCTGGAGTGCTCGGCCGATCCCCTGCCGGCGTGGAGTGCTGATACTTCTGCCGAGACCTGACGTGCTTGGCCGATCTCTCTTCCAAGGCCTGGAGTGCTCGGCCACTCCCCCTGCCGAGGCGTGGAGTGCCTGGCCGATCTCTCTGCCGAGACCTGAAGTGCCTGGCCAATGTCTCTGGCAAGGCCTGGAGTTCTCGGCCGATTCCTCTGCCGAGACGTGAAGTTCCTGGCCGATCTCCAAGCCAAGGCGTTGAGTGCCCGGCCGATCCGCCTGCCGACGCGTGGAGTGCTTAGCCGATCTCCCTGCCAAGGCCTTGAGTGTTCGGAAGACCTGGAGTACCCGGTCGATCCCCCTGCAGAGGTGGGAGTTTCAAGCCGTAATCCCTGCAAGCTGATACCCCTGCCGAGACCTGAAGTGCCTGGCTGATCTCTCTGCCGAGACCTGAAGTGCCTGGCCGATTCCCCTGCCGAGGCGTGGAGTGCCTGGCTGATCCCCTGCCAGCTGATAACCCGCCAATAAATGATATGCCTGCCCGATCTCCCTGCCAAGACCTGGAGTACGCGGTTGTTCCCCTGCCGAGGCGTGGAGCTTCCAGCCGATTCCCCTGCCGACGCGTGGGGTGCCTGGCCAATCCCCTGCCAGCTGATAACCCGCCAATAAATGATATGCCTGGCCGATCTCCCTGCCAAGGCCTGGAGTGCCGGCCGTTCCCCCTGCCGAGGTGGGAGTGCCCAGCCGATTTCTCTGCAAACTGATACCACTGCCGAGACGTGAAGTGCCTGGCCGATCTCCATGCCAAGCCATTGAGTGCCGATTCCCCTGCCGACACGTGGAGTCTCTGGCCGACCGCCTGCCACCTGATAACCCGCCAATACGTGAAGTGCCTGGCCGATCTCCCTGCCAAGGCCTGGAGTGCCCGGCTGATCCCCCTGCCGTGGCGTGGAGTGCCCAGCTGATCCCCTGCCAGCTGATAACACTGCAATAAATAATATGCCTGGCCGATCCCCTGCCGAGGTGGGAGTGCCCAGCCGATTCCCCTGCCGTGGCGTGGAGTGCCCAGCCGATACACTGCCAGCTGATAACACTCAAATAAATAGTATGCCTGGCCGATCCGCCTACCGAGGTGGGAGTGCCCAGCCGATTTCCCTGCAAGCTGATACCCCTGCCGACGCGTGAAGTGCCTGGCCGATCTCCCTGCCATGGCCTTGAGTGCCCGGCCGATCCACCTGCCGAGGCGAGAAGTGCCTGCCAGCTGATAACCCTCCAATACGTGAAGTGCCTGGCCGATCTCCCTGCCATGGCCTTGAGTGCCCGGCCGATCCGCCTGTCGAAGCGAGGAGTGCCCAGCCGATTCCCCTGCCGACGTGTGGAGTGCCCAGCCGATTCCCCTGCCGTGGCGTGGAGTGCCCAGCCGATACACTGCCAGCTGATAACACTCCAATAAATAGTATGCCTGGCCGATCCCCCTACCGAGGTGGGAGTGCCCAGCCGATTTCCCTGCAAGCTGATACCCCTGCCGACGCGTGGAGTGCCTGGCCGATCTCCCTGCCAAGGCCTGGAGTGCCCGGCCGATCCCCCTGCCATGGTGGGAGTGCCCAGCCGATTTCCCTGCCGACGCGTGGAGGGCCTGGCCTATTCCCTGCTAGCTGATAACCCGCCAATACGTGACGTGCCTGGCCGATCTCCCTGCCAAGGCCTGGAGTGCCCGGCCGATCCTCCTGCCGAGGTGGGAGTGCCTAGCCGATTCCTCTGCAATCTGATACCCCTGCCGAGACGTGAAGTGCCTGGCCGATCTCCCTGCCATGGCCTTGAGTGCCCGGCCGATCCGCCTGCCGAGGCGAGGAGTGCCCAGCCGATTCCCCTGCCGACGCGTGGAGTGCCTGGCCGATCTCCCTGCCAAGGCCTGGAGTGCCCGGCTGATCCCCCTGCCGTGGAGTGCCCAGCTGATCCCCTGCCAGCTGATAACACTGCAATAAATAATATGCCTGGCCGATCCCCCTGCCGAGGTGGGAGTGCCCAGCCGATTCCCCTGCCGTGGCGTGGAGTGCCCAGTCGATACACTGCCAGCTATTAACACTCCAATAAATAGTATGCCTGGCCGATCCCCCTACCGAGGTGGGAGTGCCCAGCCGATTTCTCTGCAAGCTGATACCCCTGCCGACGCGTGGAGTGCCTGGCCGATCTCCCTGCCAAGGCCTGGAGTGCCCGGCCGATCCCCCTGCCGTGGTGGGAGTGCCCAGCCGAATCCCCTGCCGACGCGTGGAGTGCCTGGCCGATCCCCTGCCAGCTGATAACCCTCCAGTACGTGAAGTGCCTGGCCGATCTCCTTGCCATGGCCTTGAGTGCCCGGCCGATCCACCTGCCGAGGCGAGAAGTGCCCATCCGATTCATCTGCCGACGCGTGGAGTGCCTGGCCGATCCCCTGCCAGCTGATAACCCTCCAATACGTGAAGTGCCTGGCCGATCTCCCTGCCATGGCCTTGAGTGCCCAGTCGATCCGCCTGCCGAGGCGGGGAGTGCCCAGCCGATTCCCCTGCCGACACGTGGAGTGCCTGGCCGATCTCCCTGCGAAGGCCTGGAGTGCCCGGCTGATCCCCCTGCCGTGGCGTGGAGTGCCCAGCCGATTCATCTGCCGACGCGTGGAGTGCCTGGCCAATCCCCTGCCAGCTGATAACCCGCCAATAAATGATATGCATGGCCGATCTCCCTGCCAAGGCCTGGAGTGCCCGGCCGTTCCCCCTGCCGAGGTGGGAGTGCCCAGCCGATTTCCCTGCAAGCTGATACCCCTGCCGAGACGTGAAGTGCCTGGCCGATCTCCATGCCAAGCCCTTGAGTTCCCGGCCGATCCCCTGCCAGCTGATAACTCTCCAATACGTGAAGTGCCTGGCCGATCTCCCTCCCATAGCCTTGAGTGCCCGGCCGATCCGCCTGCCGAGGCGAGGAGTGCCCAGCCGATTCCCCTGCCGACGCGTGGAGTGCCTGGCCGATCTCCCTGCCAAGGCCTGGAGTGCCCGGCCGATCCCCCTGCCGTGGTGGGAGTGCCCAGCCGATTCCCCTGCCGTGGCGTGGAGAGCCTGGCCGATCCCCTGCCAGCTGATAACCCTCCAATACGTGAAGTGCCTGGCCGATCTCCCTGCCAAGGCCTCGAGTGCCCGGCCGACCCCCCTGCCGAGGCGAGGAGTGCCCAGCCGAATCCCCTGCCGACGCGTGGAGTGCCTGGCCGATCCCCTGCCAGCTGATAACCCTCCAATAAATAATATGCCTGGCCGATCTCCTTGCCAAAGCCTGGAGTGCCCGGCCGATCTCCCTGCCGAGGTGGGAGTGCCCAGCCGATTCCCCTGCCGTCGCGTGGAGGGCCTGGCCGATTCCCCTGCCCACGCGTGGAGGGCCTGGCCTATCCCCTGCCAGCTGATAACCCGCCAATAAATAATATGCGTGGCCGATCTCCAAGCCAAGGCGTTGAGTCCCCGGCCGATCCGCCTGCCGAGGCGAAGAGTGCCCAGCCGATTCCCCTGCGGACGCGTGGAGTGCTTGGCCGATCTCCCTGCCATAGCCTTGAGTGCTCGGAAGACCTGGAGCACCCGGTCGATCCCCTCGCCGAGGTGGGAGTGTCAAGCCGTATTCCTTCAGGCTGATACTTCTGCCGAGACCTGACGTGCCTGGCCGATCTCTCTACCAAGGCCTGGAGTGCTCGGCCGATCCCCCTGCCGAGGCGTGAAGTGCCAGGCCGATCTCCATGCCAAGACCTGGAGTGCTTGGCCGATCCCCCTGGCGAAGCGGTGAGTGCCCCAGCCGATTTCCCTGCCGACGCGTAGAGTGCCTGGCTGATCCCCAGCCAGCTGATAGCCCGCCAACAAATGATATGCCATGCGATCTCTCATCCTGGGGAGGCGTGGAGTGCCCAGCCGATTCCCATGCCGAGGCGTGGAGCGCATTGCCGATCCCCTGCCAGCTGATAACACTCCAATACGTGAAGTGCCTGGCCGATCTCCCTGCCAAGGCCTTGAGTGCCCGGCCGATCCGCCTTCCGAGGCGTGGAGTGCCCAGCCAATTCCCCTGCCGCCGCGTGGAGTGCCTGGCCGATCGCCTGCCAGCTGATAACCCTCCAATAACTGAAGTGCCTGGCTGATCCCCAGCCAGCTGATAGCCCTCCAATAAATAATATGCCATGCGATCTCTCATCCTGGGGAGGCGTGGAGTGCCCAGCCGATTCCCATGCCGAGGCGTGGAGCGCATGGCCGATCCCCTGCCAGCTGATAACACACCAATACGTGAAGTGCCCGGCCGATCGCCCAGCCGAGGCGTGGAGTGCCCAGCCGATTCATCTGCCGACGCGTGGAGTGCCTGGCCGAACCCCTGCCAGCGGATAACCCGCCAATTCGTAAAGTGCCTGGCCGATGTCTCTGCCAAGGCCTGGAGTGCTCGGCCGATTCGCCTGCCAAGGCCTGGAGTGCCCGGCCGATCCCCCACCGAGGTGGGAGTGCCCAGGTGATTTCCCTGCAAGCTGATACCCCTGCCGAGACGTGAAGTGCCTGGCAGATCTACATGCCAAGGCCTTGAGTGCCCGGCCGATCCGCCTGCCGAGGCGAGGAGTGCCCAGCCGATTCCCCTGCCGACGCGTGGAGTACCTGGCCGATCTCCCTGCCAAGGCCTGGAGTGCCCGGCCGATCCCCCTGCAAGCTGATACCCCTGCCGAGACGAGAAGTGCCTTGCCGATCTCCATGCCAAGGCCTGGAATGTTGGCCGATCCCCCTGGCGAGGCGTGGAGTGCCCCAGCCGTTTCCCTTGTCAACGCGGGGAGTGCCCGGCCGATCCGTCCGCAAAGGTGGGAGTATCAAGCCGTATCCCCTGCAAGCTGATACCCCTGCCGAAACCTGAAGTGCCTGGCCGATCTCTCTGCCGAGACCTGAAGTGCCTGGCCGATGTCTCTGCCAAGGCCTGGAGTGCTCGGCCGATTCCCCTGCCGAGGCGTGGAGTGCCTGGTCGATCCCCTGCCAGCTGATAACCCGCCAATAAATGATATGCCTGCCCGATCTTCTTGCCAAGACCTGGAGTACCCGGTCGATCCCCCCGCCGAGGCAGGAGTGTCAAGCCGTATTCCCTGCAAGCTGATACTTCTGCCGAGACCTGACGCGCCTGGCCGATCTCTCTTCCAAGGCCTGGAGTGGTCGGCCGATCTCCCTGCCGAAGCGTGGAGTGCCTGGCCGATCCACTGCAAGCTGATACCCGCCAATAATTGATATGCCTGCCCGATCTCCCTGCCAAGACCTGGAGTGCCCCGATTACGCAGCCGAGGTGGGAGTGCAAAGCCGTATTCCCTGCAAGCTGATACCCCTGCCGAGACTTGAAGCGCCTGGCCGATCTCCCTGCCAAGGCCTGGTGTGCTCGGCTGAGTCCACTGCCGAGGTGAGTGCCTAGCCGATTCCCCTGCAAGCTGATAGCACTCATGGCCTGGAGTGTCCGGCCGATCACCCTGGCGAGGCGGGGGGCCCGGCCGATTCGCCTTCCAAGGCGTGGAGTGCCCAGCCAATTCCCCTGCCGCCGCGTGGAGTGCCTGGCCGATCGCCTGCCAGCTGATAACCCGCCAATAACTGAAGTGCCTGGCTGATCCCCAGCCAGCTGATAGCCCTCCAATAAATTATATGCCATGCGATCTCTCATCCTGGGGAGGCGTGGAGTGCCCAGCCGATTCCCATGCCGAGGCGTGGAGCGCATGGCCGATCCCCTGCCAGCTGATAACACTCCAATACGTGAAGTGCCCGGCCGATCCCCCAGCCGAGGCGTGGAGTGCCCAGCCGATTCATCTGCCGACGCGTGGAGTGCCTGGCCGAACCCTTGCCAGCGGATAACCCGCCAATTCGTAAAGTGCCTGGCCGATGTCTCTGCCAAGGCCTGGAGTGCTCGGCCGATTCGCCTGCCAAGGCCTGGAGTGCCCGGCCGATCCCCCACCGAGGTGGGAGTGCCCAGGTGATTTCCCTGCAAGCTGATACCCCTGCCGAGACGTGAAGTGCCTGGCAGATCTACATGCCAAGGCCTTGAGTGCCCGGCCGATCCGCCTGCCGAGGCGAGGAGTGCCCAGCCGATTCCCCTGCCGACGCGTGGAGTGCCTGGCCGAACCCTTGCCAGCGGATAACCCGCCAATTCGTAAAGTGCCTGGCCGATGTCTCTGCCAAGGCCTGGAGTGCTCGGCCGATTCGCCTGCCAAGGCCTGGAGTGCCCGGCCGATCCCCCACCGAGGTGGGAGTGCCCAGGTGATTTCCCTGCAAGCTGATACCCCTGCCGAGACGAGAAGTGCCTTGCCGATCTCCATGCCAAGGCCTGGAATGTTGGCCGATCCCCCTGGCGAGGCGTGGAGTGCCCAGCCGATTCCCCTGCCGACGCGTGGAGTGCATGGCCAATCCCTTGCCATCTGATAACCCGCCAATAAATGATATGCCTGGCCGATCTCGTTGCCAAGGCCTGGAATGCCCGGCCGATCAACCTGCCGAGGTGGGAAGACCCAGCCGATTCCCCTGCAAGCTGATACCCCTGCCGAGACGTGAAGTGCCTTGCCGATCTCCATGCCAAGGCCTGGAATGTTGGCCGATCCCCCTGGCGAGGCGTGGAGTGCCCAGCCGATTCCCCTGCCGACGCGTGGAGTGCATGGCCAATCCCTTGCCAGCTGATAACCCGCCAATCAATGATATGCCTGGCCGGTCTCCCTGCCAAGGCCTGGAGTGCCCGGCCGATCCCCCTGCCGAGGTGGGAGTGCCCAGCCGATTTCCCTGCAAGCTGATACCCCTGCCAAGACGTGAAGTGCCTGGCCGATCTCCATGCCAAGGCCTTGAGTGCCCGGCCGATCCGCCTGCCTAGGCGAGGAGTGCCCAGCCGATTCCCTTTCGACGCGTGGAGTGCCTGGCCGATCCCCTGCCAGCTGATAACCCGCCAATAAATGATGTAACTGGCCGATCTCCATGCCAAGGCCTTGAGTGCCCGGCCGATCCGCCTGCCGAGGCGAGGAGTGCCCAGCCGATTCCCCTGTCGACGCGTGGAGTGCCTGGCCGATCCCATGCCAGCTGATAACCCTCCAATACGTGAAGTGCCTTGCCGATCTCCCTGCCAAGGCCTTGAGTGCCCGGCCGATCCACCTGCCGAGGCGAGGAGTGCCCAGCCGATTCCCCTGCCGACGCGTGGAGTGCATGGCCGATCCCCTACCAGCTGATAACCCTCCAATACGTGAAGTGCCTGGCCGATCTCCCTGACAAGGCCTTGAGTGCCCGGCCGATCCGCCTGCGGTGGCGAGGAGTGCCCAGCCGATTCCCCTGCCGACGCGTGGAATGCCTGGCCGATCTCCATGCCAAGGCCTTGAGTGCTCGGTCGATCATCCTGGCGAGGCGTGGAGTGCCCAGCCGATTCCCCTGCCGAGGCGTGGAGCGCATGGCCGATCCCCTGCCAGCTGATAACCCTCCAATACGTGAAGTGCCTGGCCGATCTCCCTGACAAGGCCTTGAGTGCCCGGCCGATCCGCCTGCGGAGGCGAGGAGTGCCCAGCCGATTACCCTGCCGACGCGTGGAGTGCCTGGCCGATCTCCATGCCAAGGCCTTGAGTGCTCGGCCGATCATCCTGGCGAGGCGTGGAGTGCCCAGCCGATTCCCCTGCCGAGGCGTGGAGCGCATGGCCGATCCCCTGCCAGCTGATAACACTCCAATACGCCTGCTAGCTGATAACCCGCCAATATCTGAAATGCCTGCCCGATCTCCCTGCCAAGACCTGTAGTGCCCCGCCGATTCCCCAGCCGAGGCGTGGAGTGCCTAGCCGATTCCCCTGCCGACGCGTGGAGTGCCTGGCCGATCCCATGCCAGCTGATAACCCTCCAATACGTGAAGTGCCTGGCCGATCTCCCTGACAAGGCCTTGAGTGGCCGGCCGATCCGCCTGCGGAGGCGAGGAGTGCCCAGCCGATTCCCCTGCAAGCTGATACCCCTGCCGAGACGTGAAGTGCCTGGCCGATCTCCATGCCAAGGCCTTGAGTGCTCGGCCGATCATCCTGGCGAGGCGTGGAGTGCCCAGCCGATTCCCCTGCCGAGGCGTGGAGCGCATGGCCGATCCCCTGCCAGCTGATAACACTCCAATACGCCTGCTAGCTGATAACCCGCCAATATCTGAAATGCCTGCCCGATCTCCCTGCCAAGACCTGTAGTGCCCCGCCGATTCCCCAGCCGAGGCGTGGAGTGCCTTGCCGATCTCCCTGCCAAGGCCTTGAGTGCCCGGCCGATCCACCTGCCGAGGCGAGGAGTGCCCAGCCGATGCCCCTGCCGACGCGTGGAGTGCATGGCCGATCCCCTACCAGCTGATAACCCTCCAATACGTGAAGTGCCTTGCCGATCTCCCTGCCAAGGCCTTGAGTGCCCGGCCGATCCACCTGCCGAGGCGTGGAGTGCCCAGCCGATTCCCCTGCCGAGGCGTGGAGCGCATGGCCGATCCCCTGCCAGCTGATAACCCTCCAATACGTGAAGTGCCTGGCCGATCTCCCTGACAAGGCCTTGAGTGCCCGGCCGATCCGCCTGCGGAGGAGAGGAGTGCCCAGCCGATTACCCTGCCGACGCGTGGAGTGCCTGGCCGATCTCCATGCCAAGGCCTTGAGTGCTCGGCCGATCATCCTGGCGAGGCGTGGAGTGCCCAGCCGATTCCCCTGCCGACGCGTGGAGTGCATGGCCGATCCCCTACCAGCTGATAACCCTCCAATACGTGAAGTGCCTGGCCGATCTCCCTGACAAGGCCTTGAGTGCCCGGCCGATCCGCCTGCGGAGGCGAGGAGTGCCCAGCCGATTACCCTGCCGACGCGTGGAGTGACTGGCCGATCTCCATGCCAAGGCCTTGAGAGCTCGGCCGATCATCCTGGCGAGGCGTGGAGTGCCCAGCCGATTCCCCTGCCGAGGCGTGGAGTGCATGGCCGATCCCCTACCAGCTGATAACCCTCCAATACGTGAAGTGCCTGGCCGATCTCCCTGCCAAGACCTGTAGTGCCCCGCCGATTCCCCAGCCGAGCCGTGGAGTGCCTAGCCGATTCCCCTGCCGACGCGTGGAGTGCCTGGCCGATCCCCTGCCAGCTGATAACCCGCCAATAAATTATATGCCTGGCCGGTCTCCCTGCCAAGGCCTGGAGTGCCCGGCCGATCCCCCTGCCGAGGCGAAGAGTGCCCAGCCGATTCCCCTGCCGACGCGTGGAGTGCCTGGCCGATCCCCTGCCAGCTGATAACCCTCCAATACGTGAAGTGCCTGGCCGATCTCCCTGACAAGGCCTTGAGTGGCCGGCCGATCCGCCTGCGGAGGCGAGGAGTGCCCAGCCGATTCCCCTGCAAGCTGATACCCCTGCCGAGACGTGAAGTGCCTGGCCGATCTCCATGCCAAGGCCTTGAGTGCCCGGCCGATCCGCCTGCCGAGGCGAGGAGTGCCCAGCCGATTCCCCTGCCGACGCGTGGAGTGCCTGGCCGATCCCATGCCAGCTGATAACTCTCCAATACGTGAAGTGCCTGGCCGATCTCCATGCCAAGGCCTTGAGTGCCCGGCCGATCCACCTGCCGAGGCGAGGAGTGCCCAGCCAATTCCCCTGCCGACGCGTGGAGTGCCTGGCCGATCCCCTGCCAGCTGATAACCTTCCAATACGTGAAGTGCCTAGCCGATCTCCCTGACAAGGCCTTGAGTGCCCGGCCGATCCGCCTGCCGAGGCGAGGATTGCCCAGCCGATTCCCCTGCCGACGCGTGGAGTGCCTGACCGATCTCCATGCCAAGGCCTTGAGTGCTCGGCCGATCATCCTGGCGAGGCGTGGAGTGCCCAGCCGATTCCCCTGCCGAGGCGTGGAGCGCATGGCCGATCTCCTGCCAGCTGATAACACTCCAATACGCATGCCAGCTGATAACCCGCCAATAACTGAAGTGCCTGGCCGATCTCCCTGTCAAGACCTGTAGTGCCCGGCCGATCCCCCAGCCGAGGAGTGCCTAGCCGATTCCCCTGACGCGTGGAGTGTCTGGCCGATCCCCTGCCAGCGGATAACCCGCCAATTCGTGAAGTGCCTGGCCTATCTCCCTGCCAAGGCCTGGAGTGCCTGGCCGATCCCCCTGCCGAGGTGGGAGTGCCCAGCCGATTCCCCTGCAAGCTGATACCCCTGCCGAGACGTGAAGTGCCTCGCCGATCTCCATGCCAAGGCCTTGAGTGCCCGGCCGATCTCCCTGCCAAGGCCTTGAGTGCCCGGGCGATCCCCCTGCCGAGGTGGGAGTGCCCAGCCGATTCCACTGCCGACGCGTGAAGTGCATGGTTAATCCCTTGGCAGCTGATAACCCGCCAATCAATGAAATGCCTGGCCGATCTCCCTGCCAAGGCCTGGAGTGCCCGGCCGATCCCCCACCGAGGTGGGAGTGCCCAGGTGATTCCCCTGCAAGCTGATACCCCTGCCGAGACGTGAAGTGCCTGGCAGATCTCCATGCCAAGGTCTTGAGGGCCCGGCTGATCCGCCTGCCGAGACGAGGAGTGCCCAGCCGATTCCCTTGCCGACGCGTGGAGTGCCTGGCCGATCTCCCTCCCAAGGCCTGGAGTGCCCGGCCGATCCCCCACCGAGGTGGGAGTGCCCAGGTGATTCCCCTGCAAGCTGATACCCCTGCCGAGACGTGAAGTGCCTGGCAGATCTCCATGCCAAGGCCTTGAGTGCCCGGCCGATCCGCCTGCCGAGGCGAAGAGTGCCCAGCCGATTCCCCTGCCGACGCGTGGAGTGCCTGGCCGACCTCCCTGCCAAGGCCTGGAGTGACCGGCCGATCCCCCTGCCGAGACGTGAAGTGCCTGGCCGATCACCATGCCAAGGCCTTGAGTGCCAGGCCGATCCGCCTGCCGAGGCGAGGAGTGCCCAGCCGATTCCCCTGCCGACGCGTGGAGTGCCCGGGCGATCTCCCTGCCAAGGCCTGGAGTGCCCGGCCGATCCCCCTGCCGAGGTGGGAGTGCCCAGCCGATTCCCCTGCCGACGCGTGGAGTGCCTGGCCGATCCCCTGCCAGCTGATAACCCTCCAATACGTGAAGTGCCTGGCCGATCTCCATGCCAAGGCCTTGAGTGCCCGGCCGATCCGCCTGCCGAGGCGAGGAGTGCCCAGCCGATTCCCCTGCCGACGCGTGGAGTGCCTGGCCGATCTCTCTGCCTAGGCCTGGAGTGCCCGGCCGATCCCCCTGCCGAGACGTGAAGTGCCTGGCCGATCTCCATGCCAAGGCCTTGAGTGTTGGCTGATCCCCCTGCCGAGGCGTGGAGTGCCCAGCCGATTCCCCTGCCGACGCGTGGAGTGCCTGGCCGATCTCCCTGCCAAGGCCTGGAATGCCCGGCCGATCCCCCTGCCGAGGTGAGAGTGCCCAGCCGATTCCCCTGCCGTGGCGTGGAGTGCATGGCCGATCCCATGCCAGCTGATAACCCTCCAATACGTGAAGTGCCTGGCCGATCTCCCTGACAAGGCCTTGAGTTCCCGGCCGATACGCCTGCCGAGGCGAGGAGTGCCCAGGCGATTCCCCTGCCGACGCGTGGAGTGCCTGGCCGATCTCCCTGCCAGCTGATAACCCTCCAATACGTGAAGTGCCTGGCCGATTCGCCTGACAAGGCCTTGAGTGCCCGGCCGATCCACCTGCCGAGGCGAGGAGTGCCCAGCCGATTCCCGTGCCGACGCGAGGAGTGCCTGGCCGATCCCCTGCCAGCTGATAACCCTCCAATTCGTGAAGTGCCTGGCCGATCTCCCTGACAAGGCCTTGAGTGCCCGGCCGATACGCCTGCCGAGGCGAGGAGTGCTTAGGCGATTCCCCTGCCGACGCGTGGAGTGCCTGGCCGATCTCCCTGCCAAGGCCTGGAGTGCCCGGCCGATCCCCCTGCCGAGGTGGGAGTGCCCAGCCGATTCCCCTGCCGTGGCGTGGAGTGCCTGGCCGATCCCATGCCAGCTGATAACCCTCCAATACGTGGAGTGCCCGGCCGATCCCCCTACCGAGGTAAGAGTGCCCAGCCGATTTCCCTGCAAGCTGATACCCCTGCCGAGACGTGAAGTGCCTGGCCGATCTCCATGCCAAGGCCTTGAGTGCCCGGCCGATCCGCCTGCCGAGGCGAGGAGTGCCCAGCCGATTCCCCTGCCGACGCGTGGAGTGCCTGGCCGATCCCCTGCCAGCTGATAACCCTCCAATACGTGAAGTGCCTGGCCGATCTCCCTGCCAAGGCCTTGAGTGCCCGGCCGATCCACCTGCCGAGGCGAGGAGTGCCCAGCCGATTCCCCTGCCGACCCGAGGAGTGCCTGGCCGATTTCCTGCCAGCTGATAACCCTCCAATGCGTGAAGTGCCTGGCCGATCTCCCTGACAAGGCCTTGAGTGCACGGTCGATCCACCTGCCGAGGCGAGAAGTGCCCAGCCGATTACCATGCCGACGCGTGGAGTGCCTGGCCGATCCCCTGCCAGCTGATAACCCTCCAATACGTGAAGTGCCTGGCCGATCTCCCTCACAAGGCCTTGAGTGCCCGGCCGATACGCCGGCCGAGGCGAGGAGTGCCCAGGCGATTCCCCTGCCGACGCGTGGAGTGCCTGGCCGATTTCCCTGCCAAGGCCTGGAGTGCCCGGCCGATCGCCCTGCCGAGGTGGGAGTGCCCAGCCGATTCCCTTGCCGTGGCGTGGAGTGCCTGGCCGATTCCATGCCAGCTGATGACCCTCCAATACGTGAAGTGCCTGGCCGATCTCCCTGCCAAGGCCTTGAGTGCACGGTCGATCCACCTGCCGAGGCGAGGAGTGCCCAGCCGATTACCATGCCGACGCGTGGAGTGCCTGGCCGATCCCCTGCCAGCTGATAACCCTCCAATACGTAAAGTGCCTGGCCGATCTCCCTGCCAAGGCCTTGAGTGCCCGGCCGATCTCCCTGCCAAGGCCTTGAGTGCCCGGCCGATTCCCCTGCCGACGCGTGGATTGCCTGGCCGATCTCACTGCCAAGGCCTGGAGTGCCCGGCCGATCCGCCTGCCGAGGCGAGGAGTGCCCAGCCGTTTCCCCTGCCGACGCGTGGAGTGCCTGGCCGATTCCCTGCCAGCTGATAACCTTCCAATACGTGAAGTGCCTGGCCGATCTCCCTGCCAAGGCCTTGAGTGCCCGGCAGATACGCCTGCCGAGGCGAGAATTGCCCAGCCGATTACCATGCCGACGCGTGGAGTGCCTGGCCGATCTCCCTGCCAAGGCCTGGAGTGCCCGGCCGATCCCCCTGCCGAGACGTGAAGTGCCTGGCCGATCTCCCTGCCAAGGCCTGGAGTGTTGGCCGATCCCCCTGGCGAGGCGTGGAGTGCCCAGCCGATTCCCCTGCCGACGCGTGGAGTGCATGGCCAATCCTTTGCCAGCTGATAACCCGCCAATCAATGATATGCCTGGCCGATCTCCCTGCCAAGGCCTGGAGTGCCCGGCCGATCCCACACCGAGGTGGGAGTGCCCAGGTGATTCCCTGCAAGCTGATACCCCTGCCGAGACGTAAAGTGCCTGGCAGATCTCCATGCCAAGGCCTTGAGTGCCCGGCCGATCCGCCTGCCGAGGCGAGGAGTGCCCAGCCGATTCCCCTGCCGACGCGAGGAGTGCCTGGCCGATCCCCTGCTAGCTGATAACCCTCCAATACGTGAAGTGCCTGGCCGATCTCCCTGACAAGGCCTTGAGTTCCCGGCCGATACGCCTGCCGAGGCGAGGAGTGCCCAGGCGATTCCCCTGCCGACGCGTGGAGTGCCTGGCCGATCTCCCTGCCAGCTGATAACCCTCCAATACGTGAAGTGCCTGGTCAATCTGCCTGACAAGGCCTTGAGTGCCCGGCCGATCCACCTGCCGAGGCGAGGAGTGCCCAGCCGATTCCCGTGCCGACGCGAGGAGTGCCTGGCCGATCCCCTGCCAGCTGATAACCCTCCAATACGTGAAGTGCCTGGCCGATCTCCCTGACAAGGCCTTGAGTGCCCGGCCGATACGCCTGCCGAGGCGAGGAGTGCTTAGGCGATTCCCCTGCCGACGCGTGGAGTGCCTGGCCGATCTCCCTGCCAAGGCCTGGAGTGCCCGGCCGATCCCCCTGCCGAGGTGGGAGTGCCCAGCCGATTCCCCTGCAGTGGCGTGGAGTGCCTGGCCGATCCCATGCCAGCTGATAACCCTCCAATACGTGGAGTGCCCGGCCGATCCCCCTACCGAGGTGGGAGTGCCCAGCCGATTTCCCTGCAAGCTGATACCCCTGCCGAGACGTGAAGTGCCTGGCCGATCTCCATGCCAAGGCCTTGAGTGCCCGGCCGATCCGCCTGCCGAGGCGAGGAGTGCCCAGCCGATTCCCCTGCCGACGCGTGGAGTGCCTGGCCGATCCCCTGCCAGCTGATAACCCTCCAATACGTGAAGTGCCTGGCCGATTTCCCTGCCAAGGCCTGGAGTGCCCGGCCGATCCCCCTGCCGAGGTGGGAGTGCCCAGCCGATTCCCTTGCCGTGGCGTGGAGTGCCTGGCCGATTCCATGCCAGCTGATGACCCACCAATACGTGAAGTGCCTGGCCGATCTCCCTGCCAAGGCCTTGAGTGCACGGTCGATCCACCTGCCGAGGCGAGGAGTGCCCAGCCGATTACCATGCCGACGCGTGGAGTGCCTGGCCGATCCCCTGCCATCTGATAACCCTCCAATACGTAAAGTGCCTGGCCGATCTCCATGCCAAGGCCTTGAGTGCCCGGCCGATCCGCCTGCCGAGGCGAGGAGTGCCCCGCCGATTCCCCTGCCGACGCGTGGAGGGCCTGGCCGATCCCCTGCCAGCTGATAACCCGCCAAAAAATGATATGCCTGGCCGATCTCCCTGCCAAGGCCTGGAGTGCCCGGCCGATCCCCCTGCCGAGGTGGGAGTGCCCAGCCGATTCCCCTGCCGTGGCGTGGAGTGCCTGGCCGATCCCCTGCCAGCTGATAACACTCCAATAAATAATATGCCTGGCCGATCCCACTGCAGAGGTGGGTGTGCCCAGCCGATTCCCCTGCTAGCTGATACCACTGCCGAGACGTGAAGTGCTTGGCCGATCTCCATGCCAAGGCCTGGAGTGTTGGCTGATCCCCCTGGCGAGGCGTGGAGTGCCCAGCCGATTCCCCTGCCGACGCGTGGAGTGCCTGGCCGAGCTCCCTGCCAAGGCGTGGAGTGCCCGGCCGATCCCCCTGCCGAGGTGGGAAGTCCCAGCTGATTCCCCTGCAAGCTGATACCCCTGCCGAGACGTGAAGTGCCTGGCCGATCTCCATGCAAAGGCCTTGAGTGCCCGGCCGATCTCCCTGCCAAGGCCTGGAGTGCCCGGCCGATCCCCCTGCCGGCACAGCTGATTCCCCTGCAAGCTGATACCCCTGCCGAGACGTGAAGTGCCTGGCCGATCTCCCTGCCAAGGCCTGAAGTGCCCGGCCGATCCCCCACCGAGGTGGGAGTGCCCAGGTGATTCCCCTGCAAGCTGATACCCCTGCCGAGACGTGAAGTGCCTGGTAGATCTCCATGCCAAGGCCTTGAGTGCCCGGCCGATCCGCCTGCCGAGGCGAGGAGTGCCCAGCCGATTCCCCTGCCGACGCGTGGAGTGCCTGGCCGATCCCATGCCAGCTGATAACCCTCCAATACGTGAAGTTCCCCTGCCGACGCGTGGAGTGCCTGGCCGATCCCATGCCAGCTGATAACCCTCCAATACGTGAAGTTCCTGGCCGATCTCCATGCCAAGGCCTTAAGTGCCCGGCCGATCCGCCTGCCGAGGCGAGGAGTGCCCAGCCGATTTCCCTGCCGACGCGTGGAGTGCCTGGCCGATTTCCCTGCCAAGGCCTGGAGTGCCCGGCCGATCCCCCTGCCGAGGTGGGAGTGCCCAGCCGATTCCCCTGCCGTGGCGTGGAGTGCCTGGCCGGTCCCATGCCAGCTGATAACCCTCCAATACGTGAAGTGCCTGGCCGATCTCCCTGCCAAGGCCTTGAGTGCCCGGCCGATCCGCCTGCCGAGGCGAGGAGTGCCCAGCCGATTCCCCTACCGACGCGTGGAGTGCCTGGCCGATCCCCAGCCAGCTGATAACCCTCCAATACGTGAAGTGCCTGGTCGATCTCCCTGCCAAGGCCTTGAGTGCCCGGCCGATTCCCCTGCCGACGCGTGGAGTGCCTGGCCGATCTCCATGCCAAAGCCTTGAGTGCCCGGCCGATCCGCCTGCCGAGGCGAGGAGTGCCTGGCCGATTCCTTGCCAGCTGATAACCCTCCAATACGTGAAGTGCCTGGCCGATCTCCCTGCCAAGGCCTTGAGTGCCCGGCCGATACGCCTGCCGAGGCGAGAATTGCATAGCCGATTACCATGCCGACGCGTGGAGTGCCTGGCCCATCTCCCTGCCAAGGCCTGGAGTGCCCGGCCGATCCCCCTGCCGAGACGTGAAGTGCCTGGCCGATCTCCATGCCAAGGCCTGGAGTGTTGGCCGATCCCCCTGGCGAGGCGTGGAGTGCCCAGCCGATTCCCCTGCCGACGCGTGGAGTGCATGGCCAATCCTTTGCCAGCTGAAAACCCGCCAATCAATGATATGCCTGGCCGATCTCCTTGCCAAGGCCTGGAGTGCCCGGCCGATCCCCCACCGAGGTGGGAGTGCCCAGGTGATTCCCCTGCAAGCTGATACCACTGCCGAGACGTGAAGTGCCTGGCAGATCTCCATGCCAAGGCCTTGAGTGCCCTCCAATACGTGAATTGCCTGGCCGATCTCCAGGACAAGGCCTTGAGTGCACGGCCGATACGCCTGCCGAGGCGACGAGTGCCCAGCCGATTTCCCTGCCGACGCGTGGAATGCCTGGCCGATCTCCCTGCCAAGCCTGGAGTGCCCGGCCGATCCCCCTTTAGAGGTGGGAGTGCCCAGCCGATTCCCCTGCCGTGGCGTGGATTGCCCAGCTGCAAGCTGATACCCCTGCCGAGACGTGAAGTGCCTGGCCGATCTCCTGGCCGATCCCCTGCCAGCTGATAACCCGCCAATACGTGACGTGCCTGGCCGATCTCACTGCCAAGGCCTGGAGTGCCCGGCCGATCCCCCACCGAGGTGGGAGTGCCCAGGTGATTCCCCTGCAAGCTGATACCCCTGCCGAGACGTGAAGTGCCTGGTAGATCTCCATGCCAAGGCCTTGAGTGCCCGGCCGATCCCCCTGCCGGCCCAGCTGATTCCCCTGCAAGCTGATACCCCTGCCGAGACGTGAAGTGCCTGGCCGATCTCCCTGCCAAGGCCTGAAGTGCCCTGCCGATCCCCCACCGAGGTGGGAGTGCCCAGGTGATTCCCCTGCAAGCTGATACCCCTGCCGAGACGTGAAGTGCCTGGTAGATCTCCATGCCAAGGCCTTGAGTGCCCGGCCGATCCGCCTGCCGAGGCGAGGAGTGCCCAGCCGATTCCCCTGCCGACGCGTGGAGTGCCTGGCCGATCCCATGCCAGCTGATAACCCTCCAATACGTGAAGTTCCCCTGCCGACGCGTGGAGTGCCTGGCCGATCCCATGCCAGCTGATAACCCTCCAATACGTGAAGTTCCTGGCCGATCTCCATGCCAAGGCCTTAAGTGCCCGGCCGATCCGCCTGCCGAGGCGAGGAGTGCCCAGCCGATTTCCCTGCCGACGCGTGGAGTGCCTGGCCGATTTCCCTGCCAAGGCCTGGAGTGCCCGGCCGATCCCCCTGCCGAGGTGGGAGTGCCCAGCCGATTCCCCTGCCGTGGCGTGGAGTGCCTGGCCGGTCCCATGCCAGCTGATAACCCTCCAATACGTGAAGTGCCTGGCCGATCTCCCTGCCAAGGCCTTGAGTGCACGGTCGATCCACCTGCCGAGGCGAGGAGTGCCCAGCCGATTACCATGCCGACGCGTGGAGTGCCTGGCCGATCCCCTGCCAGCTGATAACCCTCCAATACGTGAAGTGCCTGGCCGATCTCCCTGCCAAGGCCTTGAGTGCCCGGCCGATTCCCCTGCCGACGCGTGGATTGCCTGGCCGATCTCACTGCCAAGGCCTGGAGTGCCCGGCCGATCCGCCTGCCGAGGCGAGGAGTGCCTGGCCGATTCCTTGCCAGCTGATAACCCTCCAATACGTGAAGTGCCTGGCCGATCTCCCTGCCAAGGCCTTGAGTGCCCGGCCGATACGCCTGCCGAGGCGAGAATTGCATAGCCGATTACCATGCCGACGCGTGGAGTGCCTGGCCCATCTCCCTGCCAAGGCCTGGAGTGCCCGGCCGATCCCCCTGCCGAGACGTGAAGTGCCTGGCCGATCTCCATGCCAAGGCCTGGAGTGTTGGCCGATCCCCCTGGCGAGGCGTGGAGTGCCCAGCCGATTCCCCTGCCGACGCGTGGAGTGCATGGCCAATCCTTTGCCAGCTGAAAACCCGCCAATCAATGATATGCCTGGCCGATCTCCTTGCCAAGGCCTGGAGTGCCCGGCCGATCCCCCACCGAGGTGGGAGTGCCCAGGTGATTCCCCTGCAAGCTGATACCACTGCCGAGACGTGAAGTGCCTGGCAGATCTCCATGCCAAGGCCTTGAGTGCCCTCCAATACGTGAATTGCCTGGCCGATCTCCAGGACAAGGCCTTGAGTGCACGGCCGATACGCCTGCCGAGGCGACGAGTGCCCAGCCGATTTCCCTGCCGACGCGTGGAATGCCTGGCCGATCTCCCTGCCAAGCCTGGAGTGCCCGGCCGATCCCCCTTTAGAGGTGGGAGTGCCCAGCCGATTCCCCTGCCGTGGCGTGGATTGCCCAGCTGCAAGCTGATACCCCTGCCGAGACGTGAAGTGCCTGGCCGATCTCCTGGCCGATCCCCTGCCAGCTGATAACCCGCCAATACGTGACGTGCCTGGCCGATCTCACTGCCAAGGCCTGGAGTGCCCGGCCGATCCCCCACCGAGGTGGGAGTGCCCAGGTGATTCCCCTGCAAGCTGATACCCCTGCCGAGACGTGAAGTGCCTGGTAGATCTCCATGCCAAGGCCTTGAGTGCCCGGCCGATCCGCCTGCCGAGGCGAGGAGTGCCCAGCCGATTCCCCTGCCGACGCGTGGAGTGCCTGGCCGATTTCCCTGCCAAGGCCTGGAGTGCCCGGCCGATCCCCCTGCCGAGGTGGGAGTGCCCAGCCGATTCCCCTGCCGTGGCGTGGAGTGCCTGGCCGGTCCCATGCCAGCTGATAACCCTCCAATACGTGAAGTGCCTGGCCGATCTCCCTGCCAAGGCCTTGAGTGCACGGTCGATCCACCTGCCGAGGCGAGGAGTGCCCAGCCGATTACCATGCCGACGCGTGGAGTGCCTGGCCGATCCCATGCCAGCTGATAACCCTCCAATACGTGAAGTTCCTGGCCGATCTCCATGCCAAGGCCTTGAGTGCCCGGCCGATCCACCTGCCGAGGCGAGGAGTGCCCAGCCGATTCCCCTGCCGACGCGTGGAGTGCCTGGCCGATTTCCCTGCCAAGGCCTGGAGTGCCCGGCCGATCCCCCTGCCGAGGTGGGAGTGCCCAGCCGATTCCCCTGCCGTGGCGTGGAGTGCCTGGCCGGTCCCATGCCAGCTGATAACCCTCCAATACGTGAAGTGCCTGGCCGATCTCCCTGCCAAGGCCTTGAGTGCACGGTCGATCCACCTGCCGAGGCGAGGAGTGCCCAGCCGATTACCATGCCGACGCGTGGAGTGCCTGGCCGATCCCCTGCCAGCTGATAACCCTCCAATACGTGAAGTGCCTGGCCGATCTCCCTGCCAAGGCCTTGAGTGCCCGGCCGATTCCCCTGCCGACGCGTGGATTGCCTGGCCGATCTCACTGCCAAGGCCTGGAGTGCCCGGCCGATCCGCCTGCCGAGGCGAGGAGTGCCCAGCCGATTCCCCTGCCGACGCGTGGAGTGCCTGGCCGATTCCCTACCAGCTGATAACCCTCCAATACGTGAAGTGCCTGGCCGATCTCCCTGCCAAGGCCTTGAGTGCCCGGCCGATACGCCTGCCGAGGCGAGAATTGCATAGCCGATTACCATGCCGACGCGTGGAGTGCCTGGCCCATCTCCCTGCCAAGGCCTGGAGTGCCCGGCCGATCCCCCTGCCAAGGCCTGGAGTGTTGGCCGATCCCCCTGGCGAGGCGTGGAGTGCCCAGCCGATTCCCCTGCCGACGCGTGGAGTGCATGGCCAATCTTTTGCCAGCTGACAACCCGCCAATCAATGATATGCCTGGCCGATCTCCTTGCCAAGGCCTGGAGTGCCCGGCCGATCCCCCTGCCGAGACGTGAAGTGCCTGGCCGATCTCCATGCCAAGGCCTGGAGTGTTGGCCGATCCCCCTGGCGAGGCGTGGAGTGCCCAGCCGATTCCCCTGCCGACGCGTGGAGTGCATGGCCAATCCTTTGCCAGCTGACAACCCGCCAATCAATGATATGCCTGGCCGATCTCCTTGCCAAGGCCTGGAGTTCCCGGCCGATCCCCCACCGAGGTGGGAGTGCCCAGGTGATTCCCCTGCAAGCTGATACCACTGCAGAGACGTGAAGTGCCTGGCAGATCTCCATGCCAAGGCCTTGAGTGCCCGGCCGATCCGCCTGCCGAGGCGAGGAGTGCCCAGCCGATTCCCCTGCCGACGCGTGGAGTGCATGGCCAATCCTTTGCCAGCTGACAACCCGCCAATCAATGATATGCCTGGCCGATCTCCTTGCCAAGGCCTTGAGTGCCCGGCCGATTCCCCTGCCGACGCGTGGAGTGCCTGGCCGATTTCCCTGCCAAGGCCTGGAGTGCCCGGCCGATCCCCCTGCCGAGGTGGGAGTGCCCAGCCGATTCCCCTGCCGTGGCGTGGAGTGCCTGGCCGGTCCCATGCCAGCTGATAACCCTCCAATACGTGAAGTGCCTGGCCGATCTCCCTGCCAAGGCCTTGAGTGCCCGGCCGATACGCCTGCCGAGGCGAGAATTGCATAGCCGATAACCATGCCGACGCGTGGAGTGCCTGGCCGATCTCCCTGCCAAGGCCTGGAGTGCCCGGCCGATCCCCCTGCCAAGGCCTGGTGTGTTGGCCGATCCCCCTGGCGAGGCGTGGAGTGCCCAGCCGATTTCCCTGCCGACGCGTGGAGTGCATGGCCAATCCTTTGCCAGCTGACAACCCGCCAATCAATGATATGCCTGGCCGATCTCCTTGCCAAGGCCTGGAGTGCCCGGCCGATCCCCTGCCGAGACGTGAAGTGCCTGGCCGATCTCCATGCCAAGGCCTGGAGTGTTGGCCGATCCCCCTGGCGAGGCGTGGAGTGCCCAGCCGATTCCCCTGCCGACGCGTGGAGTGCATGGCCAATCCTTTGCCAGCTGACAACCCGCCAATCAATGATATGCCTGGCCGATCTCCTTGCCAAGGCCTGGAGTGCCCGGCCGATCCCCCTGCCGAGACGTGAAGTGCCTGGCCGATCTCCATGCCAAGGCCTGGAGTGTTGGCCGATCCCCCTGGCGAGGCGTGGAGTGCCCAGCCGATTCCCCTGCCGACGCGTGGAGTGCATGGCCAATCCTTTGCCAGCTGACAACCCGCCAATCAATGATATGCCTGGCCGATCTCCTTGCCAAGGCCTGGAGTGCCCGGCCGATCCCCCTGCCGAGACGTGAAGTGCCTGGCCGATCTCCATGCCAAGGCCTGGAGTGTTGGCCGATCCCCCTGGCGAGGCATGGAGGGCCCAGCCGATTTCATTGCCGACGCGTGGAGATCTTGGCCGATCCCCTGCCAGCTGATAACCCTCCAATACGTGAAGTGCCTGGCCGATCTCCCTGACAAAGCCTTGAGTGCCCGGCCGATCCACCTGCCGAGGCGAGGAGTGCCCAGCCGATTCCCCTGCCGACGCGAGGAGTGCCTGGCGGATCCCCTGCCAGCTGATAACCCTCCAATACGTGAAGTGCCTGGCCGATCTCCCTGCCAAGGCCTTGAGTGCCCGGCCGATCCACCTGCCGAGGCGAGGAGTGCCCGGCCGATTCCCCTGCCGACGCGTGGATTGCCTGGCCGATCTCACTGCCAAGGCCTGGAGTGCCCGGCCGATCCCCCTGCCGAGGCGAGGAGTGCCCAGCCGATTCCCCTGCCGACGCGTGGAGTGCCTGGCCGATTCCCTGCCAGCTGATAACCCTCCAATACGTGAAGTGCCTGGCCGATCTCCCTGCCAAGGCCTTGAGTGCCCGGCCGATACGCCTGCCGAGGCGAGAATTGCCCAGCCGATTACCATGCCGACGAGTGGAGTGCCTGGCCCATCTCCCTGCCAAGGCGAGGAGTGCCTGTCCGATTCCCCTGCCGACGCGTGGATTGCTTGGCCGATCTCACTGCCAAGGCCTGGAGTGCCCGGCCGATCCGCCTGCCGAGGCGAGGAGTGCCCAGCCGATTCCCCTGCCGACGCGTGGAGTGCCTGGCCGATTCCCTGCCAGCTGATAACCCTCCAATACGTGAAGTGCCTGGCCGATCTCCATGCCAAGGCCTTGAGTGCCCGGCCGATCCGCCTGCCGAGGCGAGGAGTGCCCCGCCGATTCCCCTGCCGACGCGTGGAGGGCCTGGCCGATCCCCTGCCAGCTGATAACCCGCCAAAAAATGATATGCCTGGCCGATCTCCCTGCCAAGGCCTGGAGTGCCCGGCCGATCCCCCTGCCGAGGTGGGAGTGCCCAGCCGATTCCCCTGCCGTGGCGTGGAGTGCCTGGCCGATCCCCTGCCAGCTGATAACACTCCAATAAATAATATGCCTGGCCGATCCCACTGCCGAGGTGGGTGTGCCCAGCCGATTCCCCTGCAAGCTGATACCACTGCCGAGACGTGATGTGCCTGGCCGATCTCCATGCCAAGGCCTGGAGTGTTGGCTGATCCCCCTGGCGAGGCGTGTAGTGCCCAGCCGATTCCCCTGCCGACGCGTGGAGTGCCTGGCCGAGCTCCCTGCCAAGGCGTGGAGTGCCCGGCCGATCCCCCTGCCGAGGTGGGAAGTCCCAGCTGATTCCCCTGCAAGCTGATACCCCTGCCGAGACGATTCCCCTGCCGACGCGTGGAGTGCCTGGCCGATTCCCTGCCAGCTGATAACCCTCCAATACGTGAAGTGCCTGGCCGATCTCCCTGCCAAGGCCTTGAGTGCCCGGCCGATTCCCCTGCAGACGCGTGGATTGCCTGGCCGATCTCACTGCCAAGGCCTGGAGTGCCCGGCCGATCCGCCTGCCGAGGCGAGGAGTGCCCAGCCGATTCCCCTGCCGACGCGTGGAGTGCCTGGCCGATTCCCTGCCAGCTGATAACCCTCCAATACGTGAAGTGCCTGGCCGATTTCCCTGCCAAGGCCTGGAGTGCCCGGCCGATCCCCCTGGCGAGGCGTGGAGTGCCCAGCCGATTCCCCTGCCGACGCGTGGAGTGCATGGCCAATCCTTTGCCAGCTGACAACCCGCCAATCAATGATATGCCTGGCCGATCTCCTTGCCAAGGCCTGGAGTGCCCGGCCGATCCCCCACCGAGGTGGGAGTGCCCAGGTGATTCCCCTGCAAGCTGATACCACTGCCGAGACGTGAAGTGCCTGGCAGATCTCCATGCCAAGGCCTTGAGTGCCCGGCCGATCCGCCTGCCGAGGCGAGGAGTGCCCCGCCGATTCCCCTGCCGACGCGTGGAGTGCCTGGCCGATCTCCGGGCCGGGCACTCCAGGCCTTGTCCGGGAGATCGGCCAGGCACTTCACTCCAATATGTGAATTGCCTGGCCGATCTCCAGGACAAGGCCTTGAGTGCACGGCCGATACGCCTGTCGAGGCGAGGAGTGCCCAGCCGATTTCCCTGCCGACGCGTGGAATGCCTGGCCGATCTCCCTGCCAAGCCTGGAGTGCCCGGCCGATCCCCCTTTAGAGGTGGGAGTGCCCAGCCGATTCCCCTGCCGTGGCGTGGATTGCCCAGCTGCAAGCTGATACCCCTGCCGAGACGTGAAGTGCCTGGCCGATCTCCTGGCCGATCCCCTGCCAGCTGATAACCCGCCAATACGTGACGTGCCTGGCCGATCTCACTGCCAAGGCCTGGAGTGCCCGGCCGATCCCCCTTTAGAGGTGGGAGTGCCCAGCCGATTCCCCTGCCGTGGCGTGGATTGCCCAGCTGCAAGCTGATACCCCTGCCGAGACGTGAAGTGCCTGGCCGATCTCCATGCCAAGGCCTGGAGTGTTGGCCGATCCCCCTGGCGAGGCATGGAGGGCCCAGCCGATTTCCCTGCCGACGCGTGGAGATATTGGCCGATCCCCTGCCAGCTGATAATCCTCCAATACGTGAAGTGCCTGGCCGATCTCCCTGACAAAGCCTTGAGTGCCCGGCCCATCCACCTGCCGAGGCGAGGAGTGCCCAGCCGATTCCCCTGCCGACGCGAGGAGTGCCTGGCGGATCCCCTGCCAGCTGATAACCCTCCAATACGTGAAGTGCCTGGCCGATCTCCCTGCCAAGGCCTTGAGTGCCCGGCCGATCCACCTGCCGAGGCGAGGAGTGCCCGGCCGATTCCCCTGCCGACGCGTGGATTGCCTGGCCGATCTCACTGCCAAGGCCTGGAGTGCCCGGCCGATCCGCCTGCCGAGGCGAGGAGTGCCCAGCCGATTCCCCTGCCGACGCGTGGAGTGCCTGGCCGATTCCCTGCCAGCTGATAACCCTCCAATACGTGAAGTGCCTGGCCGATCTCCCTGCCAAGGCCTTGAGTGCCCGGCCGATACGCCTGCCGAGGCGAGAATTGCCCAGCCGATTACCATGCCGACGCGTGGAGTGCCTGGCCCATCTCCCTGCCAAGGCCTGGAGTGCCCGGCCGATTCCCCTGCCGACGCGTGGATTGCCTGGCCGATCTCCATGCCAAGGCCTGGAGTGTTGGCCGATCCCCCTGGCGAGGCGTGGAGTGCCCAGCGGATTCCCCTGCCGACGCGTGGAGTGCATGGCCAATCCTTTGCCAGCTGACAACCCGCCAATCAATCATATGCCTGGCCGATCTCCTTGCCAAGGCCTGGAGTGCCCGGCCGATCCCCCACCGAGGTGGGAGTGCCCAGGTGATTCCCCTGCAAGCTGATACCACTGCCGAGACGTGAAGTGCCTGGCAGATCTCCATGCCAAGGCCTTGAGTGCCCGGCCGATCCGCCTGCCGAGGCGAGGAGTGCCCCGCCGATTCCCCTGCCGACGGGAGATCGGCCAGGCAATTCACGTATTGGAGTGAAGTGCCTGGCCGATCTCCCGTCGGCAGGGGAATCGGCGGGGCCCTCCTCGCCTCGGCAGGCGGATCGGCCGGGACAAGGCCTTGAGTGCACGGCCGATACGCCTGCCGAGGCGAGGAGTGCCCAGCCGATTCCCCTGCCGACGCGTGGAATGCCTGGCCGATCTCCCTGCCAAGGCCTGGAGTGCCCGGCCGATCCCCCTTTAGAGGTGGGAGTGCCCAGCCGATTCCCCTGCCGTGGCGTGGATTGCCCAGCTGCAAGCTGATACCCCTGCCGAGACGTGAAGTGCCTGGCCGATCTCCATGCCAAGGCCTGGAGTGTTGGCCGATCCCCCTGGCGAGGCGTGGAGGGCCCAGCCGATTTCCCTGCCGACGCGTGGAGATCCTGGCCGATCCCCTGCCAGCTGATAACCCGCCAATACGTGACGTGCCTGGCCGATCTCACTGCCAAGGCCTGGAGTGCCCGGCCGATCCCCCTTTAGAGGTGGAAGTGCCCAGCCGATTCCCCTGCCGTGGCGTGGATTGCCCAGCTGCAAGCTGATACCCCTGCCGAGACGTGAAGTGCCTGGCCGATCTCCATGCCAAGGCCTGGAGTGTTGGCCGATCCCCCTGGCGAGGCGTGGAGGGCCCAGCCGATTTCCCTGCCGACGCGTGGAGATCCTGGCCGATCCCCTGCCAGCTGATAACCCGCCAATACGTGACGTGCCTGGCCGATCTCACTGCCAAGGCCTGGAGTGCCCGGCCGATCCCCCTTTAGAGGTGGAAGTGCCCAGCCGATTCCCCTGCCGTGGCGTGGATTGCCCAGCTGCAAGCTGATACCCCTGCCGAGACGTGAAGTGCCTGGCCGATC
This sequence comes from Drosophila bipectinata, assembly GCF_030179905.1. Lineage (NCBI taxonomy): Eukaryota > Metazoa > Arthropoda > Insecta > Diptera > Drosophilidae > Drosophila > Drosophila bipectinata. Next base: position 508,500 of record NW_027223007.1, on the reverse strand, counting down.
TCCATGCCAAGGCCTGGAGTGTTGGCCGATCCCCCTGGCGAGGCGTGGAGGGCCCAGCCGATTCCCCTGCCGACGCGTGGAATGCCTGGCCGATCTCCCTGCCAAGGCCTGGAGCGCCCGGCCGATCCCCCTTTAGAGATGGGAGTGCCCAGCCGATTCCCCTGCCGTGGCGTGGATTGCCCAGCTGCAAGCTGATACCCCTGCCGAGACGTGAAGTGCCTGGCCGATCTCCTGGCCGATCCCCTGCCAGCTGATAACCCGCCAATACGTGACGTGCCTGGCCGATCTCACTGACAAGGCCTGGAGTGCCCGACCGATCCCCCTACCGAGGCGTGGAGGGCCCAGCCGATTCCCCAACCGACGCGTGGAGTGCATGGCCAATCCCTTGCCAGCTGATAACCCGCCAATATATGATATACCTGGCCGATCTCCCTGCCAAGGCCTGGAGTGACCGGCCGATCCCCCTACCGAGGTGGGAGTGCCCTGCCGATTTCCCTGCAAGCTGATACCCCTGCCGAGACGTGAAGTGCCTGGCCGATCTCCATGCCAAGGCCTTGAGTGCCCGGCCGATTCGCCTGCCGAGGCGAGGAGTGCCCAGCCGATTCCCCTGCCGACGCGTGGAGTGCCTGGCCGATCCCATGCCAGCTGATAACCCTCCAATACGTGAAGTGCCTGGCCGATCTCCCTGAGAAGGCCTTGAGTGCCCGGCCGATCCACCTGCCGAGGCGAGGAGTGCCCAGCCGATTCCCCTGCCGACGCGAGGAGTGCCTGGCCGATTCCCTGCCAGCTGATAACCCTCCAATACGTGAAGTGCCTGGCCGATCTCCCTGACAAGGCCTTGAGTGCACGGTCGATCCACCTGCCGAGGCGAGGAGTGCCCAGCCGATTACCATGCCGACGCGTGGTGTGCCTGGCCGATCTCCTGTCAGCTGATAACCCTCCAATACGTGAAGTGCCTGGCCGATCTCCCTGACAAGGCCTTGAGTGCCCGGCCGATACGCCTGCCGAGGCGAGGAGTGCCCAGGCGATTCCCCTGCCGACGCGTGGGGTGCCTGGCCGATTTCCCTGCCAAGGCCTGGAGTGCCCGGCCGCTCCCCCTGCCGAGGTGGGAGTGCCCAGCCGATTCCCCTGCCGTGGCGTGGAGTGCTTGGCCGATCCCATGCCAGCTGATAACCCTCCAATACGTGAAGTGCCTGGCCGATCTCCCTGCCAAGGCCTTGAGTGCCCGGCCGATCCACCTGCCGAGGCGAGGAGTGCCCGGCCGATTCCCCTGCCGACGCGTGGATTGCCTGGCCGATCTCACTGCCAAGGCCTGGAGTGCCCGGCCGAACCGCCTGCCGAGGCGAGGAGTGCCCAGCCGATTCCCCTGCCGACGCGTGGAGTGCCTGGCCGATTCCCTGGCAGCTGATAACCCTCCAATACGTGAAGTAACTGGCCGATCTCCCTGCCAAGGCCTTGAGTACCCGGCCGATACGCCTGCCGAGGCGAGAATTGCCCAGCCGATTACCATGCCGACGCGTGGAGTGCCTGGCCCCTCTCCCTGCCAAGGCCTGGAGTGCCCGGCCGATCCCCCTGCCGAGACGTGAAGTGCCTGGCCGATCTCCATGCCAAGGCCTGGAGTGTTGGCCGATCCCCCTCCCCACGCCAGGCGTGGAGTGCCCAGCCGAGTGCATGGCCAATCCTTCGCCAGCTGATAACCCGCCAATCAATGATTTGCCTGGCCGATCTCCTTGCCAAGGCCTGGAGTGCCCGGCCGATCCCCCACCGAGGTGGGAGTGCCCAGGTGATTCCCCTGCAAGCTGATACCCCTGCTGAGACGTGAAGTGCCTGGCAGATCTCCATGCCAAGGCCTTGAGTGCCCGGCCGATCCGCCTGCCGAGGCGAGGAGTGCCCCGCCGATTCCCCTGCCGACGCGTGGAGTGCCTGGCCGATCTCCGGGCCGGGCACTCCAGGCCTTGTCCGGGAGATCGGCCAGGCACTTCACTCCAATACGTAAATTGCCTGGCCGATCTCCCGGACAAGGCCTTGAGTGCACGGCCGATACGCCTGCCGAGGCGAGGAGTGCCCAGCCGATTCCCCTGCCGACGCGTGGAATGCCTAGCCGATCTCCATGCCAAGGCCTGGAGTGTTGGCCGATCCCCCTGGCGAGGCGTGGAGGGCCCAGCCGATTCCCCTGCCGACGCGTGGAATGCCTGGCCGATCTCCCTGCCAAGGCCTGGAGCGCCCGGCCGATCCCCCTTTAGAGGTGGGAGTGCCCAGCCGATTCCCCTGCCGTGGCGTGGATTGCCCAGCTGCAAGCTGATACCCCTGCCGAGACGTGAAGTGCCTGGCCGATCTCCATGCCAAGGCCTTGAGTGCCCGGCCGATCCGCCTGCCGAGGCGAGGAGTGCCCAGCCGATTCCCCTGCAGCCGCGTGGAGTGCCTGGCCGAGCTCCCTGCCAAGGCCTGGAGTGCCCGGCCGATCCTCCTGCCGAGGTGGGAAGCCCCAGCTGATTCCCCTGCAAGCTGCTACCCGTGCCGAGACGTGAAGTGCCTGGCCGATCTCCATGCCAAGGCCTTGAGTGCCCGGCCGATACGCCTGCCGAGGCGAGGAGTGCCCAGCCGATTCCCCTGCCGACGCGTGGAGTGCCCGGCCGATCTCCCTGCCAAGGCCTAGAGTGCCGGGCGATCCCCCTGCCGAGGTGGGAGTGCCCAGCCGATTCCCCTGCCGACGCGTGGAGTGCATGGCCAATCTCTTGCCAGCTGATAACCCTCCAATCAATGATATGTCTGGCCGATCTCCTTGCCAAGGCCTGGAGTGCCCGGCCGATCCCCCACCGAGGTGGGAGAGCCCAGGTGATTCCCCTGCCGCCGCGTGGAGTGCCTGGCCGAGCTCCCTGCCAAGGCCTGGAGTGCCCGGCCGATCCTCCTGTCGAGGTGGGAAGTCCCAGCTGATTCCCCTGCAAGCTGCTACCCGTGTCGAGACGTGAAGTGCCTGGCCGATCTCCATGCCAAGGCCTTGAGTGCCCGGCCGATACGCCTGCCGAGGCGAGGAGTGCCCAGCCGATTCCCCTGCCGACGCGTGGAGTGCCCGGCCGATCTCCCTGCCAAGGCCTTGAGTGCCCGGCCGATCCACCTGCTGAGGCGGAGAGTGCCCAGCCGATTCCCCTGCCGACGCGTGGAGTGCCTGGCCGATCCCCTGCCAGCGGTAAACCCGCTAATTCGTGAAGTGCCTGGCCTATCTTCCTGCCAAGGCCTGGAGTGCCTGGCCGATTTCCCTGCCAAGGCCTGGAGTGCCCAGCCGATTCCCCTGCAAGCTGATACCCCTGCCGAGACGTGAAGTGCCTGGCAGATCTCCATGCCAAGGCCTTGAGTGCCCGGCCGATCCACCTGCCGAGGCGAGGAGTGCCCAGCCGATTCCCCTGCCGACGCGTGGAGTGCCTGCCAAAGCCTGGAGTGCTCGGCCGATCCCCCTGCCGAGACGTGAAGTGCCTGGCCGATCTCCATGCCAAGGCCTGGAGTGCCCGGCCGATCCGCCTGCCGAGGCGAGGAGTGCCCAGCCGATTCCCCTGCCGACACGTGAAGTGCCTGGCCGATCTCCATGCCAAGGCCTGGAGTGTTGGCTGATCCCCCTGGCGAGGCGTGGAGTGCCCAGCCGCTTCCCCTGCCGACGCGTGGAGTGCCTGCCCGTTCCCCTGCCAGCTGATATCCCGCGAATAAATGATATGCCTGGCCGATCTCCCTGCCAAGGCCTGGAGTGCCCGGCCGATCCCCCTGCCGAGGTTGGAGTGCCCAGCCGATTTCCCTGCAAGCTGATACCCCTGCCGAGACGTGAAGTGCCTGGTCGATCTCCATGCCAAGCCCTTGAGTGCCCGGCCGATCCGCCTGCCGAGGCGAGGAGAGCCCAGCCGATTCCCCTGCCGATGCGTGGAGTTCCTGGCCGATCCCCTGCCAGCTGATAGCCCTCCAATACGTGAAGTGCCTGGCCGATCTCCCTGACAAGGCCTTGAGTGCCCGGCTTATCCACTTGCGGAGGCGAGGAGTGCCCAGCCGTTTCCCCTGCCGACGCGTGGAACGCATGGCCGATCCCCTGCCAGCTGATAACACTCCAATACGCCTGACAGCTGATAACCCGCCAATAACTAAAGTGCCTGGCAGATCTACATGCCAAGGCCTTGAGTGCCCGGCCGATCCGCCTGCCGAGGCGAGGAGTGCCCAGCCGATTCCCCTGCCGTCGCGTGGAGTTCCTGGCCGATCCACTGCCAGCTGATAGCCCTCCAATACGTGAAGTGCCTGACCGATCTCCCTGACAAGGCCTTGAGTGCCCGGCCGATCCACCTGCCGAGGCGAGGAGTGCCCAGCCGATTCCCCTGCCGACGCGAGGATTGCCTGGCCGATCCCCTGCCAGCTGATAACCCTCCCATACGTGAAGTGCCTGGCCGATCTCCCTGACAAGGCCTTGAGTGCCCTGCCGATACGCCTGCCGAGTCGAGGAGTGCCCAGCCGATTCCCCTGCCGACGCGTGGAGTGCCTGGCCGATCTCCCTGCCAAGGCCTGGAGTGCCCGGCCGATCCCCCTGCCGAGGTGGGAGTGCCCAGCCGATTCCCCTGCCGTGGCGTGGACTGCCTGGCCGATCCCATGCCAGCTGTTAACCCTCCAATACGTGGACTACCTGGCCGATCCCACTGCCAAGGCCTGGAGTGCCCGGCCGATCCGCCTGCCGAGGCGAGGAGTGCCCAGCCGATTCCCCTGCCGACGCGTGGAGTGCCTGGCCGATTCCCTGCCAGCTGATAACCCTCCAATACGTGAAGTGCCTGGCCGATCTCCCTGCCAAGGCCTTGAGTGCCCGGCCGATACGCCTGCCGAGGCGAGGAGTGCCCAGCCGATTCCCTTGCCGACGCGTGGAGTGCCTGGCCTTTCTCCCTGCCAATGCCTGGAGTGCCCGGCCGATCCCCCTGCCGAGACGTGAAGTGCCTGGCCGATCTCCATGCCAAGGCCTGGAGTGTTTGCCGATCCCCCTGGCGAGGCGTGGAGTGCCCAGCCGATTCCCTGCCGACGCGTGAAGTGCCTAGCCGATTCCCCCTTCAGCTGATAACCCGCCAATAAATGATATGCCTGACCGATCTCCCTGCCAAGGACTGGAGTGCCCGGCCGACCCCCTGCCGTGACGTGGAGTGCCCAGCCGATTCCCCTGCCGACGCCTGAAGTTCCTAACCGATTCCCCTGTCAGCTAATAACCCACTAATAAATAATATGCCGGCCCGATCTCCCTGCCAATGCCTGGAGTGCGCGGCCGACCCCCCTGACGAGGCCTGGAGTGCCCAGCTGATCCCCCTACCGAGGCGTGGAGTGCCCAGCCGATTCCCCTGCCGACGCGTGGAGTGCATGGCCGATTCCCATGCCGACTGATAACCCGCCAATAAATGATATGCCGGCCCGATCTCCCTGCCAATGCCTGGAGTGCCCGGCCGATCCCCCTGCCGAGGCGTGGAATGCCCAGCTGATTCCCCTGCCGACACGTGGAGGGCCTGGCCGATCCCCTGCTAGCTGATAACCCGCTTATACGTGCCTGGCCGATCTCCCTGCCAAGGCCTGGAGTGCCCAGCCGATCCCCCTGCCGAAGCGTGGAGTGCCCAGCCGATTCCCTGCCAGCTGATAACCCGCCAATAAATTAAATGCCTTACCGATCTCCCTGCCCTGCGTGGAGTGCACAGCTGATTCCCCTGCCGACACGTGGAGCCTGGCAGCTTTCCCTGCCAGGTTGTAACCCGCCAATAAATGCTATGCCCGGCCGACCCCCCTGAAAAGGCCTGGAGTGCCCGGCCGATTCCCCTGTGAGGCGTAGAGTGCCCAGCCGATTCCCCTACCGACGCGTGGAGGGCCTGGCCGATCCCCTGCTAGCTGATAACCCGCTAATACGTGCCTGGCCGATCTCCCTGCCAATGCCTGGAGTTCCCGGCCGACCCCCCTGAAAAGGCCTGGAGTGCCCGGCCGATTCCCCTGTGAGGCATAGAGTGCCCAGCCGATTCCCCTACCGAGGCGTGGAGTGCCCAGCCGATTCCCCTGCCGACGCGTGGAGTGCATGGCCGATTCCCATGCCGACTGATAACCCGCCAATAAATGATATGCCGGCCCGATCTCCCTGCCAATGCCTGGAGTGCCCGGCCGATCCCCCTGCCGAGGCGTGGAATGCCCAGCTGATTCCCCTGCCGACACGTGGAGGGCCTGGCCGATCCCCTGCTAGCTGATAACCCGCTTATACGTGCCTGGCCGATCTCCCTGCCAAGGCCTGGAGTGCCCAGCCGATCCCCCTGCCGAAGCGTGGAGTGCCCAGCCGATTCCCTGCCAGCTGATAACCCGCCAATAAGTTAAATGCCTTACCCATCGCCCTGCCCTGCGTGGAGTGCACAGCTGATTCCCCTGCCGACACGTGGAGCCTGGCAGCTTTCCCCGCCAGGTTGTAACCCGCCAATAAATGCTAGGCCCGGCCGACCCCCCTGAAAAGGCCTGGAGTGCCCGGCCGATTCCCCTGTGAGGCGTAGAGTGCCCAGCCGATTCCCCTACCGACGCGTGGAGGGCCTGGCCGATCCCCTGCTAGCTGATAACCCGCCAATACGTGCCTGGCCGATCTCCCTGCCGAGGCGTGGAATGCCCAGACGATACCCCTGCCGACGCGTGGAGTGCTTGTCCGAATCCCCTGCCAGCTGATGACCCGCCAATAAATGATATGCCGGACCGATCTACCAGCCAATGCCTGGAGTGCCCGGCCGATCCCCCTGCCGAGGCGTGGAGTGCCCAGCTGATTCCCCTGCCGCCACGTGGAGGGCCTGGCAGCTTTCCCAGCCAGCTTATAACCCGCCAATAAATGATATGCCTGACCGATCTCTCTGCCAATGCCTGGAGTGCCCGGCCGATCCCCCTGCCGAAGCGTGGAGTGCGCAGCTGATTCCCCTGCCCGACCTCCCTGCCAATGCCTGGAGTGCCGGCCGACCCCCCTGACGAGGCCTGGAGTGCCTGGCCGATTCCCCTACCGACGCGTGGAGGGCCTGGCCGACTCCCCTGCCAGCTGATAACCGGCCAATACATGATGGAGGCGTGGAGTGCCCAGCTGATTCCCCTGCCGACACGTGGAAAGCCTGGCAGCTTTCCCTGCCAGCTTGTTACCCGCCAATAAATGCAATGCCTGCCTGATCTCCCTGCCAATGCCTGGAGTGCCCGGCCGACCCCCCTGACGAGGCCTGGAGTGCCCGGCCGATTCCCCTGCGAGGCGTGGAGTGCCTAGCCGATTCCCCCGCCAGCTGATAACCCGCCAATAAATGATATGCCTGACCGTTCTCCCTGCCAATGCCTGGAGTGCCCGGCCGACCCCCCGACGAGGCCTGGAGTGCCCGGCCGATTTCCCTGCGAGGCGTGGAGTGCCCAGCCGATTACCTTGCCGAAGCATGGAGGGCCTGGCCGATCCCCAGCTAGGTGATAACCCGCCAATACGTGCCTTGCCGATCCCCCTGCCGAGGCGTGGAATGCCCAGACGATTCCCCTACCGATGCATGGAGGGTCTGGCCGATCCCCTGCTAGCTGATAACCCGCTACTACGTGCCTGGCCGATCTCGCTGCCAAGGCCTGAAGAACCTGGCCGATCCCCTCCCAGTTGATAACCCGCCAATACGTGAAGTGCCTGAACGATCTCCCTGCCAAGGCTTGGAATGCCCGGCTGATCCGCTTGCCGAGGCGTGGAGTGCCCAGCCGATTCTCCTGCCGACGCGTGGAGTGCCTGGCCAATCCCCTGCTAGCTGATAACCCCCTAATACGTGCCTGGCCGAACTCCCTGCCAAGGCCTGGAGTGCCCAGCCGATCCCAATGCCGAGGCGTGGAGTGCCCAGCCGATTCCCTGCCAGCTGATAGCCCGCCAATAAATTAAATGCCCGGACGATCTCCCTGCCGAGGCGTAGAGTTCCCAGCCGATTCCCCTGCCAACGCGTGGAGTGCCTGGCCGATTCTCTGACGAGGCGTTGAGTGCCCAGCCGATTCCTCTGCCGAAGCGTAGATGCCGGCCGATGCCACAGCCGAGGTAAGAGTTCAGAGCCGTATTCCCTGCAGGCTGATGCCCCTGCCGAGACGTGAAGAACCTGGCCGATCCCATGCTAGTTGATAACCCGCCAATACGTGAAGTGCCCTGCCAAAGCCTGGAGTGCCTGGCCGATTCCCCTGCCGAGGCGTGGAGTGCCCAGCCGATTCCCCTGCCGACGCGTGGAGTGCCTGTCCGATTCCCCTGCCAGCTGATAACCCGCCAATAAATTATATGCCGGCCCGATCAACCAGCCAAGGCCTGGAGTGCCCGGCCGACCCCCCTGACGAGGCGTGGAGTGCCCAGCCGATCCCCCTGCCGAGACGTGGAGTGCCTAGCCGATTCCCCTCCCAGCCGATAACCCACCAATAAATGATATGCGTGCCCGATCTCCCTGCCAATGCATGGAGCGCCCAGCCGATCCCACTGCTGAGGCGTGGAGTGCCCAGCCGATTCCCGTGCCGACGCGTGGAGTGCCTAGCCGATCCCCTGCCAGCTGGTAACCCTCCAATACGTGAAGTGCCTAGCCGATCTCCATACCAAGGCCTGGAGTGCCTGGCCGATTCCCCTGCCGAGGAGTGGAGTGCCCAGCCGATTCCTCTGCCGACGCGTGGATACCGGCCGATGCCGCAGCCGAGGTGGGTGTGCCAAGCCGTATTCCCTGCAAGCTGATACCCCTGCCGAGACGAGAAGAGCCTGGCCGATCCCCTGCCAGTTGATAACCCGCCAGTACATGAAGTGTCTGGCAGATCTCCCTGCCAATGCCTGGAGTGCCCAGCCGATTCCACTGCCGACGCGTGGAGTGCCAAGCCGATTCCCCTGCCAGCTGATAACTCGCCAATAAATGATTTGCCGGCCCGATCAACCAGCCAAGGCCTGGAGTGCCCGGCCGACCCCCCTGACGAGGCGTGGAGTGCCCAGCCGATCCCCCTGCCGAGACGTGGAGTGCCTAGCCGATTCCCCTCCCAGCCGATAACCCACCAATAAATGATATGCGTGCCCGATCTCCCTGCCAATGCATGGAGCGCCCAGCCGATCCCACTGCTGAGGCGTGGAGTGCCCAGCCGATTCCCGTGCCGACGCGTGGAGTGCCTAGCCGATCCCCTGCCAGCTGGTAACCCTCCAATACGTGAAGTGCCTAGCCGATCTCCATACCAAGGCCTGGAGTGCCTGGCCGATTCCCCTGCCGAGGAGTGGAGTGCCCAGCCGATTCCTCTGCCGACGCGTGGATACCGGCCGATGCCGCAGACGAAGTAGGAGTGCCAACCCGTATTCCCTGCAAGCTGATACCCCTGCCGAGACGTGAAGAGCCTGGCCGATCCCCTGCCAGTTGATAACCCGCCAATACGTGAAGTGCCTGGCCGATCTCCCTGCCAATGCCTGGAGTGCCCAGCCGATTCCCCTGCCGACGCAAGGAGTGCCTAACCGATTCCCCTTCCAGCTGATAACCCGCCAATAAATGATATACCTGCCCGATCTCCCTGCCAATGCCTGGACTGCCCGGCCGACCCCCCTGACGAGGCCTGGAGTGCCCGGCCGATTCCCCTGCGAGGCGTGGAGTGCCCAGCCGATTCCTCTACCGACGCGTGGAGAGCCTGGCCGATTCCCCTGCCAGCTGATAACCCGCCAATAAATGATATGCCTGTCCGATCTCCCTGCCAATGCCTGGAGTGCCAGGCCGACCCCCCTGACCAGGCGTGGAGTGCCCAGCCGATTCCCCTGCCGACGCGTGGAGTACCTGGCCGATCCCGTGCTAGCTGATAGCCCGCCAATACGTGCTTGGTCGATCTCCCTGCCAAGGCCCAGAGGGCCCACCCGATCCCCCTGCCGAGACGTGGAGTGCCCAGCCGATTCCCCTGCCGACGCGTCGAGTGCCTGACCGATTCCCCTGCCAGCTGATAACCCGGCAATAAATGATATGCCTGTCCGATCTCCCTGCCAATGCCTGGAGTGCCAGGCCGACCCCCCTGACCAGGCGTTGAGTGCCCAGCCGATTTCCCTGCCGAGGCGTGGAGTGCCCGGCCGATCCCTTGCTAGCTGATATCCCGCCAATACGTTCCTGGGCGATCTCCCTGCCAAGGCCTGGAGGGCCCAGCCGATCCCCCTGCCGAGACGTGAAGTGCCCAACCGATTCCCCTGCCGACGCGTGGAGTGCCTAGCCGATTCCCCTGCAAGCTGATAACCCGCCAATAAATGATATGCCGGCCCAATCTCCCTGCCAAGGCCTGGAGTGCCCGGCCGATCCCCCTGCCGAGGCGTGGAGTGCCCAGCCGACTCCCGTGCGGACGCGTGGAGTGCCTGGCGGATTCACCTGCCAGCTGATAACCCGCCAATAAATGATATGCCTGTCCGATCTCCCTGCCAATGCCTGGAGTGAACGTCCGATCCCCTGCCGACGCGTGGAGTGCCTGACCGATCCCCTGCCCGCTGGTAACCCTCCAATACGTGAAGTGCCTGGCCGATCTCCATGCCAAGGCCTGGAGTGCCTGGCCGATTCCCCTGACGAGGCGTGGAGTGCCCAACCGGGGCGTGGAGTGCCCAGCCGATTCCCCTGCCGACGCGTGGAGTGCCTAGCCGATTCCCCTGCCAGCTGATAACCCGACAATAAATGATATGCCTGCCCGATCTCCCTGCCAATGCCTATAGTGCCCGGCCGATCCCCCTGCCGAGTCGTGGAGTGCCCAGCCGACTCCCGTGCCGACGCGTCGAGTGCCTGACCGATTCCCCTGCCAGCTGATAACCCGCCAATAAATGATATGCCTGTCCGATCTCCCTGCCAATGCCTGGAGTGAACGTCCGATCCCCTGCCGACGCGTGGAGTGCCTGACCGATCCCCTGCCCGCTGGTAACCCTCCAATACGTGAAGTGCCTGGCCGATCTCCATGCCAAGGCCTGGAGTGCCTGGCCGATTCCCCTGACGAGGCGTGGAGTGCCCAACCGGGGCGTGGAGTGCCCAGCCGATTCCCCTGCCGACGCGTGGAGTGCCTAGCCGATTCTCCTGCCAGCTGATAACCCGACAATAAATGATATGCCTGCCCGATCTCCCTGCCAATGCCTATAGTGCCCGGCCGATCCCCCTGCCGAGGCGTGGAGTGCCCAGCCGACTCCCGTGCCGACGCGTCGAGTGCCTGACCGATTCCCCTGCCAGCTGATAACCCGCCAATAAATGATATGCCTGTCCGATCTCCCTGCCAATGCCTGGAGTGAACGTCCGATCCCCTGCCGACGCGTGGAGTGCCTGACCGATCCCCTGCCCGCTGGTAACCCTCCAATACGTGAAGTGCCTGGCCGATCTCCATGCCAAGGCCTGGAGTGCCTGGCCGATTCCCCTGACGAGGCGTGGAGTGCCCAACCGGGGCGTGGAGTGCCCAGCCGATTCCCCTGCCGACGCGTGGAGTGCCTAGCCGATTCTCCTGCCAGCTGATAACCCGACAATAAATGATATGCCTGCCCGATCTCCCTGCCAATGCCTATAGTGCCCGGCCGATCCCCCTGCCGAGGCGTGGAGTGCCCAGCCGACTCCCGTGCCGACGCGTGGAGTGCCTACCGATCTCCCTGCCAATGCCTGGAGTGCCCGGCCGATCCCCCTTCTGAGGCAGAGGGCCTTGGCCTGGAGTGCCTGGCCGATTCCCCTGACGAGGCGTGGAGTGCCCACCCGATTCCTCTGCCGACGCGTGGATGCCGGGCAATGCCGCAGCCGAGGTGGGAGTGCCAAGCCGTATTCCCTGCAAGCTGATACCCCCGCCGAGACGTGAAGAGCCTGACCGATCCCATGCTAGTTGATAACCCGCCAATACGTGAAGTGCCTGGCCGATCTCCATGCCAAGGCCTGGAGTGCCCAGCCGATCCTCTGCCGAGGCGTGGGGTGCCCATCCGATTCCCCTGCCGACGCGTGGAGTGCCTAGCCCTGCCAGCTGATAGCCCGCCAATAAATGATATGCCTGCCCGATCTCCCTGCCAAGGCCTGGAGTGCCCGGCCGACCCCCTGACGAGGCGTGGTGTACCCAGCCTATTTCCCTAACGACGTGTGGAGTGCCTGGCCGATCCCGTGCTAGCTAATAGCCTGCCAATACGTGCTTGGCCGATCTCCCTGCCAAGGCCCAGATGGCCCAGCCGATCCCCATGCCGAGACGTGGAGTGCCCAGCCGATTCCTCTGCCAACGCGTCGAGTGCCTGACCGATTCCCCTGCCAGCTGATAACCCGACAATAAATTATATGCCTGTCCGATCTCCCTGACAATGCCTGAAGTGCCAGGCCGACCCCCCTGACCAGGCGTGGAGTGCCAACCCGATTTCCTTGCCGACGCGTGGAGTGCCTGGCCGATCCCTTGCTAGCTGATATCCCGCCAATACGTTCCTGGCCGATCTCCCTACCAAGGCCTGGAGTGCCCAGCCGATCCTCTGCCAAGGCGTGGAGTGCCCAGCCGATTCCCCTGCCGACGCGTGGAGTGCCTAGCCGATTCCCCTGCCAGCTGATAACCCGCCAATAAATGATATGCCGGCCCAATCTCCCTGCCAAGGCCTGGAGTGCCCGGCCGATCCCCCTGCCGAGGCGTGGAGTGCCCAGCCGATCCCCCAGCCGATGCGTGGAGTGCCTAGCCGATTCCACTCTCAGCTGATAACCCGACAATAAATGATATGCCTCTCCGATCTCCCTGCCAATTTCTCGAGTGCCCGGCCGATCCCCCTGACGAGGCGTGGAGTGCCCAGCCGACTCCCGTGCCGACGCGTGGAGTGCCTGGCCGATCCCCCGCCAGCTGGTTACCCTCCAATACGTGAAGTGCCTGGCCGATCTCCATGCCAAGGCGTGAAGTGCCCAGCCGATTTTCCTGCCGTCGTGTGGAGTGCCTGGCCAATTCCCTTGCCGAGGCGTGGAGTGCCCAGCCGATTCCTCTGCCGACGCGTGGATGCCGGGCGATGCCGCAGCCGAGGTGGGAGTGCCAAGCCGTATTCCCTGCAAGCTGATACCCCTGCCGAGACGTGAAGAGCCTTACCGATCCCATACTAGTTGATAACCCGCCATTACGTGAAGTGCCTGGCCGATCTCCCTGCCAAGGCCTGGAGTGCCTGGCCGACTCCCCTGCCGAGGCGTGGGGTGCCCAGCCGATTCCCCTGCCAAAGCGTGGAGTGCCTAGCCCTCCCAGCTGGTAACCCGCCAATAAATGATATGCCTGTCCGATCTCCCTGCCAATGCCTTGAGTGCCAGGCCGACCCCACTGACCAGGCGTGGAGTGCCCAGCCGATTTCCCTGCCGACGCGTGGAGTGCCTGACCGATCCCCTGCCAGCTGGTAACATTCCAATACATGAAGTGCCTGACCGATCTCCATGCCAAGGCCTGGAGTGCCTGGCCGATTCCCTTGCCGAGGCGTGGAGTGCCCAGCCGATTCCTCTGCCGACGCGTGGATGCCGGGCGATGCCGCAGCCGAGGTGGGAGTGCCAAGCCGTATTCCCTGCAAGCTGATACCCCTGCCGAGAAGTGAAGAGCCTGACCGATCCCATGCTAGTTGATAACCCGCAATTACGTGAAGTGCCTGGCCGATCTCCCTAACAAGGCCAGAAGTGCCTGGCCGATTCCCCTGCCGAGGCGTGGGGTGCCCAGCCGATTCCCTTGCCGACGTGTGGAGTGCCTGGCCAATCCCGTGCTAGCTGATAACCCGCCAATACGTGCCTAGCCGATCTCCCTGCCAAGGCCTGGAGTGCCCAGCTCATCCCCCTGCCAAGGCGTGGAGTGCCCAGCCGATCCCCCAGCCGAGACGTGGAGTGCCTAGCCGATTCCACTCCCAGCTGATAACCCGACAATAAATGATATGCCTGCCCGATCTCCCTGCCAAGGCCTGGAGTGCCCGGCCGATCCCCCTGACGAGGCGTGGTGTGCCCAGCCGACTCCCGTGCCGACGCGTGGAGTGCCTGGCCGATCCCCTGCCAGCTGGTAACCCTCCAATACGTGAAGTGCCTGGCCGATCTCCATGCCAAAGCCTGGAGTGCCTGGCCGATTCCCTTGCCGAGGCGTGGAGTGCCCAGCCGATTCCTCTGCCGACGCGTGGATGCCGGGCGATGCCGCAGCCGTGGTGGGAGTGCCAAGCCGTATTCCCTGCAAGCTGATACCCCTGCCGAGAAGTGAAGAGCCTGACCGATCCCATGCTAGTTGATAACCCGCCATTACGTGAAGTGCCTGGCCGATCTCCCTGCCAAGGCCTGGAGTGCCTGGCCGATTCCCCTGCCGAGGCGTGGGGTGCCCAGCCGATTCCCCTGCCGACGCGTGGAGTGCCTAGCCCTGCCAGCTGATAGCCCTGCCAGCTGATAGCCCGCCAATAAATGATATGCCTGCCCGATCTCCCTGCCAAGGCCTAGAGTGCCCGGCCGACCCCCCTGACGAGGCGTGGTGTGCCCAGCCGATTTCCCTGCCGACGTGTGGAGTGCCTGGCCGATCCCGTGCTAGCTGACAGCCTGCCAATACGTGCTTGGCCGATCTCCCTGCCAAGGCCTGGAGTGCCTGGCCGATTCCCCTGCCGAGGCGTGGGGTGCCCAGCCGATTCCCCTGCCGACGCGTGGAGTGCCTAGCCCTGCCAGCTGATAGCCCTGCCAGCTGATAGCCCGCCAATAAATGATATGCCTGCCCGATCTCCCTGCCAAGGCCTAGAGTGCCCGGCCGACCCCCCTGACGAGGCGTGGTGTGCCCAGCCGATTCCCCTGCCGACGCGTGGAGTGCCTAGCCGATTGCCCTGCCAGCTGATAACCCGCCAATACATGATATGCCTGCCCAATCTCCCTGCCAATGCCTGGGGTGCCCGGCCGACCCCCCTGCCGAGGCGTGGAGTGCCCAGCTGATTCCCCTGCCGACACGTGGAGGGCCTGGCAGCTTTCCCTGCCAGCTTGTAACTCGCTAATAAATGCTATGCCTGCCCGATCTCCCTGCCTTAGCCTGGAGTGCCCGGACGATCTCCCTGCCGAGGCGTAGAGTGCCCAGCCGATTTCTCTGCCGACGCGTGGATGCCGGCCGATGCCACAGCCGAGGTGAGAGTGCCAAGCCGTATTCCCTGCAAGCTGATGCCCCTGCCGAGACGTGAAGAGCCTGGCCGATCCCATGCTAGTTGATAACCCGCCAATACGTGAAGTGCCCTGCCAAAGCCTGGAGTGCCTGGCCGATTCCCCTGACGAAGCGTGGAGTGCCCAGCCGATCCCCCTGCCGAGACGTGGAGTGCCTAGCCGATTCCCCTTCCAGCCGATAACCCACCAATAAATGATATGCGCGCCCGATCTCCCTGCCAATGCATGGAGGGCCCAGCCGATCCCCCTGCCGAGGCGTGGAGTGCCCAGCCGATTCCCGTGCCGACGCGTGGAGTGCCTAGCCGATCCCCTGCCAGCTGGTAACCTTCCAATACGTGAAGTGCCTGGCCGATCTCCATGCCAAGGCCTGGTGTGCCCGGCCTGGAGTGCCCGGACGATCCCCCTGCCGAGGCGTGGAGTGCCTAGCCGATTTCCCTGCCGACGTGTGAAGTGCCTGGCCGATTTCCATGCCAAGGCCTGGAGCGCCCGGCCTGGAGTGCCCGGACGATCCCCCTGCCGAGGCCTGGAGTGCCCAGCCGATTTCCCTGCCGACGCGTAGAGTGCCTGGCCGATCCCCTCCCAGCTGATAACCCGCCAATAAATAATATGCCTGCCCGATCTCCCTGCCAAGGCCTGGAGTACCAGGCCAGTAATGCCGTTTTATCCTTTTTCAGGACAAAACTGTCCGGTTTTTAACTGCGTCAGCCGGAAAAAATTTAAAACATCCCCTAGCTTTTTATCTGTCCTTTTTTTATTTTGGCCTGGCCTTTTTATCTGCTTTTTATTATACCCTTGCAGAGGGTATTATAATTTTGTCCAAAAGTGTGCAACGCAGTGAAGGAGACATCTCCGACCCTATAAAGTATATATATTCTTGATCAGGATCACCTCCTGAGTTGATATGAGCATGTCCGTCTGTCCGTCTGTCCGTCTGTCTGTTTCTACGCAAACTAGTCTCTCAGTTTTAAAGCTATCGTCTTGAAACTTTGCACACACCCTTCTTTCCTTTGCACGCAGTATATAAGTCGGAACGGCCGGGATCGGCCGACTATATCCTATAGCTGCCATATAACTGATTGATCGGAAATGGTATAACTTTGGTGTTTTTAGAGTTAGAGAGTTCAAATTTGACATGAGAGCTATTTTTGGCAAAATAATACGACATGCCAAATTTCATAAGGATCGGCCGACTATATCTTATAGCTGCCATATAACTGAACGATCGGAAATGACCCAACTTTCGTGTTTTTGAAGATAGAAAGCTGGAACTTTGCACAATTTATATTTTTGGTCAGATCATCCGACCTACAAAATTTCATTAGGATCGGCCGACTATATCCTATAGCTGCCATATAACTGAACGATCGGAAATGACCCAACTTTCGTGTTTTTGAAGATAGAAAGCTGGCACTTGGTACACATTCTATTTTTGGTCAGTCAATCCGATCTACCAAATTTCATAACGATCGGTTGACTATATCTTATAGCTGACATATAACTGAACGATCGGAAATGGTATTTGGTAGAAATATCAACTTTCGAATTTTTGAAGATAGAAGCTTGGGACTTTTTTTTAGATTCTTTATTGTAATTAATTGGTTTTATTATGATGTAATCATAAGAATCGGCCAACTATATCCGATGTTTGCGATATATATCCGGTTATAGCTGCAAGGGTATATAAACTTCGGCTCCGCCCGAAGTTAGCTTTGCTTTCTTGTTTTTGTTTAAAGTGCTGAAAAGTAATCCAAATAAACATTACTTTTATATCAATAGCAGCACTTGATAATTAATGCAACCCTGTTGTAATCGTAAATCGTATGTATCGATTAATACAATTGTTACTTTTATTGTGAAATTCGTGCGGGAAAGATGCCAAAGGAAATTTACAAGCAAAAGTTTCGTGATTCATGGCTAAATCCACCGTATCTGGTGCAGTGGATGTGTCGTGCAAATGCAGAAGTGCAGCGTGTTATTAGCCAAGCTAATTTGGTAAAAACAAAATTGCGCAACCAACTGCAAATAGAAAATTTAAATGCAATTTTATCGATCAGATAAATATTTTAATACTCTTTTGTTTCACAAATTTATTAAAATTGTTTTTTTCTTTTTTAGGTTTGGGCTACGCAAGAAAGGCGATGTTCTAAACGATTTGGCCACCAATAAAGATATTACATAAAATTTATGGAAAAAATTTTGTCTTGTTTTTTGTCCGTTTTTTTTTAATTTTTGTCCTTTTCTAAATTTCTATCCTTTTTATACCCTTGCAGAGGGTATTATAATTTTGGTCAAAAGTGTGCAACGCAGTGAAGGAGACATCTCCGACCCTATAAAGTGTATATATTCTTGATCAGGATCACCTCCTGAGTTGATATGAGCATGTCCGTCTGTCCGTCTGTCCGTCTGTCTGTCCGTCTGTCTGTTTCTACGCGAACTAGTCTCTCAGTTTTAAAGCTATCGTCTTGAAACTTTGCACACACCCTTCTTTCCTTTGCACGCAGTATATAAGTCGGAACGGCCCGGATCGGCCGACTATACCCTATAGCTGCCATATAACTGATTGATCGGAAATGGTATAACTTTTGTGTTTTTAGAGTTAGAGAGTTCAAATTTGACATGAGAGCTATTTTTGGCAAAACATTACGACATGCCAAATTTCATAAGGATCGGCTGCCTATATCTTATAGCTGCCATATAACTGAACGATCGGAAATAACCCAACTTTCGTGTTTTTGAAGATAGAACGCTGGAATTTAATACAGATTCTATTTTTGGTCAGTTAATCCAACCTACCAAATTTCATTAGGATCGGCCGACTATATCTCATAGCTGCCATATAACTGAACGATCGGAAATGTTTTTTGGTAGAAATACCAACTTTGGTATTTTCGAAGATAGAAGTTTGGGACTTTTTTTTAGAATTTGTATTGTAATAAATTGGATTATATATTCCTATTCAGATAAGGATCGGCCAACTATATCCGATGGTTGCGATATATATCCGGTTTTAACTGCAAGGGTATATAAACTTCGGCTCCGCCCGAAGTTAGCTTTCCTTTCTTGTTTTATAATCAATCTAGCCTTTTCTGTAACATACTGACGGCAACACTGTACCAGGCCAACCCCCTTGAAGTTCCGACGCGTGGAGTGCCTGGCCGATCCCTTCCAGCTGATAACCCGCCAATAAATGATATGCCTGTCCGATCTCCCTGCCAATGCCTGGAGTGCCCGGCCGACCCCCCTGACGAGGCGTGGAGTGCCCAGCCGAGACGTGGAGTGCCTAGCCGATTCCACTCCCAGCTGATAACCCGACAATAAATGATATGCCTGCCCGATCTCCCTGCCAATGCCTGGAGTGCCCGGCCGATCCCGCTGCCGAGGCGTGGAGTGCCCAGCCAATTCCAGTGCCGACGCGTGGAGTGCCTGGCCGATCCCCTGCCAGCTGGTAACCCTCTAATACGTGAAGTGCCTGGCCGATCTTCATGCTAAGGCCTGGAGTGCCGGGCCGATTCCCCTGCCGAGGCGTGGAAGGCCCAGCCGATTCCTCTGCCGACGCGTGGATGCCGGCCGATGCCGCAGCCGAGGTGGGAGTGCCAAGCCATATTCCCTGCAAGCTGATACCCCTGCCGAGACGTGAAGAGCCTGGCCGATCCCCTGCCACCTGGTAAGCCTCCAATACGTGAAGTTCCTGGCCGATCTCCATGCCAGGGCCTGGAGTGCCTGGAAGATTCCCCTGCCGAGGCGTGGGGTGCCCAGCCGATTCCCTTGCCGACGCTTGGAGTGCCTAGCCCTGCCAGCTGATAACCCGCCAATAAATGATATGCCTGCCCGATCTCCCTGCCAAGGCCTGGAGTGCCCAGCCGACCCCACTGACCAGGCGTGGAGTGCCCAGCCGATTTCCCTGCCGACATGTGGAGTGCCTGGCCGATCCCATGCTAGCTGATGACCCGCCAATACGTGCTTGGCCGATCTCCCTGCCAAGGCCCAGAGGGCCCAGCCGATCCCCCTGCCGAGACGTGGAGTGCCCACCCAATTCCCCTGCCGACGCGTCGAGTGCCTGACCGATTCCCCTACCAGCTGGTAACCCGCCAATAAATGATATGCCTGTCCGATCTCCCTGCCAATGCCTGGAGTGCCAGGCCGACACCCCTGACCAGGCGTGGAGTGCCCAACTGATTTCCCTGCCGGCGCGTGGAGTGCCTGGCCGATCCCTTGCTAGCTGATATCCCGCCAATTCGTTCCTGGCCGATCTCCCTGCCAAGGCCTGGAGTGCCCAGCCGATCCTCTGTCGGGACGTGGAGTGCCCAGCCGATTCCCCTGCCAGCTGATAACCCGCCAATCAATGATATGCCGGCCCGATCTCCCTGCCAAGGCCTGGAGTGCCCGGCCGACCCCCCTGACGAGGCGTGGAGTGCCCAGCCGATCCCCCAGCCGAGACGTGGAGTGCCTAGCCGATTCCACTCCCAGCTGATAACCCGACAATAAATGATATGCCTGCCCGATCTCCCTGCCAAGGCCTGGAGTGCCCGGCCGATCCCCCTGACGAGGCGTGGTGTGCCCAGCCGACTCCCGTGCCGACGCGTGGAGTGCCTGGCCGATCCCCTGCCAGCTGGTAACCCTCCAATACGTGAAGTGCCTGGCCGATCTCCATGCCAAAGCCTGGAGTTCCTGGCCGATTCCCTTGCCGAGGCGTGGAGTGCCCAGCCGATTCCTCTGCCGACGCGTGGATGCCGGGCGATGCCGCAGCCGTGGTGGGAGTGCCAAGCCGTATTCCCTGCAAGCTGATACCCCTGCCGAGAAGTGAAGAGCCTGACCGATCCCATGCTAGTTGATAACCCGCCATTACGTGAAGTGCCTGGCCGATCTCCCTGCCAAGGCCTGGAGTGCCTGGCCGATTCCCCTGCCGAGGCGTGGGTGCCCAGCCGATTCCCCTGCCGACGCGTGGAGTGCCTAGCCCTGCCAGCTGATAGCCCTGCCAGCTGATAGCCCTGCCAGCTGATAGCCCGCCAATAAATGATATGCCTGCCCGATCTCCCTGCCAAGGCCTAGAGTGCCCGGCCGACCCCCTGACGAGGCGTGGTGTGCCCAGCCGATTTCCCTGCCGACGTGTGGAGTGCCTGACCGATTCCCCTGCCAGCTGATAACCCGACAATAAATGATATGCCTCTCCGATCTCCCTGCCAATGCCTCGAGTGCCCGGCCGATCCCCCTGCCGAGGCGTGGAGTGCCCAGCCGACTCCCGTGCCGACGCGTGGAGTGCCTGGCCGATCCCCTGCCAGCTGGTAACCCTCCAATACGTGAAGTGCCTGGCCGATCTCCATGCCAAGGCCTGGAGTGCCTGGACGATTCCTCTGCCGAGGCGTGGGGTGCCCAGCCGACTCCCCTGCCGACGCGTGCAGTGCCTAGCCCTGCCAGCTGATAACCCGCCAATAAATGATATGTCTGCCCGATCTCCCTGCCAATTCCTCGAGTGCACGGCCGATCCCCCTGACGAGGCGTGGAGTGCCCAGCCGACTCCCGTGCCGACGCGTGGAGTGCCTGGCCGATCCCCTGCCAGCTGGTTACCCTCCAATACGTGAAGTGCCTGGCCGATCTCCATGCCAAGGCGTGAAGTGCCCAGCCGATTTTCCTGCCGTCGTGTGGAAAGCCTGGCCAATTCCCTTGCCGAGGCGTGGAGTGCCCAGCCGATTCCTCTGCCGACGCGTGGATGCCGGGCGATGCCGCAGCCGATGTGGGAGTGCCAAGCCGTATTCCCTGCAAGCTGATACCCCTGCCGAGACGTGAAGAGCCTGACCGATCCCATACTAGTTGATAACCCGCCATTACGTGAAGTGCCTGGCCGATCTCCCTGCCAAGGCCTGGAGTGCCTGGCCTACTCCCCTGCCGAGGCGTGGGGTGCCCAGCCGATTCCCCTGCCAAAGCGTGGAGTGCCTAGCCCTCCCAGCTGGTAACCCGCCAATAAATGATATGCCTGTCCGATCTCCCTGCCAATGCCTTGAGTGCCAGGCCGACCCCACTGACCAGGCGTGGAGTGCCCAGCCGATTTCCCTGCCGACGCGTAAAGTGCCTGGCCGATCCCCTGCCAGCTGGTAACATTCCAATACGTGAAGTGCCTGACCGATCTCCATGCCAAGGCCTGGAGTGCCTGGCCGATTCCCTTGCCGAGGCGTGGAGTGCCCAGCCGATTCCTCTGCCGACGCGTGGATGCCGGGCGATGCCGCAGCCGAGGTGGGAGTGCCAAGCCGTATTCCCTGCAAGCTGATACCCCTGCCGAGAAATGAAGAGCCTGACCGATCCCATGCTAGTTGATAACCCGCAATTACGTGAAGTGCCTGGCCGATCTCCCTGCCAAGGCCAGAAGTGCCTGGCCGATTCCCCTGCCGAGGCGTGGGGTGCCCAGCCGATTCCCCTGCCGACGTGTGGAGTGCCTGGCCGATCCCGTGCTAGCTGATAACCCGCCAATACGTGCCTAGCCGATCTCCCTGCCAAGGCCTGGAGTGCCCAGCTCATCCCCCTGCCGAGGCGTGGAGTGCCCAGCCGATTCCCCTGCCAGCTGATAACCCGACATTAAATGATATGCCTGCCCGATCTTCCTGCCAAAGCCTGGAGTGCCCGGCCGATCCCCCTGCCGACGCGTGGAGTGCCTAGCCGACTCCCGTGCCGACGCGTGGAGTGCCTAGCCGATTCCCCTGCCAGCTGATAACCCGCCAATAAATGATATCCCGGCCCGATCTCCCTGCCGAGGCCTGGAGTGCGCGGCAAACTTCCCTGTCGAGGCGTGGAGTGCCCAGCCGATCCCCCAGCCGAGACGTGGAGCGCCTAGCCGATTCCACTCCCAGCTGATAACCCGACAATAAATGATATGCCTCTCCGATCTCCCTGCCAATGCCTCGAGTGCCCGGCCGATCCCCCTGCCGAGGCGTGGAGTGCCCAGCCGACTCCCGTGCCGACGCGTGGAGTGCCTGGCCGATCCCCTGCCAGCTGGTAACCCTCCAATACGTGAAGTGCCTGGCCGATCTCCATGCCAAGGCGTAAAGTGCCCAGCCGATTTCCCTGCCGATGTGTGGAGTGCCTGGCCAATTCCCTTGCCGAGACGTGGAGTGCCCAGCCGATTCCTCTGCCGACGCGTGGATGCCGGGCGATGCCGCAGCCGAGTTGGGAGTGCAAAGCATTATTCCCTGCAAGCTGATACCCCTGCCGAGACGTGAAGAGCCTGGCCGATCCCATGGTAGTTGATAACCCGCCATTACGTGAAGTGCCTGGCCGATCTCCCTGCCAAGGCCTGGAGTGCCTGGCCGATCCCCCTGCCGAGGCGTGGGGTGCCCAGCCGATTCCCCTGCCGACGCGTGGAGTGCCTAGCCCTCCCAGCTGATAACCCGCCAATAAATGATATGCCTGTCCGATCTCCCTGCCAATGCCTTGAGTGCCAGGCCGACCCCACTGACCAGGCGTGGAGTGCCCAGCCGATTTCCCTGCCGACGCGTGGAGTGCCTGGCCGATCCCCTGCCAGCTGGTAACATTCCAATACGTGAAGTGCCTGACCGATCTCCATGCCAAGGCCTGGAGTGCCTGGCCGATTCCCTTGCCGAGGCGTGGAGTGCCCAGCCGATTCCTCTGCCGACGCGTGGATGCCGGGCGATGCCGCAGCCGAGGTGGGAGTGCCAAGCCGTATTCCCTGCAAGCTGATACCCCTGCCGAGAAGTGAAGAGCCTGACCGATCCCATGCTAGTTGATAATCCGCCATTACGTGAAGTGCCTGGCCGATCTCCCTGCCAAGGCCTGGAGTGCCTGGCCGATTCCCCTGCCGAGGCGTGGGTGCCCAGCCGATTCCCCTGCCGACGCGTGGAGTGCCTAGCCCTGCCAGCTGATAGCCCTGCCAGCTGATAGCCCGCCAATAAATGATATGCCTGCCCGATCTCCCTGCCAAGGCCTGGAATGCCCGGCCGACTCCCCTGACGAGGCGTGGAGTGCCCAGCCGATCCCCCAGCCGAGACGTGGAGTGCCTAGCCGATTCCACTCCCAGCTGATAACCCGACAATAAATGATATGCCTGCCCGATCTCCCTGCCAAGGCCTGGAGTGCCCGGCCGATCCCCCTGACGAGGCGTGGTGTGCCCAGCCGACTCCCGTGCCGACACCTGGAGTGCCTGGCCGATCCCCTGCCAGCTGGTAACCCTCCAATACGTGAAGTGCCTGGCCGATCTCCATGCCAAAGCCTGGAGTGCCTGGCCGATTCCCTTGCCGAGGCGTGGAGTGCCCAGCCGATTCCTCTGCCGACGCGTGGATGCCGGGCGATGCCGCAGCCGAGGTGGGAGTGCCAAGCCGTATTCCCTGCAAGCTGATACCCCTGCCGAGAAGTGAAGAGCCTGACCGATCCCATGCTAGTTGATAATCCGCCATTACGTGAAGTGCC
Organism: Drosophila bipectinata; assembly: GCF_030179905.1. Classification (NCBI taxonomy): domain Eukaryota; kingdom Metazoa; phylum Arthropoda; class Insecta; order Diptera; family Drosophilidae; genus Drosophila; species Drosophila bipectinata. Next base: position 484,996 of record NW_027223007.1, on the reverse strand, counting down.
TGGCCGATCTCCCTGCCAAGGCCTGGAGTGCCTGGCCGATTCCCCTGCCGAGGCGTGGGTGCCCAGCCGATTCCCCTGCCGACGCGTGGAGTGCCTAGCCCTGCCAGCTGATAGCCCTGCCAGCTGATAGCCCGCCAATAAATGATATGCCTGCCCGATCTCCCTGACAAGGCCTAGAGTGCCCGGCCGACCCCCCTGACGAGGCGTGGTGTGCCCAGCCGATTTCCCTGCCGACGTGTGGAGTGCCTAGCCGATTCCACTCCCAGCTGATAACCCGACAATAAATGATATGCCTGCCCGATCTCCCTGCCAAGGCCTGGAGTGCCCGGCCGATCCCCCTGACGAGGCGTGGTGTGCCCAGCCGACTCCCGTGCCGACGCCTGGAGTGCCTGGCCGATCCCCTGCCAGCTGGTAACCCTCCAATACGTGAAGTGCCTGGCCGATCTCCATGCCAAAGCCTGGAGTGCCTGGCTGATTCCCTTGCCGAGGCGTGGAGTGCCCAGCCGATTCCTCTGCCGACGCGTGGATGCCGGGCGATGGCGCAGCCGAGGTGGGAGTGCCAAGCCGTATTCCCTGCAAGCTGATACCCCTGCCGAGAAGTGAAGAGCCTGACCGATCCCATGCTAGTTGATAATCCGCCATTACGTGAAGTGCCTGGCCGATCTCCCTGCCAAGGCCTGGAGTGCCTGGCCGATTCCCCTGACGAGGCGTGGGTGCCCAGCCGATTCCCCTGCCGACGCGTGGAGTGCCTAGCCCTGCCAGCTGATAGCCCTGCCAGCTGATAGCCCTGCCAGCTGATAGCCCGCCAATAAATGATATGCCTGCCCGATCTCCCTGCCAAGGCCTAGAGTGCCCGGCCGACCCCCCTGACGAGGCGTGGTGTGCCCAGCCGATTTTCCTGCCGACGTGTGGAGTGCCTGGCCGATCCCGTGCTAGCTGATAGCCTGCCAATACGTGCCTGGCCGATCTCCCTGCCAAGGCCTGGAGTGCCTGGCCGATTCCCCTGCCGAGGCGTGGGTGCCCAGCCGATTTCCCTGCCGATGTGTGGAGTGCCTGGCCAATTCCCTTGCCGAGACGTGGAGTGCCCAGCCGATTCCTCTGCCGACGCGTGGATGCCGGGCGATGCCGCAGCCGAGTTGGGAGTGCAAAGCATTATTCCCTGCAAGCTGATACCCCTGCCGAGACGTGAAGAGCCTGGCCGATCCCATGGTAGTTGATAACCCGCCATTACGTGAAGTGCCTGGCCGATCTCCCTGCCAAGGCCTGGAGTGCCTGGCCGATTCCCCTGCCGAGGCGTGGGGTGCCCAGCCGATTCCCCTGCCGACGCGTGGAGTGCCTAGCCCTCCCAGCTGATAACCCGACAATAAATGATATGCCTGCCCGATCTCCCTGCCAATGCCTGGAGTGCCCAGCCGACTCCCGTGCCGACGCGTGGAGTGCCTGGCCGATCCCCTGCCAGCTGGTAACCCTCCAATACGTGAAGTGCCTAGCCGATCTACATGCCAAGGCCTGGAGTGCCTGGCCGATTCCCTTGCCGTGGCGTGGAGTGCCCAGCCGATTCCTCTGCCGACGCGTGGATGCCGGGCGATGCCGCAGCCGAGGTGGGAGTGCCAAGCCGTGTATCCTGCAAGCTGATACCCCTGCCGAGAAGTGAAGAGCCTGACCGATCCCATGCTAGTTGATAACCCGCCATTACGTGAAATGCCTGGCCGATCTCCCTGTCAAGGCCTGGAGTGCCTGGCCGATTCCCCTGCCGAGGCGTGGGGTGCCCAGCCGATTCCCCTGCCGACGCGTGGAGTGCCTAGCCCTGCCAGCTGATAGCCCGCCAATAAATGACATGCCTGTCCGATCTCCCTGCCAATGCCTGGAGTGCCAGGCCGACCCCACTGACCAGGCGTGGAGTGCCCAGCCGATTTCCCTGCCGACATGTGGAGTGCCTGGCCGATCCCGTGCTAGCTGATAGCCCGTCACTACGTGCTTGGCCGATCTCCCTGCCAAGGCCTGGAGTGCCCAGCCAATGCCCAGCCGAGCCGCAGCCGAGGTGGGAGTGCCAAGCCGTATTCCCTGCAAGCTGATACCCCTGCCCCTGTGTGGATACCCCTGTGTGGAGTGCCTGGCCAATTCCCTTGCCGAGGCGTGGAGTGCCCAGCCGATTCCTCTGCCGACGCGTGGATGCCGGGCGATGCCGCAGCCGAGTTGGGAGTGCAAAGCATTATTCCCTGCAAGCTGATACCCCTGCCGAGACGTGAAGAGCCTGGCCGATCCCATGCTAGTTGATAACCCGCCATTACGTGAAGTGCCTGGCCGATCTCCCTGCCAAGGCCTGTAGTGCCTGGCCGATTCCCCTGCCGAGGCGTGGGGTGCCCAGCCGATTCCCCTGCCGACGCGTGGAGTGCCTAGCCCTCCCAGCTGATAACCCGACAATAAATGATATGCCTGCCCGATCTCCCTGCCAATGCCTGGAGTGCCCAGCCGACTCCTGTGCCGACGCGTGGAGTGCCTGGCCGATCCCCTGCCAGCTGGTAACCCTCCAATACGTGAAGTGCCTGGCCGATCTACATGCCAAGGCCTGGAGTGCCTGGCCGATTCCCCTGCCGTGGCGTGGAGTGCCCAGCCGATTCCTCTGCCGACGCGTGGATGCCGGGCGATGCCGCAGCCGAGGTGGGAGTGCCAAGCCGTGTATCCTGCAAGCTGATACCCCTGCCGAGAAGTGAAGAGCCTGACCGATCCCATGCTAGTTGATAACCCGCCATTACGTGAAATGCCTGGCCGATCTCCCTGTCAAGGCCTGGAGTGCCTGGCCGATTCCCCTGCCGAGGCGTGGGGTGCCCAGCCGATTCCCCTGCCGACGCGTGGAGTGCCTAGCCCTGCCAGCTGATAGCCCTGCCAGCTGATAGCCCGCCAATAAATGATATGCCTGTCCGATCTCCCTGCCAATGCCTGGAGTGCCAGGCCGACCCCACTGACCAGGCGTGGAGTGCCCAGCCGATTTCCCTGCCGACATGTGGAGTGCCTGGCCGATCCCGTGCTAGCTGATAGCCCGCCAATACGTGCTTGGCCGATCTCCCTGCCAAGGCCTGGAGTGCCCAGCTAATGCCCAGCCGAGCCGCAGCCGAGGTGGGAGTGCCAAGCCGTATTCCCTGCAAGCTGATACCCCTGCCGAGACGTAAAGAGCCTGGCCGATCCCTTGCTAGTTTTTAACCCGCCATTACGTGAAGTGCCTGGCCGATCTCCCTGCCAATGCCTGGAGTGCCCATCCGATCCCCTGCCAGCTGGTAACCCTCCAATACGTGAAGTGCCTGGCCGATCTACATGCCAAGGCCTGGAGTGCCTGGCCGATTCCCTTGCCGTGGCGTGGAGTGCCCAGCCGATTCCTCTGCCGACGCGTGGATGCCGGGCGATGCCGCAGCCGAGGTGGGAGTGCCAAGCCGTGTATCCTGCAAGCTGATACCCCTGCCGAGAAGTGAAGAGCCTGACCGATCCCATGCTAGTTGATAACCCGCCATTACGTGAAATGCCTGGCCGATCTCCCTGTCAAGGCCTGGAGTGCCTGGCCGATTCCCTTGCCGTGGCGTGGAGTTTCCAGCCGATTCCTCTGCCGACACGTGGATGCCGGGCGATGCCGCAGCCGAGGTGGGAGTGCCAAGCCGTATATCCTGCAAGCTGATACCCCTGCCGAGAAGTGAAGAGCCTGACCGATCCCATGCTAGTTGATAACCCGCCATTACGTGAAGTGCCTGGCCGATCTGCCGAGGCGTGGGGTGCCCAGCCGATTCCCCTGCCGACGTGTGGAGTGCCTGGCCGATCCCGTGCCAGCTGGTAACCCTCCAATACGTGAAGTGCCTGGCCGATCTCCATGCCAAGGCGTGAAGTACCCAGCCGATTCCTCTGCCGACGCGTGGATGCCGGGCAATGCCGCAGCCGAGTTGGGAGTGCAAAGCATTATTCCCTGCAAGCTGATACCCCTGCCGAGACTTGAAGAGCCTGGCCGATCTCCATGCCAAGGCCTGGAGTGCCTGGCCGAAGAAGTGAAGAGCCTGACCGATCCCATGCTAGTTGATAACCCGCCATTACGTGAAATGCCTGGCCGATCTCCCTGTCAAGGCCTGGAGTGCCTGGCCGATTCCCTTGCCGTGGCGTGGAGTTTCCAGCCGATTCCCCTGCCGACGCGTGGAGTGCCTAGCCCTGCCAGCTGATAGCCCGCCAATAAATGATATGCCTGCCCGATCTCCCTGCCAAGGCCTAGAGTCCCCGGCCGACCCCCCTGACGAGGCGTGGTGTGCCCAGCCGATTTCCCTGCCGACGTGTGGAATTCCTGGCCGATCCCGTGCTGGCTGATAGCCTGCCAATACGTGCTTGGCCGATCTCCCTGCCAAGGCCCAGATGGCCCAGCCGATCCCCCTGCCGAGACGTGGAGTTCCCAGCCGATTCCCCTGCCGACGCGTCGAGTGCCTGACCGATTCCCCTGCCAGCTGATAACCCGACAATAAATGATATGCCTCTCCGATCTCCCTGCCAATGCCTGGAGTGCCCAGCCGATTCCCCTGCCGAGGCGTGGGGTGCCCACCCGATTCCCTTGCCGACGCGTGGAGTGCCTGGCCGATCCCTTGCTAGCTGAAATCCCGCCAATACGTTCCTGGCCGATCTCCCTGCCAAGGCCTGGAGTGCCCAGCCGATCCTCTGCCAAGGCGTGGAGTGCCCAGCCGATTCCCCTGTCGACGCGTGGAGTGCCTAGCCGATTCCCCTGCAAGCTGATAACCCGCCAATAAATGATATGCCGGCCCGATCTCCCTGCCAAGGCGTGGAGTGCCCGGCCGATCCCCCTGCCGAGGCGTGGAGTGCCCAGCCGACTCCCATGCCGACGCGTGGAGTGCCTAGCCGATTCCCCTGCCAGCTGATAACCCGCAAATAAATGATATGCCGGCCCGATCAATAAATGATATGCCTCTCCGATCTCCCTGTCAATGCCTCGAGTGCCCGGCCGATCCCCCTGCCGAGGCGTGGAGTGCCCAGCCGACTCCCGTGCCGACGCGTGGAGTGCCTAGCCGATCCCCTGCCAGCTGGTAACCCTGAAGTGCCTGGCCCATCTCTATGCCAAGGCGTGAAGTGCCCAGCCGATTTCCCTGCCGACGTGTGGAGTGCCTGGCCAATTTCCTTGCCGAGGCGTGGAGTGCCCAGCCGATTCCTCTGCCGACGCGTGGATGCCGGGCGATGCCGCAGCCCAGTTGGGAGTGCAAAGCATTATTCCCTGCAAGCTGATACCCCTGCCGAGACGTGAAGAGCCTGGCCGATCCCATGCTAGTTGATAACCCGCCATTACGTGAAGTGCCTGGCCGATCTCCCTGCCAAGGCCTGGAGTGCCTGGCCGATTCCCCTGCCGAGGCATGGGGCTCCCAGCCGATTCCCCTGCCGACGCGTGGAGTGCCTAGTCCTGCCAGCTGATAACCCGCCAATAAATGATATGCCTGCCCGATCTCCCTGCCAAGGCCTAGAGTCCCCGGCCGACCCCCCTGACGAGGCGTGGTGTGCCCAGCCGATTTCCCTGCCGACGTGTGGAATTCCTGGCCGATCCCGTGCTGGCTGATAGCCTGCCAATACGTGCTTGGCCGATCTCCCTGCCAAGGCCCAGATGGCCCAGCCGATCCCCCTGCCGAGACGTGGAGTTCCCAGCCGATTCCCCTGCCGACGCGTCGAGTGCCTGACCGATTCCCCTGCCAGCTGATAACCCGACAATAAATGATATGCCTCTCTGATCTCCCTGCCAATGCCTGGAGTGCCCAGCCGATTCCCCTGCCGAGGCGTGGGGTGCCCACCCGATTCCCTTGCCGACGCGTGGAGTGCCTGGCCGATCCCTTGCTAGCTGAAATCCCGCCAATACGTTCCTGGCCGATCTCCCTGCCAAGGCCTGGAGTGCCCAGCCGATCCTCTGCCAAGGCGTGGAGTGCCCAGCCGATTCCCCTGTCGACGCGTGGAGTGCCTAGCCGATTCCCCTGCAAGCTGATAACCCGCCAATAAATGATATGCCGGCCCGATCTCCCTGCCAAGGCGTGGAGTGCCCGGCCGATCCCCCTGCCGAGGCGTGGAGTGCCCAGCCGACTCCCATGCCGACGCGTGGAGTGCCTAGCCGATTCCCCTGCCAGCTGATAACCCGCAAATAAATGATATGCCGGCCCGATCAATAAATGATATGCCTCTCCGATCTCCCTGTCAATGCCTCGAGTGCCCGGCCGATCCCCCTGCCGAGGCGTGGAGTGCCCAGCCGACTCCCGTGCCGACGCGTGGAGTGCCTAGCCCTCACAGCTGATAACCCGACAATAAATGATATGCCTGCCCGATCTCCCTGCCAATGCCTGGAGTGCCCAGCCGACTCCCGTGGCGACGCGTGGAGTGCCTGGCCGATCCCCTGCCAGCTGGTAACCCTCCAATACGTGAAGTGCCTAGCCGATCTACATGCCAAGGCCTGGAGTGCCTGGCCGATTCCCTTGCCGTGGCGTGGTGTGCCCAGCCGATTCCTCTGCCGACGCGTGGATGCCGGGCGATGCCACAGCCGAGGTGGGACTGCCAAGCCGTATATCCTGCAAGCTGATACCCCTGCCGAGAAGTGAAGAGCCTGACCGATCCCATGCTAGTTGATAACCCGCCATTACGTGAAATGCCTGGCCGATCTCCCTGCCAAGGCCTGGAGTGCCTGGCCGATTCCCCTGCCGAGGCGTGGGGTGCCTAGCCCTGCCAGCTGATAGCCCTGCCAGCTGATAGCCCTGCCAGCTGATAGCCCGCCAATAAATGATATGCCTGCCCGATCTCCCTGCCAAGGCCTGGAGTGCCCGGCCGACCCCCCTGACGAGGCGTGGTGTGCCCAGCCGACTTCCCTGCCGACGTGTGGAGTGCCTGGCCGATCCCGTGCTAACTAATAGCCCGCCAATGCGTGCTTGGCCGATCTCCCTGCCAAGACCCAGAGGGCCCAGCCGATCCCCCTGCCGAGACGTGGAGTGCCCAGCCGATTCCTCTGCCGACGCGTCGAGTGCCTGACCGATTCCCCTGCCAGCTGATAACCCGACAATAAATGATATGCCTCTCCGATCTCCCTGCCAATGCCTGGAGTGCCCAGCCGATTCCCCTGCCGAGGCGTGGGGTGCCCACCCGATTCCCTTGCCGACGCGTGGAGTGCCTGGCCAATCCCTTGCTAGCTGAAATCCCGCCAATACGTTCCTGGCCGATCTCCCTGCCAAGGCCTGGAGTGCCCAGCCGATCCTCTGCCAAGGCGTGGAGTGCCCAGCCGATTCCCCTGCCGACGCGTGGAGTGCCTAGCCGATTCCCCTGCAAGCTGATAACCCGCCAATAAATGATATGCCGGCCCGATCTCCCTGCCAAGGCGTGGAGTGCCCGGCCGATCCCCCTGCCGAGGCGTGGAGTGCCCAGCCGACACCCATGCCGACGCGTGGAGTGCCTAGCCGATTCCCCTGCCAGCTGATAACCCGCAAATAAATGATATGCCGGCCCGATCAATAAATGATATGCCTCTCCGATCTCCCTGCCAATGCCTCGAGTGCCCGGCCGATCCCCCTGCCGAGGCGTGGAGTGCCCAGCCGACTCCCGTGCCGACGCGTGGAGTGCCTAGCCGATCCCCTGCCAGCTGGTAACCCTGAAGTGCCTAGCCCATCTCTATGCCAAGGCGTGAAGTGCCCAGCCGATTTCCCTGCCGACGTGTGGAGTGCCTGGCCAATTTCCTTGCCGAGGCGTGGAGTGCCCAGCCGATTCCTCTGCCGACGCGTGGATGCCGGGCGATGCCGCAGCCCAGTTGGGAGTGCAAAGCATTATTCCCTGCAAGCTGATACCCCTGCCGAGACGTGAAGAGCCTGGCCGATCCCATGCTAGTTGATAACCCGCCATTACGTGAAGTGCCTGGCCGATCTCCCTGCCAAGGCCTGGAGTGCCTGGCCGATTCCCCTGCCGAGGCATGGGGCTCCCAGACGATTCCCCTGCCGACGCGTGGAGTGCCTAGTCCTGCCAGCTGATAACCCGCCAATAAATGATATGCCTGTCCGATCTCCCTGCCAGTGCCTGGAGTGCCAGGCCGACCCCACTGACCAGACGTGGAGTGCCCAGCCGATTTTCCTGCCGACATGTGGAGTGCCTGGCCGATCCCGTGCTAGCTGATAGCCTGCCAATACGTGCTTGGCCGATCTCCCTGCCAAGGCCTGGAGTGCCCAGCCGAGCCGCAGCCGAGGTGGGAGTGCCAAGCCGTATTCCCTGCAAGCTGATGCCCCTGCCGAGACGTGAAGATCCTGGCCGATCCCTTGCTAGTTGTTAACCCGCCATTACGTGAAGTGCCTGGCCGATCTCCCTGCCAAGGCCTGGAGTGCCCATCCGATCCTCTGCCGGGGCGTGGAGTGCCTAGCCCTCCCAGCTGATAACCCGACAATAAATGATGTGCCTGCCCGATCTCCCTGCCAATGCCTGGAGTGCCCAGCCGACTCCCGTGGCGACGCGTGGAGTGCCTGGCCGATCCCCTGCCAGCTGGTAACCCTCCAATACGTGAAGTGCCTGGCCGATCTACATGCCAAGGCCTGGAGTGCCTGGCCGATTCCCTTGCCGTGGCGTGGAGTGCCCAGCCGATTCCTCTGCCGACGCGTGAATGCCGGGCGATGCCACAGCCGAGGTGGGAGTGCCAAGCCGTATATCCTGCAAGCTGATACCCCTGCCGAGAAGTGAAGAGCCTGACCGATCCCATGCTAGTTGATAACCCGCCATTACGTGAAATGCCTGGCCGATCTCCCTGCCAAGGCCTGGAGTGCCTGGCCGATTCCCCTGCCGAGGCGTGGGGTGCCCAGCCGATTCCCCTGCCGACGCGTGGAGTGCCTAGCCCTGCCAGCTGATAGCCCTGCCAGCTGATAGCCCGCCAATAAATGATATGCCTGCCCGATCTCCCTGCCAAGGCCTGGAGTGCCCGGCCGACCCCCCTGACGAGGCGTGGTGTGCCCAGCCGACTTCCCTGCCGACGTGTGGAGTGCCTGGCCGATCCCGTGCTAACTAATAGCCCGCCAATGCGTGCTTGGCCGATCTCCCTGCCAAGACCCAGAGGGCCCAGCCGATCCCCCTGCCGAGACGTGGAGTGCCCAGCCGATTCCTCTGCCGACGCGTCGAGTGCCTGACCGATTCCCCTGCCAGCTGATAACCCGACAATAAATTATATGCCTGTCCGATCTCCCTGCCAATGCCTGGAGTGCCAGGCCGACCCCCCTGACCTGGCGTGGAGTGCCCAGCCCATGTCCATGCCGACGCGTGGAGTGCCTGGCCGATCCCTTGCTAGCTGTTATCCCGCCAATACGTTCCTGGCCCATCTCCCTGCCAAGGCCTGGAGTGCCCAGCCGATCCTCTGCCGAGGCGTGGAGTGCCCAGCCGATTCCCCTGCCGACGCGTGGAGTGCGTAGCCAATTCCCCTGCCAGCCGATAACCCGCCAATAAATGATATGCCGGCCCGATCTCCCTGCCAAGGCCTGGAGTGCCCGGCCGATCCCCCTGCCGAGGTGTGGAGTGCCCAGCCGAATCCCGTGCCGACGCGTGGAGTGCCTAGCCGAGTCCCCTGCCAGCTGATAACCCGCCAATAAATGATATGCCGGTCCGATCTCCCTGCCAAGGCCTTTAGTGCCCGGCCGACCCCCCTGACGAGGCGGGGAGTGCCCAGCCGATCCCCCAGCCGAGACGTGGAGTGTCTAGCCGATTCCACTCCCAGCTAATAACCCAACAATAAAAGATATGCCTGCACGATCTCCCTGCCAATTCCTCGAGTGCCCCGCCGATCCCCCTGCCGAGGCGTGGAGTGCCCAGCCGACTCCCGTGCCGACGCGTGGAGTGCCTGGCCGATCCCTTGCCAGCTGGTAACCCTCCAATACGTGAAGGGCCTGGCCGATCTCCCTGCCAATTCCTCGAGTGCCCCGCCGATTCCCCTGCCGAGGCATGGGGTGCCCAGCCGATTCCCCTGCCGACGCGTGGAGTGCCTAGCCCTGTCAGCTGATAACCCGCCAATAAATGATATGCCTGTCCGATCTCCCTGCCAAGGCCTGGAGTGCCCGGCTGACCCCCCTGCCAAGGCGTGGAATGCCCGACCGATCCCCCTGCCGAGGCGTTGAGTGCCCAGCCGACTCCCGTCCCGACGCGTGGAGTGCCTGGCCGAACCCCTACCAGCTGGTAACCCGACAATAAATGATATGCCTGCCCGATCTCCCTGCCAATGCCTGGAGTGCCAGGCCGACCCCCCTGACCAGGCTTGGAGTGCCCAGCCGATTTCCCTGCCGACATGTGGAGTGCCTGGCCGATCCCGTGCTAGCTGATAGCCTGCCAATACGTGCTTGGCCGAACTCCCTGCCAAGGCCCAGAGGTCCCAGCCGATCCCCCTGCCGAGACGTGGAGTGCCCAGCCGATTCCCCTGCCGACGCGTCGAGTGCCTGGCCGATCCCCTGCCTGCTGGTAACCCTCCAATACGTGAAGTGCCTGGCCGATCTCCATGCCAAGGCCTGGAGTGCCTGGACGATTCCCCTGCCGAGGCGTGGGGTGCCCAGCCGATTCCCTTGCCGACGCATGTAGTGCCTAGCCCTGCCAGCTGATAACCCGCCAATAAATGATATGCCTGCCCGATCTCCCTGCCAAGGCCTGGAGTGCCCGGCGGACCCCCCTGCCAAGGCGTGGAGTGCCCGGCCGATTCTCTGCCGAGGCGTTGAGTGCCCAGCCGACTCCCGTGCCGACGCGTGGAGTGCCTGGCCGATCCCCTACCAGCTGGTAACCCGCCAATAAATGATATGCCTGTCCGATCTCCCTGCCAATGCCTGGAGTGCCAGGCCGACCCCCCTGACCAGGCTTGGAGTGCCCAGCCGATTTCCCTGCCGACATGTGGAGTGCCTGGCCGATCCCGTGCTAGCTGATAGCCTGCCAATACGTGCTTGGCCGATCTCCCTGCCAAGGTCTGGAGTGCCCAGCCAATGCCCAGCCGAGCCGCAGCCGAGGTGGGAGTGCCAAGCCGTATTCCCTGCAAGCTGATACCCCTGCCGAGACGTGAAGAGCCTGGCCGATCCCTTGCTAGTTGTTAACCCGCCATTACGTGAAGTGCCTGGCCGATCTCCCTGCCAAGGCCTGGAGTGCCCATCCGATCCTCTGCCGGGGCGTGGAGTGCCCAGTCGATTCCCCTGCCGATGCGTGGAGTGCCTAGCCCTCCCAGCTGATAACCCGACAATAAATGATATGCCTGCCCGATCTCCCTGCCAATGCCTGGAGTGCCCAGCCGACTCCCGTGCCGACGCGTGGAGTGCCTGGCCGATCCCCTGCCAGCTGGTAACCCTCCAATACGTGAAGTGCCTGGCCGATCTCCATGGCAAGGCGTGAAGTGCCTGGCCGATCTCCATGGCAAGGCGTGAAGTGCCCAGCTGATTTCCCTGCCGACGTGTGCATGCCGGGCGATGCCGCAGCCGAGTTGGGAGTGCAAAGCATTATTCCCTGCAAGCTGATACCCCTGCCGAGACGTGAAGAGCCTGGCCGATCCCATGCTAGTTGATAACCCGCCATTACGTGAAGTGCCTGGCCGATCTCCCTGCCAAGGCCTGGAGTGCCTGGCCGATTCCCCTGCCGAGGCATGGGGTTCCCAGCCGATTCCCCTGCCGCCGCGTGGAGTGCCTAGCCCTCCCAGCTGATAACCCGACAATAAATGATATGCCTGTCCGATCTCCCTGCCAATGCCTGGAGTGCCCAGCCGACTCCCGTGCCGACGCGTGGAGTGCCTGGCCGATCCCCTGCCAGCTGGTAACCCTCCAATACGTGAAGTGCCTGGCCGATCTACATGCCAAGGCCTGGAGTGCCTGGCCGATCCCCTTGCCGTGGCGTGGAGTGCCACGGACGATTCCCCTGCCGAGGCATGGGGTTCCCAGCCGATTCCCCTGCCGCCGCGTGGAGTGCCTAGCCCTCCCAGCTGATAACCCGACAATAAATGATATGCCTGCCCGATCTCCCTGCCAATGCCTGGAGTGCCCAGCCGACTCCCGTGCCGACGCGTGGATTGCCTGGCCGATCCCCTGCCAGCTGGTAACCCTCCAATACGTGAAGTGCCTGGCCGATCTACATGCCAAGGCCTGGAGTGCCTGGCCGATTCCCTTGCCGTGGCGTGGAGTGCCCAGCCGATTCCTCTGCCGACGCGTGGATGCCGGGCGATGCCGCAGCCGAGGTGGGAGTGCCAAGCCGTATATCCTGCAAGCTGATACCCCTGCCGAGAAGTTAAGAGCCTGACCGATCCGATGCTAGTTGATAACCCGCCATTACGCGAAATGCCTGGCCGATCTCCCTGCCAAAGCCTGGAGTGCATGGCCGATTCCCCTGCCGAGGCGTGGGGTACCCAGCCGATTCCCCTGCCGACGCGTGGAGTGCCTAGCCCTGCCAGCTGATAGCCCGCCAATAAATGATATGCCTGCCCGATCTCCCTGCCAAGGCCTGGAGTGCCCGGCCGACCCCCCTGACGAGGCGTGGTGTGCCCAGCCGACTTCCCTGCCGACGTGTGGTGTGCCTGGCCGATCCCGTGCTAACTAATAGCCCGCCAATGCGTGCTTGGCCGATCTCCCTGCCAAGGCCCAGAGGACCCAGCCGATCCCCCTGCCGACGCGTCAAGTGCCTGACCGATTCCCCTGCCAGCTGATAACCCGAGAATAAATGATATGCCTGTCCGATCTCCCTGCCAATGCCTGGAGTGCCAGGCCGACCCCCTGACCAGGCGTGGAGTGCCCAGCCGATTTCCCCGCCGACGCGTGGAGTGCCTGGCCGATCCCTTGCTAGCTGATATCCGTGGAGGAGTGCCGTGGAGGACGTGGAGTGCCCAGCCGATTCCCCTGCCGACGCGTCGAGTGCCTGACCGATTCCCCTGCCAGCTGATAACCCGATAATAAATGATATGCCTGTCCGATCTCCCTGCCAATGCCTGGAGTGCCAGGCCGACCCCCCTGACCAGGCGTGGAGTGCCCAGCCGATTTCCCCGCCGACGCGTGGAGTGCCTGGCCGATCCCCTGCCAGCTGATCACCCGCCAATAAATGATATGCCGGCCCGATCTCCCTGCCAAGACCTGGAGTGCCCGGTCGACCCCCCTGACGAGGCGTGGAGTGCCCAGCCGATTCCTCTGCCGACGCGTGAAGGCCGGCCGATGCCGCAGCCGAGGTGGGAGTGCCAAGCCGTATTCCCTGCAAGCCGATACCCCTGCCGAGACGTGAAGAGCCTGGCCGATCCCATGCTAGTTGATAACCCGCCAATACGTGAAGTGCCTGGCCGATCTCCCTGATAAGGCCTGGAGTGCCTGGCCGATTCCCCTGCCGAGGCGTGGGATGCCTGGCCGATCCCGTGCTAGCTGATAACCCGCCAATACGTGCCTAGCCGATCTCCCTGCCAAGGCCTGGAGTGCCCAGCTCATCCCCCTGCCGAGGCGTGGAGTGCTCAGCCGATTACCCTGCCGACGCGTGGTTGCTTGGCCGATTCCCCTGCCAGCTGATAACCCGCCAATAAATGATATGCCGGCCCGAGATCCCTGCCAAGGCCTGGAGTGCCCGGCCGACCCCCCTGACGAGGCGTGGTGTCCCCAGCCGATTTCCCTGCCGACGCGTGGAGTGCCTGGCCGATCCCTTGCTAACTGATAGCCCGAAAATACGTGCCTGGCCGATCTCCCTGCCAAGGCCTGGAGTGCCCAGCCGATCCCCCTGACCAGGCGTGGAGTGCCCAGCTCATCCCCCTGCCGAGGTGTGGCGTGCCCAGCCGATTCCCTTGCCGACGCGTGGAGTGCCTAGCCGATTCCCCTGCCAGCTGATAACCCGCCAATAAATGATATGCCGGCCCGATCTCCCTGCCAAGGCCTGGAGTGCCCGGCCGACCCCCCTGACGAGGCGTGGTGTGCCCAGCCGATTTCCCTGCCGACTCAGTGAGTGCCTGGCCGAACCCGTGCTAGCTGATAACCCACCCTGCCGAGACGTGGAGGCCCCAGCCGATTCTCCGGCCGACGCGTCGAGTGCCCAGCCGATTTTCCTGCCAGCTGATAACCCTCTAATAAATTATATGCCTGCCCGATCTCCCTGCCAATGCCTGGAGTGCCCGGCCGACCCCCCTGACCAGGCGTGGAGTGCCCAGCCGATTTCCCTGCCGACGCGTTGAGTGCCTGGCCGATCTCCATGCCAAGGCCTGGAGTCCCCGGCCTGGAGTGCCCGGCCGATTTCCCTGCGAGGCGTGAAGTGCCCAGCCGATTCCCCTGCCGACGCGTGGAGGGCCTGGCCGATCCGCTGCTAGCTGATAACCCGCCAATAAGGCCTGGAGTGCCCGGCTGACCCCCCTGACGAGGCGTGGAGTGCCCAGCCGATTTCCCTGCCGACGCGTGGAGTGCCTGGCCGAACCCGTGCTAGCTGATAACCCGCCAATACGTGCTTGGACGATCTCCCTGCCAAGGCCTGGAGTGCCCAGCCGATCCCCCTGCCGAGGCATGGAGTGTCCAGCCGATTCCCCTGCCGACGCGTGGAGTACCTAGCCGATTCCCCTGCCAGCTGATAACCCGGCCAATAAATGATATGCCTGCCCGATCTCCCTGCCAAGGCCTGGAGTGCCCGGCCTACCCCCCTGACGATGCGCCCAGCCGATTTCCCCGCCGACGCGTGGAGTGCCTGGCCGATCCCTTGCTAGCTGATATCCGTGGAGGAGTGCCGTGGAGGACGTGGAGTGCCCAGCCGATTCCCCTGCCGACGCGTCGAGTGCCTGACCGATTCCCCTGCCAGCTGATAACCCGATAATAAATGATATGCCTGCCCGATCTCCCTGCCAATGCCTGGAGTGCCAGGCCGACCCCCCTGACCAGGCTTGGAGTGCCCAGCCGATTTCCCTGCCGACATGTGGAGTGCCTGGCCGATCCCGTGCTAGCTGATAGCCTGCCAATACGTGCTTGGCCGAACTCCCTGGCAAGGCCCAGAGGTCCCAGCCGATCCCCCTGCCGAGACGTGGAGTGCCCAGCCGATTCCCCTGCCGACGCGTCGAGTGCCTGGCCGATCCCCTGCCAGCTGGTAACCCTCCAATACGTGAAGTGCCCAGCCGATCTCCATGCCAAGGCCTGGAGTGCCTGGACGATTCCCCTGCCGAGGCGTGGGGTGCCCAGCCGATTCCCTTGCCGACGCGTGGAGTGCCTAGCCCTGCCAGCTGATAACCCGCCAATAAATGATATGCCTGCCCGATCTCCCTGCCAAGGCCTGGAGTGCCCGGCGGACCCCCCTGCCAAGGCGTGGAGTGCCCGGCCGATTCTCTGCCGAGGCGTGCCCAGCCGATTTCCCTGCCGACGCGTGGAGTGCCTGGCCGAACCCGTGCTAGCTGATAACCCGCCAATACGTGCTTGGACGATCTCCCTGCCAAGGCCTGGAGTGCCCAGCCGATCCCCCTGCCGAGGCATGGAGTGTCCAGCCGATTCCCCTGCCGACGCGTGGAGTACCTAGC
Organism: Drosophila bipectinata; assembly: GCF_030179905.1. Taxonomy (NCBI): domain Eukaryota; kingdom Metazoa; phylum Arthropoda; class Insecta; order Diptera; family Drosophilidae; genus Drosophila; species Drosophila bipectinata. The sequence continues at coordinate 469,512 of NW_027223007.1, read as the reverse complement.
CGATTCCCCTGCCAGCTGATAACCCGGCCAATAAATGATATGCCTGCCCGATCTCCCTGCCAAGGCCTGGAGTGCCCGGCCTACCCCCCTGACGATGCGCCCAGCCGATTTCCCCGCCGACGCGTGGAGTGCCTGGCCGATCCCTTGCTAGCTGATATCCGTGGAGGAGTGCCGTGGAGGACGTGGAGTGCCCAGCCGATTCCCCTGCCGACGCGTCGAGTGCCTGACCGATTCCCCTGCCAGCTGATAACCCGATAATAAATGATATGCCTGCCCGATCTCCCTGCCAATGCCTGGAGTGCCAGGCCGACCCCCCTGACCAGGCTTGGAGTGCCCAGCCGATTTCCCTGCCGACATGTGGAGTGCCTGGCCGATCCCGTGCTAGCTGATAGCCTGCCAATACGTGCTTGGCCGAACTCCCTGCCAAGGCCCAGAGGTCCCAGCCGATCCCCCTGCCGAGACGTGGAGTGCCCAGCCGATTCCCCTGCCGACGCGTCGAGTGCCTGGCCGATCCCCTGCCAGCTGGTAACCCTCCAATACGTGAAGTGCCCAGCCGATCTCCATGCCAAGGCCTGGAGTGCCTGGACGATTCCCCTGCCGAGGCGTGGGGTGCCCAGCCGATTCCCTTGCCGACGCGTGGAGTGCCTAGCCCTGCCAGCTGATAACCCGCCAATAAATGATATGCCTGCCCGATCTCCCTGCCAAGGCCTGGAGTGCCCGGCGGACCCCCCTGCCAAGGCGTGGAGTGCCCGGCCGATTCTCTGCCGAGGCGTTGAGTGCCCAGCCGACTCCCGTGCCGACGCGTGGAGTGCCTGGCCGATCCCCTACCAGCTGGTAACCCGCCAATAAATGATATGCCTGTCCGATCTCCCTGCCAATGCCTGGAGTGCCAGGCCGACCCCCCTGACCAGGCTTGGAGTGCCCAGCCGATTTCCCTGCCGACATGTGGAGTGCCTGGCCGATCCCGTGCTAGCTGATAGCCTGCCAATACGTGCTTGGCCGATCTCCCTGCCAAGGCCTGGAGTGCCCAGCCAATGCCCAGCCGAGCCGCAGCCGAGGTGGGAGTGCCAAGCCGTATTCCCTGCAAGCTGATACCCCTGCCGAGACGTGAAGAGCCTGGCCGATCCCATGCTAGTTGATAACCCGCCATTACGTGAAGTGCCTGGCCGATCTCCCTGCCAAGGCCTGGAGTGCCTGGCCGATTCCCCTGCCGAGGCATGGGGTTCCCAGCCGATTCCCCTGCCGCCGCGTGGAGTGCCTAGCCCTCCCAGCTGATAACCCGACAATAAATGATATGCCTGTCCGATCTCCCTGCCAATGCCTGGAGTGCCCAGCCGACTCCCGTGCCGACGCGTGGAGTGCCTGGCCGATCCCCTGCCAGCTGGTAACCCTCCAATACGTGAAGTGCCTGGCCGATCTACATGCCAAGGCCTGGAGTGCCTGGCCGATTCCCTTGCCGTGGCGTGGAGTGCCACGGACGATTCCCCTGCCGAGGCGTGGGGTGCCCAGCCGATTCCCTTGCCGACGCGTGGAGTGCCTAGCCCTGCCAGCTGATAACCCGCCAATAAATGATATGCCTGCCCGATCTACCTGCCAAGGCCTGGAGTGCCCGGCGGACCCCCCTGCCGAGGCGTGGAGTGCCCAGCCGATTTCCCTGCCGACATGTGGAGTGCCTGGCCGATCCCGTGCTAGCTGATACCCGCAAATATGTGAAGTGCCTGGCCGATCTCCCTGCCAAGGCCTGGAGTGCCTGGCCGATTCCCCTGCCGAGGCGTGGGGTGCCTGGCCGATCCCGTGCTAGCTGATAACCCGCCAATACGTGCCTAGCCGATCTCCCTGCCAAGGCCTGGAGTGCCCAGCTCATCCCCCTGCCGAGGCGTGGAGTGCTCAGCCGATTACCCTGCCGACGCGTGGTTGCTTGGCCGATTCCCCTGCCAGCTGATAACCCGCCAATAAATGATATGCCGGCCCGATCTCTCTGCCAAAGCCTGGAGTGCCCGGCCGACCCCCCTGACGAGGCGTGGTGTGCCCAGCCGATTTCCCTGCCGACGCGTGGAGTGCCTGGCCGATCCCTTGCTAACTGATAGCCCGAAAATACGTGCCTGGCCGATCTCCCTGCCAAGGCCTGGAGTGCCCAGCCGATCCCCCTGACCAGGCGTGGAGTGCCCAGCTCATCCCCCTGCCGAGGTGTGGCGTGCCCAGCCGATTCCCTTGCCGACGCGTGGAGTGCCTAGCCGATTCCCCTGACAGCTGATAACCTGCAAATAAATGATATGCCGGCCCGATCTCCCTGCCAAGGCCTTGAGTGCCCGGCCGACCCCCCTGACCAGGCGTGGAGTGCCCAGCCGATTTCCCTGCCGACGCGTTGAGTGCCTGGCCGATCTCCATGCCAAGGCCTGGAGTCCCCGGCCTGGAGTGCCCGGCCGATTTCCCTGCGAGGCGTGAAGTGCCCAGCCGATTCCCCTGCCGACGCGTGGAGGGCCTGGCCGATCCGCTGCTAGCTGATAACCCGCCAATAAGGCCTGGAGTGCCCGGCTGACCCCCCTGACGAGGCGTGGAGTGCCCAGCCGATTTCCCTGCCGACGCGTGGAGTGCCTGGCCGATCCCTTGCTAGCTGATATCCGTGGAGGAGTGCCGTGGAGGACGTGGAGTGCCCAGCCGATTCCCCTGCCGACGCGTCGAGTGCCTGACCGATTCCCCTTCCAGCTGATAACCCGATAATAAATGATATGCCTGCCCGATCTCCCTGCCAATGCCTGGAGTGCCAGGCCGACCCCCCTGACCAGGCTTGGAGTGCCCAGCCGATTTCCCTGCCGACATGTGGAGTGCCTGGCCGATCCCGTGCTAGCTGATAGCCTGCCAATACGTGCTTGGCCGAACTCCCTGCCAAGGCCCAGAGGTCCCAGCCGATCCCCCTGCCGAGACGTGGAGTGCCCAGCCGATTCCCCTGCCGACGCGTCGAGTGCCTGGCCGATCCCCTGCCAGCTGGTAACCCTCCAATACGTGAAGTGCCCAGCCGATCTCCATGCCAAGGCCTGGAGTGCCTGGACGATTCCCCTGCCGAGGCGTGGGGTGCCCAGCCGATTCCCTTGCCGACGCGTGGAGTGCCTAGCCCTGCCAGCTGATAACCCGCCAATAAATGATATGCCTGCCCGATCTCCCTGCCAAGGCCTGGAGTGCCCGGCGGACCCCCCTGCCAAGGCGTGGAGTGCCCGGCCGATTCTCTGCCGAGGCGTTGAGTGCCCAGCCGACTCCCGTGCCGACGCGTGGAGTGCCTGGCCGATCCCCTACCAGCTGGTAACCCGCCAATAAATGATATGCCTGTCCGATCTCCCTGCCAATGCCTGGAGTGCCAGGCCGACCCCCCTGACCAGGCTTGGAGTGCCCAGCCGATTTCCCTGCCGACATGTGGAGTGCCTGGCCGATCCCGTGCTAGCTGATAGCCTGCCAATACGTGCTTGGCCGATCTCCCTGCCAAGGCCTGGAGTGCCCAGCCAATGCCCAGCCGAGCCGCAGCCGAGGTGGGAGTGCCAAGCCGTATTCCCTGCAAGCTGATACCCCTGCCGAGACGTGAAGAGCCTGGCCGATCCCATGCTAGTTGATAACCCGCCATTACGTGAAGTGCCTGGCCGATCTCCCTGCCAAGGCCTGGAGTGCCTGGCCGATTCCCCTGCCGAGGCATGGGGTTCCCAGCCGATTCCCCTGCCGCCGCGTGGAGTGCCTAGCCCTCCCAGCTGATAACCCGACAATAAATGATATGCCTGTCCGATCTCCCTGCCAATGCCTGGAGTGCCCAGCCGACTCCCGTGCCGACGCGTGGAGTGCCTGGCCGATCCCCTGCCAGCTGGTAACCCTCCAATACGTGAAGTGCCTGGCCGATCTACATGCCAAGGCCTGGAGTGCCTGGCCGATTCCCTTGCCGTGGCGTGGAGTGCCACGGACGATTCCCCTGCCGAGGCGTGGGGTGCCCAGCCGATTCCCTTGCCGACGCGTGGAGTGCCTAGCCCTGCCAGCTGATAACCCGCCAATAAATGATATGCCTGCCCGATCTACCTGCCAAGGCCTGGAGTGCCCGGCGGACCCCCCCTGCCGAGGCGTGGAGTGCCCAGCCGATTTCCCTGCCGACATGTGGAGTGCCTGGCCGATCCCGTGCTAGCTGATACCCGCAAATATGTGAAGTGCCTGGCCGATCTCCCTGCCAAGGCCTGGAGTGCCTGGCCGATTCCCCTGCCGAGGCGTGGGGTGCCTGGCCGATCCCGTGCTAGCTGATAACCCGCCAATACGTGCCTAGCCGATCTCCCTGCCAAGGCCTGGAGTGCCCAGCTCATCCCCCTGCCGAGGCGTGGAGTGCTCAGCCGATTACCCTGCCGACGCGTGGTTGCTTGGCCGATTCCCCTGCCAGCTGATAACCCGCCAATAAATGATATGCCGGCCCGATCTCCCTGCCAAGGCCTGGAGTGCCCGGCCGACCCCCCTGACGAGGCGTGGTGTGCCCAGCCGATTTCCCTGCCGACGCGTGGAGTGCCTGGCCGATCCCTTGCTAACTGATAGCCCGAAAATACGTGCCTGGCCGATCTCCCTGCCAAGGCCTGGAGTGCCCAGCCGATCCCCCTGACCAGGCGTGGAGTGCCCAGCTCATCCCCCTGCCGATGTGTGGCGTGCCCAGCCGATTCCCTTGCCGACGCGTGGAGTGCCTAGCCGATTCCCCTGACAGCTGATAACCCGCAAATAAATGATATGCCGGCCCGATCTCCCTGCCAAGGCCTTGAGTGCCCGGCCGACCCCCCTGACCAGGCGTGGAGTGCCCAGCCGATTTCCCTGCCGACGCGTTGAGTGCCTGGCCGATCTCCATGCCAAGGCCTGGAGTCCCCGGCCTGGAGTGCCCGGCCGATTTCCCTGCGAGGCGTGAAGTGCCCAGACGATTCCCCTGCCGACGCGTGGAGGGCCTGGCCGATCCGCTGCTAGCTGATAACCCGCCAATAAGGCCTGGAGTGCCCGGCTGACCCCCCTGACGAGGCGTGGAGTGCCCAGCCGATTTCCCTGCCGACGCGTGGAGTGCCTGGCCGAACCCGTGCTAGCTGATAACCCGCCAATACGTGCTTGGCCGATCTCCCTGCCAAGGCCTGGAGTGCCCAGCCGATCCCCCTGCCGAGGCATGGAGTGTCCAGCCGATTCCCCTGCCGACGCGTGGAGGGCCTGGCCGATCCGCTGCTAGCTGATAACCCGCCAATAAGGCCTGGAGTGCCCGGCTGACCCCCCTGACGAGGCGTGGAGTGCCCAGCCGATTTCCCTGCCGACGCGTGGAGTGCCTGGCCGAACCCGTTCTAGCTGATAACCCGCCAATACGTGCTTGGCCGATCTCCCTGCCAAGGCCTGGAGTGCCCAGCCGATCCCCCTGCCGAGGCGTGGTGTGCCCAGCCGATTTCCCTGCCGACTCAGTGAGTGCCTGGCCGAACCCGTGCTAGCTGATAACCCACCCTGCCGAGTCGTGGAGGGCCCAGCCGATTCTCCGGCCGACGCGTCGAGTGCTCAGCCGATTTTCCTGCCAGCTGATAACCCTCTAATAAATGATATGCCTGCCCGATCTCCCTGCCAATGCCTGGAGTGCCCGGCCGACCCCCCTGACCAGGCGTGGAGTGCCCAGCCGATTTCCCTGCCGACGCGTTGAGTGCCTGGCCGATCTCCATGCCAAGGCCTGGAGTCCCCGGCCTGGAGTGCCCGGCCGATTTCCCTGCGAGGCGTGAAGTGCCCAGCCGATTCCCCTGCCGACGCGTGGAGGGCCTGGCCGATCCGCTGCTAGCTGATAACCCGCCAATAAGGCCTGGAGTGCCCGGCTGACCTCCCTGACGAGGCGTGGAGTGCCCAGCCGATTTCCCTGCCGACGCGTGGAGTGCCTGGCCAAACCCGTGCTAGCTGATAACCCGCCAATACTTGCTTGGCCGATCTCCCTGCCAAGGCCTGGAGTGCCCAGCCGATCCCCCTTCCGAGGCATGGAGTGTCCAGCCGATTCCCCTGCCGACGCGTGGAGTACCTAGCCGATTCCCCTGCCAGCTGATAACCCGGCCAATAAATGATATGCCTGCCCGATCTCCCTGCCAAGGCCTGGAGTGCCCGGCCTACCCCCCTGACGATGCGCCCAGCCGATTTCCCCGCCGACGCGTGGAGTGCCTGGCCGATCCCTTGCTAGCTGATATCCGTGGAGGAGTGCCGTGGAGGACGTGGAGTGCCCAGCCGATTCCCCTGCCGACGCATCGAGTGCCTGACCGATTCCCCTGCCAGCTGATAACCCGATAATAAATGATATGCCTGTCCGATCTCCCTGCCAATGCCTGGAGTGCCAGGCCGACCCCCCTGACCAGGCTTGGAGTTCCCAGCCGATTTCCCTGCCGACATGTGGAGTGCCTGGCCGATCCCGTGCTAGCTGATAGCCTGCCAATACGTGCTTGGCCGATCCCCTGCCAAGGCCCAGAGGTCCCAGCCGATTCCCCTGCCGACGCGTCGAGTGCCTGGCCGATCCCCTGCCAGCTGGTAACCCTCCAATACGTGAAGTGCCTGGCCGATCTCCATGCCAAGGCCTGGAGTGCCTGGACGATTCCCCTGCCGAGGCGTGGGGTGCCCAGCCGATTCCTTTGCCGACGCGTGGAGTGCCTAGCCCTGCCAGCTGATAACCCGCCAATAAATTATAAGCCTGCCCGATCTCCCTGCCAAGGCCTGGAGTGCCCGGCCGACTCCCGTGCCGACGCGTGGAGTGCCTGGCCGATCCCCTGCCAGCTGGTAACCCTCCAATACGTGAAGTGCCTGGCCGATCTACATGCCAAGGCCTGGAGTGCCTGGCCGATTCCCTTGCCGTGGCGTGGAGTGCCACGGACGATTCCCCTGCCGAGGCGTGGGGTGCCCAGCCGATTCCCTTGCCGACGCGTGGAGTGCCTAGCCCTGCCAGCTGATAACCCGCCAATAAATGATATGCCTGCCCGATCTTCCTGCCAAGGCCTGGAGTGCCCGGCGGACCCCCCTGCCGAGGCGTGGAGTGCCCAGCCGATTTCCCTGCCGACATGTGGAGTGCCTGGCCGATCCCGTTCTAGCTGATAGCCTGCAAATACGTGCTTGGCCGATCTCCCTGCCAAGGCCTGGAGTGCCCAGCCAATGCCCAGCCGAGCCGCAGCCGAGGTGGGAGTGCCAAGCCGTATTCCCTGCAAGCTGATACCCCTGCCGAGACGTGAAGAGCCTGGCCGATCCCATGCTAGTTGATAACCCGCCATTACGTGAAGTGCCTGGCCGATCTCCCTGCCAAGGCCTGGAGTGCCTGGCCGATTCCCCTGCCGAGGCATGGGGTTCCCAGCCGATTCCCCTGCCGCCGCGTGGAGTGCCTAGCCCTACCAGCTGGTAACCCGCCAATAAATGATATGCCTGTCCGATCTCCCTGCCAATGCCTGGAGTGCCAGGCCGACCCCCCTGACCAGGCTTGGAGTGCCCAGCCGATTTCCCTGCCGACATGTGGAGTGCCTGGCCGATCCCTTGCTAGTTGTTAACCCGCCATTACGTGAAGTGCCTGGCCGATCTCCCTGCCAAGGCCTGGAGTGCCCATCCGATCCTTTGCCGGGGCGTGGAGTGCCCAGTCGATTCCCCTGCCGATGCGTGGAGTGCCTAGCCCTCCCAGCTGATAACCCGACAATAAATGATATGCCTGCCCGATCTCCCTGCCAATGCCTGGAGTGCCTGGCCGATTCCCGTGCCGACGCGTGGAGTGCCTGGCCGATCCCCTGCCAGCTGGTAACCCTCCAATACGTGAAGTGCCTGGCCGATCTCCATGGCAACGCGTGAAGTGCCCAGCCGATTTCCCTGCCGACGTGTGGATGCCGGGCGATGCCGCAGCCGAGTTGGGAGTGCAAAGCATTATTCCCTGCAAGCTGATACCCCTGCCGAGACGTGAAGAGCCTGGCCGATCCCATGCTAGTTGATAACCCGCCATTACGTGAAGTGCCTGGCCGATCTCCCTGCCAAGGCCTGGAGTGCCTGGCCGATTCCCGTGCCGACGCGTGGAGTGCCTGGCCGATCCCCTACCAGCTGGTAACCCTCCAATACGTGAAGTGCCTGGCCGATCTACATGCCAAGGCCTGGAGTGCCTGGCCGATTCCCTTGCCGTGGCGTGGAGTGCCACGGACGATTCCCCTGCCGAGGCGTGGGGTGCCCAGCCGATTCCCTTGCCGACGCGTGGAGTGCCTAGCCCTGCCAGCTGATAACCCGCCAATAAATGATATGCCTGCCCGATCTTCCTGCCAAGGCCTGGAGTGCCCGGCGGACCCCCCTGCCGAGGCGTGGAGTGCCCGGCCGATCCCCCTGCCGAGGCGTGGAGTGCCCAGCCGACTCCCGTGCCGACGCGTGGAGTGCCTGGCCGATCCCCTACCAGCTGGTAACCCGCCAATAAATGATATGCCTGTCCGATCTCCCTGCCAATGCCTGGAGTGCCAGGCCGACCCCCCTGACCAGGCGTGGAGTGCCCAGCTGATTTCCCTGCCGACGCGTGGAGTGCCTGGCCGATCCCTTGCTAGCTGATATCCCGCCAATTCGTTCCTGGCCGATCTCCCTGCCAAGGCCTGGAGTGCCCAGCCGATCCTCTGCCGGGGCGTGGAGTGCCCAGCCGATTCCCCTGCCGACGCGTGGAGTGCCTAGCCCTCCCAGCTGATAACCCGACAATAACTGATATGCCTGCCCGATCTCCCTGCCAATGCCTGGAGTGCCCAGCCGACTCCCGTGCCGACGCGTGGAGTGCCTGGCCGATCCCCTGCCAGCTGGTAACCCTCCAATACGTGAAGTGCCTGGCCGATCTACATGCCAAGGCCTGGAGTGCCTGGCCGATTCCCTTGCCGTGGCGTGGAGTGCCCAGCCGATTCCTCTGCCGACGCGTGGATGCCGGGCGATGCCGCAGCCGAGGTGGGAGTGCCAAGCCGTATATCCTGCAAGCTGATACCCCTGCCGAGAAGTGAAGAGCCTGACCGATCCGATGCTAGTTGATAACCCGCCATTACGTGAAATGCCTGGCCGATCTCCCTGCCAAAGCCTGGAGTGCATGGCCGATTCCCCTGCCGAGGCGTGGAGTGCCCAGCCGATTTCCCTGCCGACATGTGGAGTGCCTGGCCGATCCCGTTCTAGCTGATAGCCTGCAAATACGTGCTTGGCCGATCTCCCTGCCAAGGCCTGGAGTGCCCAGCCAATGCCCAGCCGAGCCGCAGCCGAGGTGGGAGTGCCAAGCCGTATTCCCTGCAAGCTGATACCCCTGCCGAGACGTGAAGAGCCTGGCCGATCCCATGCTAGTTGATAACCCGCCATTACGTGAAGTGCCTGGCCGATCTCCCTGCCAAGGCCTGGAGTGCCTGGCCGATTCCCCTGCCGAGGCATGGGGTTCCCAGCCGATTCCCCTGCCGCCGCGTGGAGTGCCTAGCCCTACCAGCTGGTAACCCGCCAATAAATGATATGCCTGTCCGATCTCCCTGCCAATGCCTGGAGTGCCAGGCCGACCCCCCTGACCAGGCTTGGAGTGCCCAGCCGATTTCCCTGCCGACATGTGGAGTGCCTGGCCGATCCCTTGCTAGTTGTTAACCCGCCATTACGTGAAGTGCCTGGCCGATCTCCCTGCCAAGGCCTGGAGTGCCCATCCGATCCTCTGCCGGGGCGTGGAGTGCCCAGTCGATTCCCCTGCCGATGCGTGGAGTGCCTAGCCCTCCCAGCTGATAACCCGACAATAAATGATATGCCTGCCCGATCTCCCTGCCAATGCCTGGAGTGCCCAGCCGACTCCCGTGCCGACGCGTCGAGTGCCTGGCCGATCCCCTGCCAGCTGGTAACCCTCCAATACGTGAAGTGCCTGGCCGATCTCCATGGCAACGCGTGAAGTGCCCAGCCGATTTCCCTGCCGACGTGTGGATGCCGGGCGATGCCGCAGCCGAGTTGGGAGTGCAAAGCATTATTCCCTGCAAGCTGATACCCCTGCCGAGACGTGAAGAGCCTGGCCGATCCCATGCTAGTTGATAACCCGCCATTACGTGAAGTGCCTGGCCGATCTCCCTGCCAAGGCCTGGAGTGCCTGGCCGATTCCCGTGCCGACGCGTGGAGTGCCTGGCCGATCCCCTACCAGCTGGTAACCCTCCAATACGTGAAGTGCCTGGCCGATCTACATGCCAAGGCCTGGAGTGCCTGGCCGATTCCCTTGCCGTGGCGTGGAGTGCCACGGACGATTCCCCTGCCGAGGCGTGGAGTGCCTAGACCTGCCAGCTGATAACCCGCCAATAAATGATATGCCTGCCCGATCTTCCTGCCAAGGCCTGGAGTGCCCGGCGGACCCCCCTGCCGAGGCGTGGAGTGCCCGGCCGATCCCCCTGCCGAGGCGTGGAGTGCCCAGCCGACTCCCGTGCCGACGCGTGGAGTGCCTGGCCGATCCCCTGCCAGCTGGTAACCCTCCAATACGTGAAGTGCCTGGCCGATCTACATGCCAAGGCCTGGAGTGCCTGGCCGATTCCCTTGCCGTGGCGTGGAGTGCCCAGCCGATTCCTCTGCCGACGCGTGGATGCCGGGCGATGCCGCAGCCGAGGTGGGAGTGCCAAGCCGTATATCCTGCAAGCTGATACCCCTGCCGAGAAGTGAAGAGCCTGACCGATCCGATGCTAGTTGATAACCCGCCATTACGTGAAATGCCTGGCCGATCTCCCTGCCAAAGCCTGGAGTGCATGGCCGATTCCCCTGCCGAGGCGTGGGGTACCCAGCCGATTCCCCTGCCGACGCGTGGAGTGCCTAGCCCTGCCAGCTGATAGCCCGCCAATAAATGATATGCCTGCCCGATCTCCCTGCCAAGGCCTGGAGTGCCCGGCCGACCCCCCTGACGAGGCGTGGTGTGCCCAGCCGACTTCCCTGCCGACGTGTGGAGTGCCTGGCCGATCCCGTGCTAACTAATAGCCCGCCAATGCGTGCTTGGCCGATCTCCCTGCCAAGGCCCAGAGGGCCCAGCCGATCCCCCTGCCGAGACGTGGAGTGCCCAGCCGATTCCCCTGCCGACGCGTCGAGTGCCTGACCGATTCCCCTGCCAGCTGATAACCCGACAATAAATGATATGCCTGTCCGATCTCCCTGCCAATGCCTGGAGTGCCAGGCCGACCCCCTGACCAGGCGTGGAGTGCCCAGCCGATTTCCCCGCCGACGCGTGGAGTGCCTGGCCGATGCCTTGCTAGCTGATATCCGTGGAGGAGTGCCGTGGAGGACGTGGAGTGCCCAGCCGATTCCCCTGCCGACGCGTCGAGTGCCTGACCGATTCTCCTGCCAGCTGATAACCCGATAATAAATGATATGCCTGTCCGATCTCCCTGCCAATGCCTGGAGTGCCAGGCCGACCCCCCTGACCAGGCGTGGAGTGCCCAGCCGATTTCTCCGCCGACGCGTGGAGTGCCTGGCCGATCCCCTGCCAGCTGATAACCCGCCAATAAATGATATGCCGGCCCGATCTCCCTGCCAAGACCTGGATTGCCCGGTCGACCCCCCTGACGAGGCGTGGAGTGCCCAGCCGATTCCTCTGACGACGCGTGAAGGCCGGCCGATGCCGCAGCCGAAGTGGGAGTGCCAAGCCGTATTCCCTGCAAGCCGATACCCCTGCCGAGACGTGAAGAGCCTGGCCGATCCCATGCTAGTTGATAACCCGCCAATACGTGAAGTGCCTGGCCGATCTCCCTGCCAAGGCCTGGAGTGCCTGGCCGATTCCCCTGCCGAGGCGTGGGGTGCCTGGCCGATCCCGTGCTAGCTGATACACCGCCAATACGTGCCTGGCCGATCTCCCTGCCAAGGCCTGGAGTGCCCAGCCGATCCCCCTGACCAGGCGTGGAGTGCCCAGCTCATCCCCCTGCCGAGACGTGGAGTGCCCAGCCGATTCCCTTGCCGACGCGTGGAGTGCTTCGCCGATTCCACTGCCAGCTGATAACCCGCCAATAAATGATATGCCTGCCCGATCTCCCTGCCAAGGCCTGGAGTGCCCGGCCGACCCCCCGCGAACGAGGCGTGGTGTGCCCAGCCGATTTCCCTGCCGACGCGTGGAGTGCCTGGCCGATCCCGTGCTAGCTGATAACCCGCCAATACGTGCTTGGCCGATCTCCCTGCCAAGGCCCGGAGGGCCCAGCCGATCCCCCTGCCGAGACGTGGAGTGCCCAGCCGATTCCCCTGCCGACGCGTCGAGTGCCTAGCCGATTTTCCTGCCAGTTGATAACCCGCCAATGAATGATATGCCTGCCCGATCTTCCTGCTAATGCCTGAAGTGCCCGGCCGACCCCCCTGCCCAGCCTTTTTCCTGCCGACGCGTGGATTGCCTGGGCGATTCCGTTCTAGCTGATAACCCGCCAATACGTGTTTGGCCGATCTCCCTGCCAAGGCCAGGAGGGCCTAGCCGATCCCCCTGCCGAGACGTGGAGTGCCCAGCCGATTCCCCTGCCGACGCGTGGAGTGCCTAGCCCTGCCAGCTGATAGCCCGCCAATAAATGATATGCCTGCCCGATCTCCCTGCCAATGCCTGGAGTGCCCGGCCGACCCCCCTGACCAGTCGTGGAGTGCCCAGCCGATTCCCCTGCCGACGCGTGGAGTGCCTAGCCCTGCCAGCTGATAGCCCTGCCAGCTGATAGCCCGCCAATAAATGATATGCCTGCCCGATCTCCCTGCCAATGCCTGGAGTGTCCGGCCGACCCCCCTGACCAGGCCTGGAGTGCCCGGCCGACCCCCCTGCCGAGTCGTGGAGTGCCCAGCCGATTCCCCTGCCGACGCGTTGAGTGCCTAGCCGATTGCCCTGCCAGCTGATAACCCGAAAATAAATGATATGCCGGCCCGATCTCCCTGCCAATGCCTGGAGTGGCCGCCCGATCCCCCTGACGAGGCGTGGAGTGCCGGCCGATCCCATGCTAGTTGATAACCCGCCATTACGTAAAGTGCCTGGCCGATCTCCCTGCCAAGGCCGGGAGTGCTTGGCCGATTCCCCTGCCGAGGCGTTGGGTGCCAAGCCGATTCCCCTGCCGACTCGTGGAGTGCCTAGCCGATCCCTTGCTAGCTGATAGCCCGCCAATACGTGCCCGGCCGATCCCCCTGCCGAGACGTAGAGTGCCTAGCCGATTCCCCTGCCAGCTGATAACCCGACAATAAATGATATGCCTGCCTGATCTCCCTGTCACAGCCTGGAGTGCCCGGCCGACACCCCTGACGAGGCGTGGAGTGCCCAGCCGATTCTTCTGCCGACGCGTGGATGCCGGCCGATGCCGCAGCCGAGGTGGGAGTGCCAAGCCGAATTCCCTGCAAGCTGATACCCCTGCCGAGACGTGAAAACCTGACCGATCCCATGCTAGTTGCTTACCCGCCAATCCCTGCCAAGGCCTGGAGTGCCTGGCCGATTCCCCTGTCGAGGCGTGGGAAGCCCAGCCGATCCTCCTGCCGAAAAGTGGAGTGCCCAGCCGATTCCCCTGCCGACGCGTCGAGTGCCTAGCCGATTTTCCTGCCATCTGATAACCCGCCAATAAATGATATGCCTGCCCGATATCCCTGCCAATGCCTGGAGTGCCCGGCCGACCCCCCTGGCCAGTCGTGGAGTGCCCAGCCGATTTCCCCGCCGACGCGTGGAGTGCCTGGCCGATCCCTTGCTAGCTGATACACCGCCAATACGTGCCTGGCCGATCTCCCTGCCAAGGCCTGGAGTGCCTAGCCGATCCCCCTGACCAGGCCTGGAGTGCCCAGCTCATCCCCCTGCCGAGGCTTGGAGTGCTCAGCCGATTCCCCTGCCGCCGCGTGAATGGCCTGGCCGATCCCCTGCCAACTGGTAACCCGCCAATTAATGATATTCCTGCCCGATCTCCCTGACAATGCCTGGAGTGCCAAGCCGATCCCCCTGACCAGGCTTGGAGTGCCCAGCCGATTTCCCTGCCGACGCGTGGAGTGCCTAGCCGACTCCCCTGCCGACGCGTCGAGTGCCTAGACGATTTTCCTGCCATCTGATAACCCGCCAATAAATGATATGCCTGCCCGATATCCCTGCCAATGCCTGGAGTGCCCGGCCGACCCCCCTGACCAGTCGTGGAGTGCCCAGCCGATTTCCCCGCCGACGCGTGGAGTGCCTGGCCGATCCCTTGCTAGCTGATACACCGCCAATACGTGCCTGGCCGATCTCCCTGCCAAGGCCTGGAGTGCCTAGCCGATCCCCCTGACCAGGCCTGGAGTGCCCAGCTCATCCCCCTGCCGAGGCTTGGAGTGCTCAGCCGATTCCCCTGCCGACGCGTGAATGGCCTGGCCGATCCCCTGCCAACTGGTAACCCGCCTATTAATGATATTCCTGCCCGATATCCCTGCCAATGCCTAGAGTGTCCGGCCGACCCCCCTGACCAGTCGTGGAGTGCCCAGCCGATTTCCCTGCCGACGCGTGGAGTGCCCGGCCGATCCCCCTGCCGAGATGGAAGTGCCAAGCCATATTCCCTGCAAGCTGATACCCCTGCTGAGACGTGAATTTCCTGGCCGATCTCCATGCCATGGCCTGGATTGGAGTCGTGGAGTGCCCAGCCAATTCCCTTGCCGACGCGTGGATGCCGGCAGATGCCGCAGCCGAGGTGGGAGTGCCAATCCGTATTCCCTGCAAGCTGAAACCTCTGCCGAGACGTGAAGAGCCTGGCCGATCCCCTGCCAGTTATTAACCCGCAAATACGTGAAGTGCCTGGCCGATTTCCCTGCCAAGACCTGGAGGGCCGGCCGAAGCCCCTGCGAGGCGTGGAGTGCCCAGTCGATTCCCCTACCGACGCGTGAATGGCCTGGCCGATCCCCTGCCAACTGGTAACACTCCAATACGTGAAGTGCCTGGCCGATCTTCTGCCAAGGCCTGGAGTGCCCGGCCGATCCCCTTGCCGCGGTGGGAGTGCCAAGCCATATTCCATGCAAGCTGATACAGCTGCCGAGACGTGAAGTGCCTGGCCGATCTCCATGCCAAGGCCTGGAGTGGAGTCGTGGAGTGCCCAGCCGATTCCCCTGCCGACGCGTGGAGTGCCCAGCCGATTCCCTTGCCAGCTGATAACCCGCCAATAAATGATATGCCTGCCCGATTACCCTGCCAATGCCTGGAGTGCCCGGCCGACCCCCCTGACCAGGCGTGGAGTGCCCAGCCGATTCCCCTGCTGACGCGTGGAGTGCCTAGCCGATTCCTTTGCCAGCTGATAACCCGCCCATAAATGATATGCCTGCCCAAACTCCCTGCCAATGCCTGGAGTGCCCGGCCGATTCCCCTGCGAGGCGTAGAATGCCCAGTCGATTCCCCTGCCGACGCGTGGATGGCCTGGCCGATGCCCCGCTAGCTGATAACCGCCAATACGTGCCTGGCCGATCTCCCTGCCAATGCCTGGAGTGCCCGGCCGAATCCCCTGCGAGGCGTAAAGTGCCCAGTCGATTCCCCTGCCGCCGCGTGGATGGCCTGGCCGATTCTCCTGCCAGCTGATAACCCAATAATAAATGATATGCCTGTCCGATCTCCCTGCCAATGCCTGGAGTGCCAGGCCGACCCCCCTGACCAGGCGTGGAGTGCCCAGCCGATTTCTCCGCCGACGCGTGGAGTGCCTGGCCGATCCCCTGCCAGCTGATAACCCGCCAATAAATGATATGCCGGCCCGATCTCCCTGCCAAGACCTGGAGTGCCCGGTCGACCCCCCTGACGAGGCGTGGAGTGCCCAGCCCATTCCTCTGACGACGCGTGAAGGCCGGCCGATGCCGCAGCCGAGGTGGGAGTGCCCAGCCGATTTCCCCGCCGACGCGTGGAGTGCCTGGCCGATCCCTTGCTAGCTGATACACCGCCAATACGTGCCTGGCCGATCTCCCTGCCAAGGCCTGGAGTGCCTAGCCGATCCCCCTGACCAGGCCTGGAGTGCCCAGCTCATCCCCCTGCCGAGGCTTGGAGTGCTCTGCCGATTCCCCTGCCGACGCGTGAATGGCCTGGCCGATCCCCTGCCAACTGGTAACCCGCCAATTAATGATATTCCTGCCCGATCTCCCTGACAATGCCTGGAGTGCCAAGCCGATCCCCCTGACCAGGCTTGGAGTGCCCAGCCGATTTCCCTGCCGACGCGTGGAGTGCCTAGCCGATTCCCCTGCCGACGCGTCGAGTGCCTAGCCGATTTTCCTGCCATCTGATAACCCGCCAATAAATGATATGCCTGCCCGATATCCCTGCCAATGCCTAGAGTGCCCGGCCGACCCCCCTGACCAGTCGTGGAGTGCCCAGCCGATTTCCCTGTCGACGCGTGGAGTGCCTGGCCGATCCCTTGCTAGCTGATAGCCCGCCAATACGTGCCTGGCCGATCTCCCTGCCAAGGCCTGGAGTGCCCAGCCGATCCCCCTGACCAGGCTTGGAGTGCCCAGCCGATTTCCTTGCCGACGCGTGGAGTGCCTGGCCGATCCCTTGCTAGCTGATAGCCCGCCAATACGTGCCTGGCCGATCTCCCTGCCAAGGCCTGGAGTGCCCAGCCGATCCCCCTGACCAGGCCTGGAGTGCCCAGCTCATCCCCCTGCCGAGGCTTGGAGTGCTCAGCCGATTCCCCTGCCGACGCGTGGAGTGCCTAGCCGATTTTCCTGCCATCTGATAACCCGCCAATAAATGATTTGCCTGCCCGATCTCCCTGCCAATGCCTGGAGTGCCCGGCCGACCCCCCTGACGAGGCGTGGAGTGCCCAGCCGATTCCCGTGTCGACGCGTGGAGTGCCTGGCCGATCCCCTGCCAGCTGGTAACCCTCCAATATATGAAGTGCCTGGCTGAACTCCCTGACGAGGCGTGGAGTGTCGGCCGATTCCTCTGCGAGGCGTGGAGTGCCCTGCTGATTCCCCTACCGACGCGGGGAGGGCCTGGCCGATCCCCTGCTAGCTGATAACCCGTCAATACGTGCATGGCCGATCTCCCTACCAAGGCCTGGAGTGCCCAGCTGATCCCCCTGCCGAGGCGTGCAGTGCC
Organism: Drosophila bipectinata; assembly: GCF_030179905.1. Lineage (NCBI taxonomy): Eukaryota > Metazoa > Arthropoda > Insecta > Diptera > Drosophilidae > Drosophila > Drosophila bipectinata. The sequence continues at coordinate 452,525 of NW_027223007.1, read as the reverse complement.
CAGCCGATTCCCCTGACGACGCGTGGAGTGCCTAGCTGATTCCCCTGCCAGCTGATAACCCGCCAATAAATGATATGCCTGCCCGATCCCCCTGCCAATGCCTGGAGTGCCCGGCCGATCTCCCTGCCAATGCCTGGAGTGCCCGGCCGATCCCCCTGCCGAGGTGGAAGTGCCAAGCCATATTCCCTGCAAGCTGATACCCCTGCTGAGACGTGAATTTCCTGGCCGATCTCCATGCCATGGCCTGGAGTGAAGTCGTGGAGTGCCCAGCCGATTACCCTGCCGACGCGTGGATGCCGGCAGATGCCGCAGCCGAGGTGGGAGTGCCAATCCGTATTCCCTGCAAGCTGCAACCTCTGCCAGTTATTAACCCGCCAATACGTGAAGTGCCTGGTCGATCTCCCTGCCAAGGCCTGGAGTGCTCGCAGCCGACGTGGGAGTGCCAATTTATATTCCCTGCAAGCTGAAACCTCTGCCAAGACGTGCAGAACCTGGCCGATCCCCTGCCAGTAAATAACCCGCCAATACGTGAAGTGCCTGGCCGATCTCCCTGCCAATGCCTGGAGTGCCCGGCCGATCCCCCTGCCGAGATGGAAGTGCCAAGCCATATTCCCTGCAAGCTGATACCCCTGCTGAGACGTGAATTTCCTGGCCGATCTCCATGCCATGGCCTGGAGTGGAGTCGTGGAGTGCCCAGCCAATTCCCTTGCCGACGCGTGGATGCCGGCAGATGCCGCAGCCGAGGTGGGAGTGCCAATCCGTATTCCCTGCAAGCAGATACCTCTGCTGAGACGTGAAGAGCCTGGCCGATCCCCTGCCAGTTATTAACCCGCAAATACGTGAAGTGCCTGGCCGATCCCCTGCCAAGACCTGGAGGGCCGGCCGAAGCCCCTGCGAGGCGTGGAGTGCCCAGTCGATTCCCCTACCGACGCGTGAATGGCCTGGCCGATCCCCTGCCAACTGGTAACACTCCAATACGTGAAGTGCCTGGCCGATCTCCCTGCCAAGGCCTGGAGTGCCCGGCCGATCCCCTTGCCGCGGTGGGAGTGCCAAGCCATATTCCATGCAAGCTGATACAGCTGCCGAGACGTGAAGTGCCTGGCCGATCTCCATGCCAAGGCCTGGAGTGGAGTCGTGGAGTGCCCAGCCGATTCCCCTGCTGACGCGTGGAGTGCCTAGCCGATTCCTTTGCCAGCTGATAACCCGCCCATAAATGATATGCCTGCCCAAACTCCCTGCCAATGCCTGGAGTGCCCGGCCGATTCCCCTGCGAGGCGTAGAATGCCCAGTCGATTCCCCTGCCGACGCGTGGATGGCCTGGCCGATGCCCCGCTAGCTGATAACCGCCAATACGTGTCTGGCCGATCTCCCTGCCAATGCCTGGAGTGCCCGGCCGAATCCCCTGCGAGGCGTAAAGTGCCCAGTCGATTCCCCTGCCGCCGCGTGGATGGCCTGGCCGATCCCCTGCCAACTGGTAACCCTCCAATACGTGAAGTGCCTGGCCGATCTCCCTGCCAAGGCCTGGAGTGCCCGGCCGATCCCCCTGCCGAGGTGGAAGTGCCAAGCCATATTCCCTGCAAGCTGATACCCCTGCCGAGACGTGAAGTGCCTGGCCGATCTCCATGCCAAGGCCTGGAGTGGAGTCGTGGAGTGCCCAGCCGATTCCAGCCGATGCCTGCCCGATTTCCCTGCCAATGCCTGGAGTGCCCGGCCGACCCCCCTGACCAGGCGTGGAGTGCCCAGCCGATTCCCCTGCTGACGCGTGGAGTGCCTAACCGATTCCCCTGCCAGCTGATAACCCGCCAATAATTGATATGCCGGCCCGATCCCCTGCCAACTGGTAACCCTCCAATACGTGAAGTGCCTGGCTGATCTCCCTGCCAAGGCCTGGACTGCCCGGCCGACCCCCCTGCCGAAACGTGGAGTGCCCCTGCCGAGACGTGAAGTGGCTGGCCGATCTCCATGCCAAGGCCTGGAATGGAGTCGTGGAGTGCCCAGCCGATTCCCCTACCGACGCGTGGAGTGCCTAGCCGATTCTCTTGCCAGCTGATAACCCGCCAATAAATGATATGCCTGGCCGATCTCCCTGCCAAGGCCTGGAGTGCCCGGCCGATCCCCCTGCCGAGGCGTGGAGTGCCTAGCCGATTCCCCTGCTTTCTGATAACCCGCCAATATGTGCCTGGCCGATCTCCATGCCAAAGCCTGGAGTGCCCAGCCGATCCCCCTGCCGAGGCGTGGAGTGCCTAGCCGAATCGGCTGGCAGTCCGATCACGTCAGTTGATCCAGCTGACAACCCGCCAATAAATGATATGCCTTCCCGATCTCCCTGCCAATGCCTGGAGTGCTCGGCCGATTCCCCTGCGAGGCGTAGAATGCCCAGTCGATTCCCCTGCCGACGCTTGAATGGCCTGGCCGATCCCCTGCTAACTGGTAACCCTCCAATACGTGAAGTGCCTGGCCGATCTTCCTGCCAAGGCCTGGAGTGCCCGGCCGATCCCCTTGCCGCGGTGGGAGTGCCAAGCCATATTCCATGCAAGCTGATACAGCTGCCGAGACGTGAAGAGCCTGGCCGATCCCCTGCCAGTTATTAACCCGCCAATACGTGAAGTGCCTGGCCGATCTCCCTGCCAAGACCTGGAGGGCCGGCCGAATCCCCTGCGAGGCGTAGAGTGCCCAGTCGATTCCCCTGCCGACGCGTGAATGGCCTGGCCGTACCCCTGCCAACTGGTAACCCTCCAATACGTGCCTGGCCGATCTCCCTGCCAAGACCTGGAGGGCCGGCCGAATCCCCTGCGAGGCGTGGAGTGCCCAGTCGATTCCCCTGCCGACGCGTGAATGGCCTGGCCGATCCCCTGCCAACTGGTAACCCTCCAATACGTGAAGTGCCTGGCCGATCTCCCTGCCAAGGCCTGGAGTGCCCGGCCGATCCCCTTGCCGCGGTGGGAGTGCCAAGCCATATTCCATGCAAGCTGATACAGCTGCCGAGACGTGAAGAGCCTGGCCGATCCCCTGCCAGTTATTAACCCGCCAATACGTGTAGTGCCTGGCCGATCTCCCTGCCAATGCCTGGAGTGCCCGGCCGACCCCCCTGACCAGGCGTGGAGTGCCCAGCCGATTCCCCTGCTGACGCGTGGAGTGCCTAGCCGATTCCCTTGCCAGCTGATAACCCGTCAATAAATGATATGCCGGCCCGATCTCCCTGCCAAGGCCTGGAGTGCCCGGCCGACCCCCCTGACGAGGCGTGGAATGCGCAGCCGATTCCCGTGCCGACGCGTGAATTCCCTGCCGACGCGTGGAGTGCCTAGCCGATTCCCCTGCCAGCTGATTGTAGTATGCACATATATTGAATACCCACTGTACCGAGAGTACTTAAAGGGTGCGCACTGTAACACTTTGTTGCAGTGTTTACATAATCCAAAGTCCCGGTCATAAACCCTAAGTGGCCGAAATATGAACCGATCGTTATGCCTTAGCCCGCACACAGAAAGTGCTAGTGTCAGCATAATCGTAACAAACGGTCAGCATATGCATACCCCTCGCGCCTCCACTTGAGAGCGCATAACAACATATATTATTATATTCCTTAATATATAAGTACATAGCCGTCTCTCTGCCGCCGCCTGCGAGCAGCGCTGCTACGAGACTAAGCCTTACTTAGACTTAAGAAATATTGTAAAAGAACAGAGACATTTTGAACGTTGGAGCGGAACCTCAGCTGCTCCTTCCAAATAAAGACCAACCAAACCCAACTCTTGGTGGTATCCTTTCATCCTTCATCACATGGCGACCGTGACAGCGATGGAACATCGAAGGACATCGAAGGACTAAAAGGGATAGACCCAGGAGGATGCGCATAAGCAAAAAAACCGGATAAACGGGATAAACTGGAAAATAATTGGAAGATCAAAAATGAATAATATCTACAAAAAACACAAAAACTATAAAAATATCTACTACCTACAAATCTACAAAAAATCTGAGTGAGTAGAGTGAAGCAATGGGCAATCGCAGAGGAGTCGCGAAAAAAATAAAAAAAAGAGTAGCACACCTAAAGTTTTTAATATCACGTACTATCACAACTGTCAAAAAACTTCCCTCCACAGTTCAAGTCTCAGCTTACTAGCCTATGCACCCAGTATAGCGATATATTCGGATTGGAAACCGAATCAATAACCACAAATAATTTTTATAAGCAAAAACTGAGATTAAAAGATGATGAACCAGTTTATATAAAAAACTATCGAAGCCCACATAGTCAGGTGAATGAAATACAAAAACAAGTAGAAAAATTAATCTCAGACGGGATTGTCGAACCGTCAGTATCCGAATATAATAGCCCATTGTTACTTGTTCCTAAGAAATCATCCCCCGGATCAAATGCAAAGAAATGGCGATTAGTAATTGACTATCGTCAGATTAATAAAAAATTACTATCTGATAAATTCCCATTACCTAGAATTGATGATATTTTAGACCAACTAGGCCGAGCAAAATACTTTTCATGTCTTGACTTAATGTCAGGATTCCATCAAATTGAACTAGAAAAAGGTTCAAGAGATATAACGTCTTTTTCAACGAGCAACGGCTCATATCGCTTCACGCGATTACCCTTCGGATTAAAAATAGCTCCTAATTCGTTTCAGAGAATGATGACTATTGCGTTCTCTGGTCTAGAACCTTCTCAAGCGTTCCTTTATATGGATGACTTAATAGTAATCGGTTGTTGCGAAAAACATATGCTTAAAAACTTAACAGATTTTTTTGAGAAATGTAGGAAATTCAACCTAAAGCTACATCCAGAAAAATGTTCATTTTTTATGCATGAAGTGACTTTTCTAGGTCATAAATGCACTGATAAAGGAATACTTCCAGATGACAAGAAATACGATGTCATTATGAACTACCCAGTTCCGCACGACGCGGACAGTGCTAGACGTTTTGTAGCATTCTGTAACTATTATAGACGCTTTATAAAAAATTTCGCCGATTATTCACGGCACATAACAAGATTATGTAAAAAGAATGTTCCTTTTAAATGGACGGATGAGTGTGAAAATGCATTCCAATACTTAAAAACAAAACTTATGGAACCTTCCTTGCTACAATACCCAGATTTCACTAAAGAATTCTGCATAATAACAGATGCCAGTAAGCAAGCATGTGGAGCGGTTTTAACTCAAAATCATAATGGTCTCCAACTTCCCATTGCATACGCATCAAGAGCATTTACAAAAGGTGAAAGTAACAAATGTACTACTGAGCAGGAATTAGCTGCAATTCACTGGGCGATATTATATTTTAGACCATATATATATGGAACACATTTCTTAATAAGAACAGACCATAGACCTTTAATATACCTTTTCTCAATGACCAACCCCAGTTCTAAACTGACACGTATGAGGCTCGAACTAGAAGAATACGACTTTACAGTCGAATATTTAAAGGGAAAAGATAATCATGTAGCTGATGCGTTATCAAGAATAACCATCAAAGATCTACAAAATATAACTAGAAATGTATTAAAAGTCACTACTAGATATCAAAGTAGACAAAAATTCCGCGCGGAAAATCAAGAACAAGAATTGCCAAGGCAATCTTTAAATAAAGCTTCTAAGCCCAACGTATACGACGTCATAAACAATGATGAAGTGCGTAAAGTAGTGACCTTGCAGATAAAAAATATGTTATGTTTATTTAAACAAGGCAGAAAAATACTAATGGAGTTATTGATTTAGATCAATTTTTCCAAAGGCTTGAAATGCAAGCCGGTATACATAAAATCAGCCAACTCAAAGTGGCACCGTGGGAAAATATCTTTGAATATACTTCAATAGATAAATTTAAATTAATGGGCAATAAAATATTGAAAACATTAAGAGTAGCGCTACTCAACCCGGTGACCCAAATAACAAATTTAAAAGAAAAAGAAGCAATTTTGTCTACATTTCATGGTGATCCAATTCAAGGAGGTCATACTGGCATATCAAAAACTTTGGCAAAAGTAAAAAGACACTATTACTGGAAAAGCATGTCTAAAGATATAACTGAGTACGTAAGAAAATGTCAAAAATGCCAGAAATCAAAAATAACTAAGCACACAAAGACCCCTTTAACAATTACAGACACACCAATAAATGCTTTCGACAGAGTGATAGTGGACACTATTGTGTCCACTGCCAAAATCAGAAAATGGCAATTAGTATGCAGTCACTTTAATATGTGATTTAACTAAGTATTTAGTTGCCATACCTGTTCCGAATAAAAACGCCAATACTGTCGCTAAAGCAATATTTGAATCTTTTATCCTGAAGTACGGTCCAATGAAGACGTTCATTACGGACATGGGAACAGAATATAAGAATTCAATTATAGACGATTTGTGCAAATATTTAAATATTGAAAATATTACATCCACAGCACACCACCACCAGACAGTTGGAACAATAGAAAGAAGTCATAGAACTTTCAATGAATACATACGATCTTACATATCGGCTGATAAAACTGATTGGGACGTATGGCTTCAATATTTTGTCTTCTGTTTCAACACGACCCCCTCTATGGCACATACTTATTGTCCATATGAGCTAGTATTCGGTAAAACAAGTAATTTGCCAAAACATTTTAATAGCATAGATAGTGTAGAAGCACTATATAATATAGATGACTATGCTAAGGAGAGTAAGTATAGATTAGAAGTAGCCTATAAAACAGCTAGAGTTATGTTAGAAGCAAATAAGAATAGAAATAAACTACTATACGATCATAAAGTAAGGGATATAGATATATCAGTAGGTGACAAATTTTTATTAAAAAACGAGACAGGTCATAAGTTAGATCCTAAATATACAGGTCCGTATATAGTAACGGAAATAGGAGATAGAGATAACATAGTAATAGCAAATAATAAACATAAAAAACAAACAGTTCATAAGGATAGATTAAAAATCTTTATTTCATAAATTGCACATAGTATGGCCATACAAAGACACACATACATAGATAAATAAATACACATATTCTTTTAATAATTTCATTTTCTATGATTCTAACCACATAAAACAAAACAAATAAATAAAAAAAAACAATGTATTAATTAAAAATTTTTATTATAAAAATAACTTCATTATATTACGTTATTTTTCAAAAGGAGGGAGATGTAGTATGCACATATAATGAATACCCACTGTGCCGAGAGTACTTAAAGGGTGCGCACTGTAACACTTTGTTGCAGTGTTTACATAATCCAAAGTCCCGGTCATAAACCCTAAGTGGCCGAAATATGAACCGATCGTTATGCCTTAGCCCGCACACAGAAAGTGCTAGTGTCAGCATAATCGTAACAAACGGTCAGCATATGCATACCCCTCGCGCCTCCACTTGAGAGCGCATAACAACAAATATTATTATATTCCTTTATATATAAGTACATAGCCGTCTCTCTGCCGCCGCCTGCGAGCAGCGCTGCTACGAGACTAAGCCTTACTTAGACTTAAGAAATATTGTAAAAGAACAGAGACATTTTGAACGTTGGAGCGGCACCTCAGCTGCTCCTTCCAAATAAAGACCAACCAAACCCAACTCTTGGTGGTATCCTTTCATCCTTCATCACATGATAACCCGCCAATAAATGATATGCCGGCCCGATCTCCCTGCCAAGGCCGGGAGTGCCTGGCCGACCCCCCTGCCGAGACGTGGTGTGCCCAGCCGAGTCCCCTGCCGACGCGTTGAGTGCCTAGCCGATCCCCCTGCCAGCTGATAACCCGCCAATAATTGATGTGCCGGCCCGATCTCCCTGCCAATGCCTGAAATGCCCGGCCGACCCCCTGACCAGGCGTGGAGTGCCCAGCCGATTCCCCTGCTGACGCGTGGAGTGCCTAGCCGATTCCCCTGCCAGCTGATAACCCGCCAATAATTGATATGCCGGCCCGATCTCCCTGCCAAGGCCTGGACTGCCCGGCCGACCCCCCTGCCGAGACGTGGAGTGCCTGGCCGAATCCCTTGCGAGGCGTGGAGTGCCCAGTCGATGCCCCTGCCGACGCGTGGATGTCCTGGCCGATCCCCTGCCAACTGGTAACCCTCCAATACGTGAAGAGCCTGTCCGATCTCCCTGCCAAGGCCTGGAGTGCCCGGCCGATCCTCCTGCCGCGGTGGGAGTGCCAAGCCATATTCCATGCAAGCTGATACCCCTGCCGAGACGTGAAGTGCCTGGCCGATCTCCATGCCAAGGCCTGGAATGGAGTCGTGGAGTGCCCAGCCGATTCCCCCTGCCGACGCGTGGAGTTTCTAGCCGATTCCCTTGCCAGCTGATAACCCGCCAATAAATGATATGCCTGGCCGATCTCCCTGCCAAGGCCTGGAGTGCCCGGCCGATCCCCCTGCCGAGGCGTGAAGTGCCTAGCCGATTCCCCTGCTTTCTGATAACCCGCCAATATGTGCCTGGCCGATCTCCCTGCCAAGGCCTGGAGTGCCCAGCCGATCCCCCTGCCGAGGCGTGGAGTGCCTAGCCGATTCCCCTGCCAGCTGACAACCCGCCAATAAATGATATGCCTGCCCGATCTCCCTGCCAATGCCTGGAGTGCCCGGCCGATCCTCTTGCCGAGGCGTAGAGTGCCCAGCCGATTCCCTGCTGATTTACCTGCCGAGACGTAAAGTACCTGTCCGATCTCCATGCCAAGGCCTGGAGTGCCCGGCCGATTCCCCTGAGAGGCGTAGAATGCCCAGTCGATTCCCCTGCCGACGCGTGGAGTGCCTAGCCGATTCCCCTGCCAGCTGATAGCCCGCCAATAACTGATATGCCGGCCCGATCTCCCTGCCAAGGCCTGGAGTGCCTGGCCGACCCCCCTGACGAAGCGTGGAGTGTCCAGCCGATTCCCGTGCCGAGGCGTGGAGTGCCTGGCCGATTCCCCTGCCAGCTGATAACCCGCCAATAAACGGAGTGCCCGGCCGATCCCCCTGCCGAGGTGGAAGTGCCAAGCCATATTTCCAGAGGCTGATACCCCTGCCGAGACGTGAACTTCCTGGCCGATCTCCATGCCATGGCCTGGAGTGGAGTCGTGGAGTGCCCAGCCGATTCCCCTGCCGACGCGTGGATGCTGGCCGATGCCGCAGCCGAGGTGGGAGTGCCAATCCGTATTCCCTGCAAGCTGAAACCTCTGCCGAGACGTGAAGAGCCTGGCCGATCCATTGCCAGTTATTAACCCGCCAATACGTGAAGTGCCTGGCCGATCTCCCTGCCAAGGCCTGGAGTGCCGGCCGAATCCCCTGCGAGGCGTGGAGTGCCCAGTCGATTCCCCTGCCGACGCGTGGATGGCCTGGCCGATATCCCTGCCAACTGGTAACCCTCCAATACGTAAAGTGCCCGTCCGATCCCGCTGTCGCGGTGGGAGTGCCAAGCCGTATTCCCTGCAAGCTGATACCCCTGCCGAGACGTGAAGTGCCTGGCCGATCTCCCTGCAAAGGCCTGGAGTGCCCGGCCGATTCCCATACCGAGGCGTGGAGTGCCCCGCCGATTCCACTGCCGACGCGTGGAGTGCATGGCCGATCCCCTGCTAGCTGATAACCCGCCAATACGTGAAGTGCCTGGCCGATCCCCCTGCCGAGGCGTGGAGTGCCCCGCCGATTCCCCTGCCGAATCGTGGAGTGCCTGGCCGATCGTCTCCCAGCTGAAAACCCGCCAATACATAAAGTTTCTAGCAGATCTCCCTGCAAAGGCCTGGAGTGCCCGGCCGATTCCCATACCGAGGCGTGGAGTGCCCGGCCGATTCCCCTGCCGACGCGTGGAGTGCCTGGCCGATCCCCTTCTAGCTGATAACCCGCCAATACGTGAAGTGCCTGGGCGATCCCCCAGTCGAGGCGTGGAGTGCCCCGCCGATTCCCCTGCCGAATCGTGGAGTGCTTGGCCGATCCCCTCCCAGCTGAAAGCCCGCCAATACGTAAAGTGCCTAGCCGATCTCCCTGCCAAGGCCTGGAGTGCCCGGCCGATCCTCCTGCCGTGGAGTGCCCAGCCGATTTCCCTGCAGACGCGTGGAGTGCCTGGCCGAACCCCTGCTACCTGATAACCCGCCAATACGTGAAGTGCCTGGCCGATCCCCCTGCCGAGGCATGGAGTGCCCCGCCGATTCCCCTGCCGAATCGTGGAGTGCCTGTCCGATCCCCTGCCAGCTGATAACCCGCCAATACGTAAAGTGCCTAGCCGATCTCCCTGCAAAGGCCTGGAGTGCCCGGCCGATTCCCATACCGAGGCGTGGAGTGCCCAGCCGATTCCCTTGCCGAATCGTGGAGTTCCTGGCCGATAAGTTCCTATATGTAAAGTAGGCACTAGGCAGCCGATCTCCCTGCCAAGGCCTGGAGTGCCCGGCTGATCCTCCTGCCAAGGCGTGGAGTGCCCAGCCGATTTCCCTGCCGACGCGTGGAGTGCCTGTCCGATCCCCTGCCAGCTGATAACCCACATATACGTGCAGTTCCTGGCCGATCTCCCTGCCAAAGCCTGGAGTGACCGGCCGATTCCCCTGCCTAGTTGGGAGTGCCAAGCCGTATTCCCTGCAAGCTAATACACCTGCCGAGACGTAAAGTGCCTGGCCGATCTCCCTGCCGAGGCCTGGAGTGCCCGGCCGATCCCCATACCGAAGCGTGGAGTGCCCAGCCGATTCCCCTGCCGACGCGTGGAGTGCCTGTCCGATCCCCTGCCAGCTGATAACCCACCAATACGTGCAGTTCCTGGCCGATCTCCCTGCCAAAGCCTGGAGTGACCGGCCGATTCCCCTGCCTAGTTGTGAGTGCCAAGCCGTATTCCCTGCAAGCTAATACACCTGCCGAGACGTAAAGTGCCTGGCCGATCTCCCTGCCGAGGCCTGGAGTGCCCGGCCGATCCCCATACCGAAGCTTAGAGAGCCCTGCCGATTCCCCTGCCGACGCGTTGAGTGCCTGGCCGATTCCCTGGCATCTGATAACCTGCCCATACGTGAAGTACCTGGCCTATCGCCTGCCAAGACCTGGGGTGCCCGGACGATCCCCCATATAGAGGCGTAGAGTGCCCAGCCGATTCCCCTGCCGACGCTTGGAGTGCCTGGACGATCCCCTGGCATCTGATAACCTGCCCATATGTGAAATGCTTGCCCGATCCCCTGCCAAGGCCTGGAGTGCCCGGCCGATCCCCCTGCCGAGGCGTGGAGTGCCCAGCCGATTCCCCTTTCGAAGCGTAGAGTGGCCAGCCGATTCCCCTGCCGACGCGTGAAGTGCCTGGCCGATCCCCTGCTAACTGATAACCCGCCAATACGTGAAGTTCCTGGACGATATCCCTGCCAAGGCGTGGAGTGCCCGGCCGGGCCTGGAGTGCCCAGCCGATCCCCCTGCCGAGGCGTTGATTGACCAGCTGATCCCCCTGCCGAGGCGTGGAGTGCCTGGCCGATCACCTGCTATCTAATAACCCGCCAATACGTAAAGTGCCTGGCCGATCTACCTGCCAAGGCCTGGAGTGCCGAGCCGATTCCTTTGCCGAATCGTGGAGTGCCTGGCCGATCCCCTGCCAGCTGAAAATCCGCCTATACGTAAAGTAGGCATTAGGCAGCCGATCTTCCTGCCAAGGCCTGAAGTGCCCGACCGATCCTCCTGCCAAGGCGTGGAGTGGCCAGCCGATTTTCCTGCCGACGCGTGAATTGCCTGTCCGATCCCCTGCCAGCTGATAACCCACCAATACGTGCAGTTCCTGGCCGATCTCCCTGACAAAGCCTGGAGTGACCGGCCGATTTCCCTGCCTAGTTGGGAGTGCCAAGCCGTTTTCCCTGCAAGCTGATACCCCTGCCGAGACGTGAAGTGCCTGGCCGATCTCCCTGCCAAGGCCTGGAGTGGCCGGCCGATCCTCCTGCCGAAGCGTGGAGTGCTTAGCCGATTTCCCTGCAGACGCGTGGAGTGGCTGTCCGATCCCCTGCCAGCTGATAACCCACCAATACGTGCAGTGCCTGGCCGATCTCCCTGCCAAAGCCTGGAGTGACCGGCCGATTCCTCTGCCTAGTTGGGAGTACCAAGCCGTATTCCCTGCAAGCTGATACCCCTGCCGAGACGTGAAGATCGTTCCCGATCTACCTCCCAAGGCCTGGAGTGCCCGGCCGATTCCCATACCGAGGCGTGGAGTGCCCAGCCGATTCCCCTGCCGACGCGTGAAGTGCCTGGCCGATCCCTTGCCAGCTGATAAGCCGCCAATACGTGAAGTGCCTGGCCGATCCCCCTGCCGAGGCGTGGAGTGCCTGGCTGATCCTCTGCCAGCTGATAACCCGCCAATATGTGAAGTGCCTGGCGGATCCCCCTGCCGAGGCGTGGAGTTGCAATCCGATTCCCCTGGCGAGGCGTGAAGTGCCCAGCCAATTCCCCTGCCGACGCGTGGACTGCCTGGCCGATCCCCTGCCAGCTGATAAGCCGCCAATACGTGAAGTACCTGGCCGATCTCCCTGCCAAGGTCTGGAGTGGCCGGCCGAGCCTTGAGTGCCCAGCCGATCCCCCTGCCGAGGCGTGGATTGACCAGCTGATCCCCCTGCCGACGCGTGGAGTGCCTGGCCGATCCCCTGCTAACTGATAACCCGCCAATACGTGAAGTTCTTGGACGATATCCCTGCCAAGGCGTGGAGTGCCCAACCGGGCCTGGAGTGCCCAGCCGATCCTTATGGGCAGCAATCCCCCCAGCTGTTAAGCCGCCAATACGTGAAGTGCCTGGCCGATTTCCCTGCCAAGGCCTGAAGTGCCCGGCCAATCCCCCTGCCGAGGCGTGGAGTGCCTGGCCGATCCTTTGCCAGCTGATAACCCGCCAATATGTGAAGTGCCTGGCGGATCCCCCTGCCGAGGCGTGGTGTTGCAATCCGATTCCCCTGCCGAGGCGTGGAGTACCAAGCCGTATTCCCTGCAAGCTGACACCCCTGCCGAGACGTGAAGATCGTTCCCGATCTACCTCCCAAGGCCTGGAGGGCCCGGCCGACTCCCATACCGAGGCGTGGAGTGCCCAGCCGATTCCCCTGCCGACGCGTGGAGTGCTTGGCCGATCCCCTGCTAGCTGAAAACCCGCCAATACGAAAAGTGCCTGGCCGATTTCCCTGCCAAGGCCTGGAGTGCCCGGCCGATTCCCCTGCCGAGGCTTCGGGTAACCAGCCGATTCCCCTGCCGACGCGTGGAGTGCCTGTCCGATCCCCTGCTACCTGATAACCCGCCAATACGTGAAGAGCCTGGCCGATTCCCCTGCCGAGGCGTGGAGTGCCTGGCCGATCACCTGTTAGCTGATAACCCACCAATACGTGAAGTGCCTGGCCGATCTCCCTGCCAACGCGTGAAAGGCCCGGCCGATCCCCCTGCCAAGGCCTGGAGTGCCCGGCCGATCCCCATACCGAAGCGTGGAGTGGCCAGCCGATTCCCCTGCCGACGCGTGGAGTGCCTGTTCGATTCCCTGCCAGCTGATAAGCCGCCAATACGTAAAGTGCCTGGCCGATTTCCCTGCCAAGGCCTGGAGTGCCCGGCCGATTCCCCAGACGAGGCGTGGGGTAACCAGCCGATTCCCCTGCCGACGCGTGGAGTGCCTGGCCGATTCCCTGGCATCTGATAACCTTCCCATTCGTGAAGTACCTGGCCTATCGCCTGCAAAGACCTGGGGTGCCCGGACGATCCCCCTTACCGAGGTGTAGGGTGCCCAGCCGATTCCCCTGCCGACGCTTGGAGTGCCTGGCCGATCCCCTGCTAGCTGAAAACCCGCCAATACGAAAAGTGCCTGGCCGATCTCCCTGCCAAGGCCTGGAGTGCCCGGCCGATTCCCCTGCCGAGGCGTCGGGTAACCAGCCGATTCCCCTGCCGACGCGTGGAGTGCCTCTCCGATCCCCTGCTAACTGATAACCCGCCAATACGTGAAGTACCTGGCCGATCTCCCTGCCAAGGTCTGGAGTGGCCGGCCGAGCCTTGAGTGCCCAGCCGATCCCCCTGCCGAGGCGTGGATTGACCAGCCGATCCCCCTGCCGACGCGTGGAGTGCCTGGCCGATCCCCTGCTAACTGATAACCCGCCAATACGTGAAGTTCCTGGACGATATCCCTGCCAAGGCGTGGAGTGCCCGGCCGGGCCTGGAGTGCCCAGCCGATCCTTATGGGCAGCCATCCCCCCAGCTGTTAAGCCGCCAATACGTGAAGTGCCTGGCCGATCTGCCTGCCAAGGCCTGAAGTGCCCGGCCAATCCCCCTGCCGAGGCGTGGGGTAACCAGCCGATCCCCCTGCCGAGGCGTGGAGTGGCCAGCCGATTCCCCTGCCGAGGCGTGGAGGGGCCAGCCGATTCCCCTGCCGACGCGTGAAGTGCCTGGCCGATCCCCTGCCAGCTGATAAGCCGCCAATACGTGAAGTGCCTGGACGATCTCCCTGCCAAGGCCTGGGGTGCCCGGACGATACCCCATACCAAAGCGTAGAGAGCCCTGCCGATTCCCCTGCCGACGCGTTGAGTGCCTGGCCGATTCCCTGGCATCTGATAACCTGCTCATACGTGAAGTACCTGGCCTATCGCCTGCCAAGACCTGAGGTGCCCGGACGATCCCCCATACCGAGGCGTAGAGTGCCCAGCCGATTCCCCTGCCGACGCTTGGAGTGCCTGGCCAATTCCCTGGCATCTGATAACCTGCCCATATGTGAAATGCTTGCCCGATCCCCTGCCAAGGCCTGGAGTGCCCGGCCGATCCCCCTGCCGAGGCGTGGAGTGCGTAGCCGATTCCCCTTTCGAGGCGTGGAGTGGCCAGCCGATTCTCCTGCCGACGCGTGAAGTGCCTGGCTGATCTCCTGCCAGCTGATAAGCCGCCAATACGTAAAGTGCCTGGCCGATTTCCCTGCCAAGGCCTGGAGTGCCAGCCGATCCCCTTGCCGACGCGTGGAGTGCCTGGCCGATCCCCTGCTAACTGATAACCCGCCAATACGTGAAGTTCCTGGACGATATCCCTGCCAACGCGTGAAAGGCCCGGCCGATCCCCCTGCCAAGGCCTGGAGTGCCCGGCCGATCCCCATACCGAAGCGTGGAGTGGCCAGCCGATTCCCCTGCCGACGCGTGGAGTGCCTGTTCGATCCCCTGCCAGCTGATAAGCCGCCAATACGTGAAGTACCTGGCCGATCTCCCTGCCAAGGTCTGGAGTGGCCGGCCGAGCCTTGAGTGCCCAGCCGATCCCCCTGCCGAGGCGTGGATTGACCAGCCGATCCCCCTGCCGACGCGTGGAGTGCCTGGCCGCTCCCCTGCTAACTGATAACCCGCCAATACGTGAAGTTCCTGGACGATATCCCTGCCAAGGCGTGGAGTGCCCGGCCGGGCCTGGAGTGCCCAGCCGATCCTTATGGGCAGCCATCCCCCCAGCTGTTAAGCCGCCAATACGTGAAGTGCCTGGCCGATCTGCCTGCCAAGGCCTGAAGTGCCCGGCCAATCCCCCTGCCGAGGCGTGGGGTAACCAGCCGATCCCCCTGCCGAGGCGTGGAGTGGCCAGCCGATTCCCCTGCCGAGGCGTGGAGGGGCCAGCCGATTCCCCTGCCGACGCGTGAAGTGCCTGGCCGATCCCCTGCCAGCTGATAAGCCGCCAATACGTGAAGTGCCTGGACGATCTCCCTGCCAAGGCCTGGGGTGCCCGGACGATACCCCATACCGAAGCGTAGAGTGCCCAGCCGATTCCCCTGCCGACGCTTGGAGTGCCTGGCCAATTCCCTGGCATCTGATAACCTGCCCATATGTGAAATGCTTGCCCGATCCCCTGCCAAGGCCTGGAGTGCCCGGCCGATCCCCCTGCCGAGGCGTGGAGTGCGTAGCCGATTCCCCTTTCGAGGAGTGGAGTGGCCAGCCGATTCTCCTGCCGACGCGTGAAGTGCCTGGCTGATCTCCTGCCAGCTGATAAGCCGCCAATACGTAAAGTGCCTGGCCGATTTCCCTGCCAAGGCCTGGAGTGCCAGCCGATCCCCCTGCCGACGCGTGGAGTGCCTGGGCGATCCCCTGCTAACTGATAACCCGCCAATACGTGAAGTTCCTGGACGATATCCCTGCCAAGGCGTGGAGTGCCCGGCCGGGCCTGGAGTGCCCAGCCGATCCTTATGGGCAGCCATCCCCTGCCAGCTGTTAAGCCGCCAATACGTGAAGTGCCTGGCCGATCTCCCTGCCAAGGCCTAAAGTGCCCGGCCAATCCCCCTGCCGAGGAGTGGAGTGCCTGGCCGATCCTGTGCCAGCTGATAACCCGCCAATATGTGAAGTGCCTAGCGGATCCTCCTGCCGAGGCGTGGAGTTGCAATCCGATTCCCCTGCCGAGGCGTGGAGTGCCCAGCCCAATCCCCTGCCGACGCGTGGACTGCCTGGCCGATCCCCTGCCAGCTGATAAGCCGCCAATACGTGAAGTTCCTGGCCGATCTCCCTGCCAAGGTCTGGAGTGGCCGGCCGAGCCTTGAGTGCCCAGCCGATCCCCCTGCCGAGGCGTTGATTGACCAGCTGATCCCCCTGCCGAGGCGTGGAGTGCCTGGCCGATCACCTGCTATCTAATAACCCGCCAATACGTAAAGTGCCTGGCCGATCTACCTGCAAGGCCTGGAGTGCCGAGCCGATTCCTTTGCCGAATCGTGGAGTGCCTGGCCGATCCCCTGCCAGCTGAAAATCCGCCTATACGTAAAGTAGGCACTAGGCAGCCGATCTTCCTGCCAAGGCCTGGAGTGCCCGACCGATCCTCCTGCCAAGGCGTGGAGTGGCCAGCCGATTTTCCTGCCGACGCGTGAATTGCCTGTCCGATCCCCTGCCAGCTGATAACCCACCAATACGTGCAGTTCCTGGCCGATCTCCCTGACAAAGCCTGGAGTGACCGGCCGATTCCCCTGCCTAGTTAAAAGTGCCAAGCCGAATTCCCTGCAAGCTGATACCCCTGCCGAGACGTGAAGTGCCTGGCCGATCTCCCTGCCAAGGCCTGGAGTGCCCGGCCGATCCTCCTGCCGAGGCGTGGAGTGCCCAGCCGATTTCCCTGCCGACGCGTGGAGTGGCTGTCCGATCCCCTGCCAGCTGATAACCCACCAATACGTACAGGGCCTGGCCGATCTCCCTGCCAAAGCCTGGAGTGACCGGCCGATTCCTCTGTTGGGAGTACCAAGCCGTATTCCCTGCAAGCTGATACCCCTGCCGAGACGTGAAGATCGCTCCCGATCTACCTCCCAAGGCCTGGAGTGCCCGGCGGATTCCCATACCGAGGCGTGGAGTGCCCAGCCGATTCCCCTGCCGACGCGTGGAGTGCCTGTTGGATCCCCTGCCAGCTGATAACCCGCCAATACGTGAAGTGCCTGGCCGATCCCCCTGCCGAGGCGTGGAGTGCCTGGCTGATCCTCTGCCAGCTGATAACCCGCCAATATGTGAAGTGCCTGGCGGATCCCCCTGCCGAGGCGTGGAGTTGCAATCCGATTCCCCTGCCGAGGCGTGAAGTGCCCAGCCAATTCCCCTGCCGACGCGTGGACTGCCTGGCCGATCCCCCGCCAGCTGATAAGCCGCCAATACGTGAAGTACCTGGCCGATCTCCCTGCCAAGGTCTGGAGTGGCCGGCCGAGCCTTGAGTGCCCAGCCGATCCCCCTGCCGAGGCGTGGATTGACCAGCCGATCCCCCTGCCGACGCGTGGAGTGCCTGGCCGATCCCCTGCTAACTGATAACCCGCCAATACGTGAAGTTCCTGGACGATATCCCTGCCAAGGCGTGGAGTGCCCGGCCGGGCCTGGAGTGCCCAGCCGATCCTTATGGGCAGCCATCCCCCCAGCTGTTAAGCCGCCAATACGTGAAGTGCCTGGCCGATCTCCCTGCCAAGGCCTGAAGTGCCCGGCCAATCCCCCTGCCGAGGCGTGGAGTGCCTGGCCGATCCTTTGCCAGCTGATAACCCGCCAATGTGAAGTGCCTGGCGGATCCCCCTGCCGAGGCGTGGTGTTGCAATCCGATTCCCCTGCCGAGGCGTGGAGTACCAAGCCGTATTCCCTGCAAGCTGACACCCCTGCCGAGACGTGAAGATCGTTCCCGATCTACCTCCCAAGGCCTGGAGGGCCCGGCCGACTCCCATACCGAGGCGTGGAGTGCCCAGCCGATTCCCCTGCCGACGCGTGGAGTGCCTGGCCGATCCCCTGCTAGCTGAAAACCCGCCAATACGAAAAGTGCCTGGCCGATTTCCCTGCCAAGGCCTGGAGTGCCCGGCCGATTCCCCTGCCGAGGCTTCGGGTAACCAGCCGATTCCCCTGCCGACGCGTGGAGTGCCTGTCCGATCCCCTGCTACCTGATAACCCGCCAATACGTGAAGAGCCTGGCCGATTCCCCTGCCGAGGCGTGGAGTGCCTGGCCGATCACCTGTTAGCTGATAACCCACCAATACGTGAAGTGCCTGGCCGATCTCCCTGCCAACGCGTGAAAGGCCCGGCCGATCCCCCTGCCAAGGCCTGGAGTGCCCGGCCGATCCCCATACCGAAGCGTGGAGTGGCCAGCCGATTCCCCTGCCGACGCGTGGAGTGCCTGTTCGATCCCCTGCCAGCTGATAAGTCGCAAATACGTAAAGTGCCTGGCCGATTTCCCTGCCAAGGCCTGGAGTGCCCGGCCGATTCCCCAGACGAGGCGTGGGGTAACCAGCCGATTCCCCTGCCGACGCGTGGAGTGCCTGTCCGATTCCCTGGCATCTGATAACCTTCCCATTCGTGAAGTACCTGGCCTATCGCCTGCCAAGACCTGGGGTGCCCGGACGATCCCCCTTACCGAGGTGTAGGGTGCCCAGCCGATTCCCCTGCCGACGCTTGGAGTGCCTGGCCGATCCCCTGCTAGCTGAAAACCCGCCAATACGAAAAGTGCCTGGCCGATTTCCCTGCCAAGGCCTGGAGTGCCCGGCCGATTCCCCTGCCGAGGCGTCGGGTAACCAGCCGATTCCCCTGCCGACGCGTGGAGTGCCTGGCCGATCACCTGTTAGCTGATAACCCACCAATACGTGAAGTGCCTGGCCGATCTCCCTGCCAACGCGTGAAAGGCCCGGCCGATCCCCCTGCCAAGGCCTGGAGTGCCCGGCCGATCCCCATACCGAAGCGTGGAGTGGCCAGCCGATTCCCCTGCCGACGCGTGGAGTGCCTGTTCGATCCCCTGCCAGCTGATAAGCCGCCAATACGTGAAGTACCTGGCCGATCTCCCTGCCAAGGTCTGGAGTGGCCGGCCGAGCCTTGAGTGCCCAGCCGATCCCCCTGCCGAGGCGTGGTTTGACCAGCCGATCCCCCTGCCGACGCGTGGAGTGCCTGGCCGATCCCCTGCTAACTGATAACCCGCCAATACGTGAAGTTCCTGGACGATATCCCTGCCAAGGCGTGGAGTGCCCGGCCGGGCCTGGAGTGCCCAGCCGATCCTTATGGGCAGCCATCCCCCCAGCTGTTAAGCCGCCAATACGCGAAGTGCCTGGCCGATCCCCTGCCAGCTGATAAGCCGCCAATACGTGAAGTGCCTGGACGATCTCCCTGCCAAGGCCTGGGGTGCCCGGACGATACCCCATGCCGAAGCGTAGAGAGCCCTGCCGATTCCCCTGCCGACGCGTTGAGTGCCTGGCCGATTCCCTGGCATCTGATAACCTGCCCATACGTGAAGTACCTGGCCTATCGCCTGCCAAGACCTGAGGTGCCCGGACGATCCCCCATACCGAGGCGTAGAGTGCCCAGCCGATTCCCCTGCCGACGCTTGGAGTGCCTGACCAATTCCCTGGCATCTGATAACCTGCCCATATGTGAAATGCTTGCCCGATCCCCTGCCAAGGCCTGGAGTGCCCGGCCGATCCCCCTGCCGAGGCGTGGAGTGCGTAGCCGATTCCCCTTTCGAGGCGTGGAGTGGCCAGCCGATTCTCCTGCCGACGCGTGAAGTGCCTGGCTGATCTCCTGCCAGCTGATAAGCCGCCAATACGTAAAGTGCCTGGCCGATTTCCCTGCCAAGGCCTGGAGTGCCCGGCCGATCCCCAAACCGAAGTGTGGAGTGGCCAGCCGATTCCCCTGCCGACGCGTGGAGTGCCTGTTCGATCCCCTGCCAGCTGATAAGCCGCCAATACGTAAAGTGCCTGGCCGATTTCCCTGCCAAGGCCTGGAGTGCCCGGCCGATTCCCCAGACGAGGCGTGGGGTAACCAGCCGATTCCCCTGCCGACGCGTGGAGTGCCTGTCCGATCCCCTGCTACCTGATAACCCGCCAATACGTGAAGAGCCTGGCCGATTCCCCTGCCGAGGCGTGGAGTGCCTGGCCGATCACCTGTTAGCTGATAACCCACCAATACGTGAAGTGCCTGGCCGATCTCCCTGCCAACGCGTGAAAGGCCCGGCCGATCCCCCTGCCAAGGCCTGGAGTGCCCGGCCGATCCCCATACCGAAGCGTGGAGTGGCCAGCCGATTCCCCTGCCGACGCGTGGAGTGCCTGTTCGATCCCCTGCCAGCTGATAAGTCGCAAATACGTAAAGTGCCTGGCCGATTTCCCTGCCAAGGCCTGGAGTGCCCGGCCGATTCCCCAGACGAGGCGTGGGGTAACCAGCCGATTCCCCTGCCGACGCGTGGAGTGCCTGTCCGATTCCCTGGCTTCTGATAACCTTCCCATTCGTGAAGTACCTGGCCTATCGCCTGCCAAGACCTGGGGTGCCCGGACGATCCCCCTTACCGAGGTGTAGGGTGCCCAGCCGATTCCCCTGCCGACGCTTGGAGTGCCTGGCCGATCCCCTGCTAGCTGAAAACCCGCCAATACGAAAAGTGCCTGGCCGATTTCCCTGCCAAGGCCTGGAGTGCCCGGCCGATTCCCCTGCCGAGGCGTCGGGTAACCAGCCGATTCCCCTGCCGACGCGTGGAGTGCCTGTCAGATCCCCTGCTACCTGATAACCCGCCAATACGTGAAGAGCCTGGCCGATTCCCCTGCCGAGGCGTGGAGTGCCTGGCCCATCACCTGTTAGCTGATAACCGACCAATACGTGAAGTGCCTGGCCGATCTCCCTGCCAACGCGTGAAAGGCCCGGCCGATCCCCCTGCCAAGGCCTGGAGTGCCCGGCCGATCCCCATACCGAAGCGTGGAGTGGCCAGCCGATTCCCCTGCCGACGCGTGGAGTGCCTGTTCGATCCCCTGCCAGCTGATAAGCCGCCAATACGTGAAGTACCTGGCCGATCTCCCTGCCAAGGTCTGGAGTGGCCGGCCGAGCCTTGAGTGCCCAGCCGATCCCCCTGCCGAGGCGTGGTTTGACCAGCCGATCCCCCTGCCGACGCGTGGAGTGCCTGGCCGATCCCCTGCTAACTGATAACCCGCCAATACGTGAAGTTCCTGGACGATATCCCTGCCAAGGCGTGGAGTGCCCGGCCGGGCCTGGAGTGCCCAGCCGATCCTTATGGGCAGCCATCCCCCCAGCTGTTAAGCCGCCAATACGTGAAGTGCCTGGCCGATCTGCCTGCCAAGGCCTGAAGTGCCCGGCCAATCCCCCTGCCGAGGCGTGGGGTAACCAGCCGATCCCCCTGCCGAGGCGTGGAGTGGCCAGCCGATTCCCCTGCCGAGGCGTGGAGGGGCCAGCCGATTCCCCTGCCGACGCGTGAAGTGCCTGGCCGATCCCCTGCCAGCTGATAAGCCGCCAATACGTGAAGTGCCTGGACGATCTCCCTGCCAAGGCCTGGGGTGCCCGGACGATACCCCATGCCGAAGCGTAGAGAGCCCTGCCGATTCCCCTGCCGACGCGTTGAGTGCCTGGCCGATTCCCTGGCATCTGATAACCTGCCCATACGTGAAGTACCTGGCCTATCGCCTGCCAAGACCTGAGGTGCCCGGACGATCCCCCATACCGAGGCGTAGAGTGCCCAGCCGATTCCCCTGCCGACGCTTGGAGTGCCTGACCAATTCCCTGGCATCTGATAACCTGCCCATATGTGAAATGCTTGCCCGATCCCCTGCCAAGGCCTGGAGTGCCCGGCCGATCCCCCTGCCGAGGCGTGGAGTGCGTAGCCGATTCCCCTTTCGAGGCGTGGAGTGGCCAGCCGATTCTCCTGCCGACGCGTGAAGTGCCTGGCTGATCTCCTGCCAGCTGATAAGCCGCCAATACGTAAAGTGCCTGGCCGATTTCCCTGCCAAGGCCTGGAGTGCCCGGCCGATCCCCAAACCGAAGTGTGGAGTGGCCAGCCGATTCCCCTGCCGACGCGTGGAGTGCCTGTTCGATCCCCTGCCAGCTGATAAGCCGCCAATACGTAAAGTGCCTGGCCGATTTCCCTGCCAAGGCCTGGAGTGCCCGGCCGATTCCCCAGACGAGGCGTGGGGTAACCAGCCGATTCCCCTGCCGACGCGTGGAGTGCCTGTCCGATCCCCTGCTACCTGATAACCCGCCAATACGTGAAGAGCCTGGCCGATTCCCCTGCCGAGGCGTGGAGTGCCTGGCCGATCACCTGTTAGCTGATAACCCACCAATACGTGAAGTGCCTGGCCGATCTCCCTGCCAACGCGTGAAAGGCCCGGCCGATCCCCCTGCCAAGGCCTGGAGTGCCCGGCCGATCCCCATACCGAAGCGTGGAGTGGCCAGCCGATTCCCCTGCCGACGCGTGGAGTGCCTGTTCGATCCCCTGCCAGCTGATAAGCCGCCAATACGTAAAGTGCCTGGCCGATTTCCCTGCCAAGGCCTGGAGTGCCCGGCCGATTCCCCAGACGAGGCGTGGGGTAACCAGCCGATTCCCCTGCCGACGCGTGGAGTGCCTGTCCGATCCCCTGCTACCTGATAACCCGCCAATACGTGAAGAGCCTGGCTGATTCCCCTGCCGAGGCGTGGAGTGCCTGGCCGATCACCTGTTAGCTGATAACCCACCAATACGTGAAGTGCCTGGCCGATCTCCCTTCCAACGCGTGAAAGGCCCGGCCGATCCCCCTGCCAAGGCCTGGAGTGCCCGGCCGATCCCCATACCGAAGCGTGGAGTGGCCAGCCGATTCCCCTGCCGACGCGTGGAGTGCCTGTTCGATCCCCTGCCAGCTGATAAGCCGCCAATACGTGAAGTACCTGGCCGATCTCCCTGCCAAGGTCTGGAGTGGCCGGCCGAGCCTTGAGTGCCCAGCCGATCCCCCTGCCGAGGCGTGGTTTGACCAGCCGATCCCCCTGCCGACGCGTGGAGTGCCTGGCCGATCCCCTGCTAACTGATAACCCGCCAATACGTGAAGTTCCTGGACGATATCCCTGCCAAGGCGTGGAGTGCCCGGCCGGGCCTGGAGTGCCCAGCCGATCCTTATGGGCAGCCATCCCCCCAGCTGTTAAGCCGCCAATACGTGAAGTGCCTGGCCGATCTGCCTGCCAAGGCCTGAAGTGCCCGGCCAATCCCCCTGCCGAGGCGTGGGGTAACCAGCCGATCCCCCTGCCGAGGCGTGGAGTGGCCAGCCGATTCCCCTGCCGAGGCGTGGAGGGGCCAGCCGATTCCCCTGCCGACGCGTGAAGTGCCTGGCCGATCCCCTGCCAGCTGATAAGCCGCCAATACGTGAAGTGCCTGGACGATCTCCCTGCCAAGGCCTGGGGTGCCCGGACGATACCCCATACCGAAGCGTAGAGAGCCCTGCCGATTCCCCTGCCGACGCGTTGAGTGCCTGGCCGATTCCCTGGCATCTGATAACCTGCCCATACGTGAAGTACCTGGCCTATCGCCTGCCAAGACCTGAGGTGCCCGGACGATCCCCCATACCGAGGCGTAGAGTGCCCAGCCGATTCCCCTGCCGACGCTTGGAGTGCCTGGCCAATTCCCTGGCATCTGATAACCTGCCCATATGTGAAATGCTTGCCCGATCCCCTGTCAAGGCCTGGAGTGCCCGGCCGATCCCCCTGCCGAGGCGTGGAGTGCGTAGCCGATTCCCCTTTCGAGGCGTGGAGTGGCCAGCCGATTCTCCTGCCGACGCGTGAAGTGCCTGGCTGATCTCCTGCCAGCTGATAAGCCGCCAATACGTAATCCCCTGCTACCTGATAACCCGCCAATACGTGAAGAGCCTGGCTGATTCCCCTGCCGAGGCGTGGAGTGCCTGGCCGATCACCTGTTAGCTGATAACCCACCAATACGTGAAGTGCCTGGCCGATCTCCCTGCCAACGCGTGAAAGGCCCGGCCGATCCCCCTGCCAAGGCCTGGAGTGCCCGGCCGATCCCCATACCGAAGCGTGGAGTGGCCAGCCGATTCCCCTGCCGACGCGTGGAGTGCCTGTTCGATCCCCTGCCAGCTGATAAGCCGCCAATACGTGAAGTACCTGGCCGATCTACCTGCCAAGGTCTGGAGTGGCCGGCCGAGCCTTGAGTGCCCAGCCGATCCCCCTGCCGAGGCGTGGTTTGACCAGCCGATCCCCCTGCCGACGCGTGGAGTGCCTTGCCGATCCCCTGCTAACTGATAACCCGCCAATACGTGAAGTTCCTGGACGATATCCCTGCCAAGGCGTGGAGTGCCCGGCCGGGCCTGGAGTGCCCAGCCGATCCTTATGGGCAGCCATCCCCCCAGCTGTTAAGCCGCCAATACGTGAAGTGCCTGGCCGATCTGCCTGCCAAGGCCTGAAGTGCCCGGCCAATCCCCCTGCCGAGGCGTGGGGTAACCAGCCGATCCCCCTGCCGAGGCGTGGAGTGGCCAGCCGATTCCCCTGCCGAGGCGTGGAGGGGCCAGCCGATTTCCCTGCCGACGCGTGAAGTGCCTGGCCGATCCCCTGCCAGCTGATAAGCCGCCAATACGTGAAGTGCCTGGACGATCTCCCTGCCAAGGCCTGGGGTGCCCGGACGATACCCCATACCGAAGCGTAGAGAGCCCTGCCGATTCCCCTGCCGACGCGTTGAGTGCCTGGCCGATTCCCTGGCATCTGATAACCTGCCCATACGTGAAGTACCTGGCCTATCGCCTGCCAAGACCTGAGGTGCCCGGACGATACCCCATACCGAAGCGTAGAGAGCCCTGCCGATTCCCCTGCCGACGCGTTGAGTGCCTGGCCGATTCCCTGGCATCTGATAACCTGCCCATACGTGAAGTACCTGGCCTATCGCCTGCCAAGACCTGAGGTGCCCGGACGATCCCCCATACCGAGGCGTAGAGTGCCCAGCCGATTCCCCTGCCGACGCGTAGAGTGCTTGGCCGATCCCCTGCCAGATGATAACCCGCCAATACGTGACGTGCCTGGCCGATCTCCCTGCCAAGGCCTGGACTGCCCAGCCGATTCCCCTGCCGACGCGAAGAGTGCTTGGCCGATCCCCTGCCAGATGATGACCCGCCAATACGTGACGTGCCTGGCCGATCCCCTGCCAGCTGATAATCTGCCAATACGTGAAGTGCCTGGCCGATCTCCCTGCCAAGGCCTGGAGTGCCCAGCCGATTCCCCTGCCGACGCGTAGAGTGCTTGGCCGATCCCCTGCCAGCTGATAACCCGCCAATACGTGAAGTGCCTGGCCGATCTCCCTGCCAAGGCCTGGAGTGCCCAGCCGATTCCCCTGCCGACGCGTAGAGTGCTTGGCCGATCCCCTGCCAGATGATAACCCCCCAATACGTGACGTGCCTGGCCGATCTCCCTGCCAAGGCCTGGACTGCCCAGCCGATTCCCCTGCCGACGCGTAGAGTGCTTGGCCGATCCCCTGCCAGATAATAACCCGCCAATACGTGAAGTGCCTGGCCGATCTTTCTGCCAAGGCCTGGAGTGCCCGGTCGATCCCCATGCCGAGGCCTGGAGTGCCCAGCCGATTCCCCTGCCGTCGCGTGGAGTGCTTGGCCGATCCCCTGCCAGATGATAACCCGCCAATACGTGACGTGCCTGGCCGATTTCCCTGCCAAGGCCTGGAGTGCCCGGCCGATTCCCCAGACGAGGCGTGGGGTAACCAGCCGATTCCCCTGCCGACGCGTGGAGTGCCTGGCCGATTCCCTGGCATCTGATAACCTTCCCATTCGTGAAGTACCTGGCCTATCGCCTGCCAAGACCTGGGGTGCCCGGACGATCCCCCTTACCGAGGTGTAGGGTGCCCAGCCGATTTCCCTGCCGACGCTTGGAGTGCCTGGCCGATCCCCTGCTAGCTGAAAACCCGCCAATACGAAAAGTGCCTGGCCGATTTCCCTGCCAAGGCCTGGAGTGCCCGGCCGATTCCCCTGCCGAGGCGTCGGGTAACCAGCCGATTCCCCTGCCGACGCGTGGAGTGCCTGTCCGATCCCCTGCTACCTGATAACCCGCCAATACGTGAAGAGCCTGGCCGATTCCCCTGCCGAGGCGTGGAGTGCCTGGCCGATCACCTGTTAGCTGATAACCCACCAATACGTGAAGTGCCTGGCCGATCTCCCTGCCAACGCGTGAAAGGCCCGGCCGATCCCCCTGCCAAGGCCTGGAGTGCCCGGCCGATCCCCATACCGAAGCGTGGAGTGGCCAGCCGATTCCCCTGCCGACGCGTGAAGTGCCTGTTCGATCCCCTGCCAGCTGATAAGCCGCCAATACGTAAAGTGCCTGGCCGATTTCCCTGCCAAGGCCTGGAGTGCCCGGCCGATTCCCCAGACGAGGCGTGGGGTAACCAGCCGATTCCCCTGCCGACGCGTGGAGTGCCTGTCCGATCCCCTGCTACCTGATAACCCGCCAATACGTGAAGAGCCTGGCCGATTCCCCTGCCGAGGCGTGGAGTGCCTGGCCGATCACCTGTTAGCTGATAACCCACCAATACGTGAAGTGCCTGGCCGATCTCCCTGCCAACGCGTGAAAGGCCCGGCCGATCCCCCTGCCAAGGCCTGGAGTGCCCGGCCGATCCCCATACCGAAGCGTGGAGTGGCCAGCCGATTCCCCTGCCGACGCGTGAAGTGCCTGTTCGATCCCCTGCCAGCTGATAAGCCGCCAATACGTGAAGTACCTGGCCGATCTCCCTGCCAAGGTCAGGAGTGGCCGGCCGAGCCTTGAGTGCCCAGCCGATCCCCCTGCCGAGGCGTGGATTGACCAGCCGATCCCCCTGCCGACGCGTGGAGTGCCTGGCCGATCCCCTGCTAACTGATAACCCGCCAATACGTGAAGTTCCTGGACGATATCCCTGCCAAGGCGTGGAGTGCCCGGCCGGGCCTGGAGTGCCCAGCCGATCCTTATGGGCAGCCATCCCCCCAGCTGTTAAGCCGCCAATACGTGAAGTGCCTGGCCGATCTGCCTGCCAAGGCCTGAAGTGCCCGGCCAATCCCCCTGCCGAGGCGTGGGGTAACCAGCCGATCCCCCTGCCGAGGCGTGGAGTGGCCAGCCGATTCCCCTGCCGAGGCGTGGAGGGGCCAGCCGATTCCCCTGCCGACGCGTGAAGTGCCTGGCCGATCCCCTGCCAGCTGATAAGCCGCCAATACGTGAAGTGCCTGGACGATCTCCCTGCCAAGGCCTGGGGTGCCCGGACGATACCCCATACCGAAGCGTAGAGAGCCCTGCCGATTCCCCTGCCGACGCGTTGAGTGGCTGGCCGATTCCCTGGCATCTGATAACCTGCCCATACGTGAAGTACCTGGCCTATCACCTGCCAAGACCTGAGGTGCCCGGACGATCCCCCATACCGAGGCGTAGAGTGCCCAGCCGATTCCCCTGCCGACGCTTGGAGTGCCTGGCCAATTCCCTGGCATCTGATAACCTGCCCATATGTGAAATGCTTGCCCGATCCCCTGCCAAGGCCTGGAGTGCCCGGCCGATCCCCCTGCCGAGTCGTGGAGTGCGTAGCCGATTCCCCTTTCGAGGCGTGGAGTGGCCAGCCGATTCTCCTGCCGACGCGTGAAGTGCCTGGCTGATCTCCTGCCAGCTGATAAGCCGCCAATACGTAAAGTGCCTGGCCGATTTTCCTGCCAAGGCCTGGAGTGCCCGGCCGATCCCCATACCGAAGCGTGGAGTGGCCAGCCGATTCCCCTGCCGACGCGTGGAGTGCCTGTTCGATCCCCTGCCAGCTGATAAGCCGCCAATACGTAAAGTGCCTGGCCGATTTCCCTGCCAAGGCCTGGAGTGCCAGGCCGATTCCCCAGACGAGGCGTGGGGTAACCAGCCGATTCCCCTGCCGACGCGTGGAGTGCCTGGCCGATTCCCTGGCATCTGATAACCTTCCCATTCGTGAGGTACCTGGCCTATCGCCTGCCAAGACCTGGGGTGCCCGGACGATCCCCCCTACCGAGGTGTAGGGTGCCCAGCCGATTCCCCTGTCGACGCTTGGAGTGCCTGGCCAATTCCCTGGCATCTGATAACCTGCCCATATGTGAAATGCTTGCCCGATCCCCTGCCAAGGCCTGGAGTGCCCGGCCGATCCCCCTGCCGAGTCGTGGAGTGCGTAGCCGATTCCCCTTTCGAGGCGTGGAGTGGCCAGCCGATTCTCCTGCCGACGCGTGAAGTGCCTGGCTGATCTCCTGCCAGCTGATAAGCCGCCAATACGTAAAGTGCCTGGCCGATTTTCCTGCCAAGGCCTGGAGTGCCCGGCCGATCCCCATACCGAAGCGTGGAGTGGCCAGCCGATTCCCCTGCCGACGCGTGGAGTGCCTGTTCGATCCCCTGCCAGCTGATAAGCCGCCAATACGTAAAGTGCCTGGCCGATTTCCCTGCCAAGGCCTGGAGTGCCAGGCCGATTCCCCAGACGAGGCGTGGGGTAACCAGCCGATTCCCCTGCCGACGCGTGGAGTGCCTGGCCGATTCCCTGGCATCTGATAACCTTCCCATTCGTGAGGTACCTGGCCTATCGCCTGCCAAGACCTGGGGTGCCCGGACGATCCCCCCTACCGAGGTGTAGGGTGCCCAGCCGATTCCCCTGCCGACGCGTGGAGTGCCTGTTCGATCCCCTGCTAGCTGAAAACCCGCCAATACGAAAAGTGCCTGGCCGATTTCCCTGCCAAGGCCTGGAGTGCCCGGCCGATTCCCCTGCCGAGGCGTCGGGTAACCAGCCGATTCCCCTGCCGACGCGTGGAGTGCCTGTCCGATCCCCTGCTACCTGATAACCCGCCAATACGTGAAGAGCCTGGCCGATTCCCCTGCCGAGGCGTGGAGTGCCTGGCCGATCACCTGTTAGCTGATAACCCACCAATACGTGAAGTGCCTGGCCGATCTCCCTGCCAACGCGTGAAAGGCCCGGCCGATCCCCCTGCCAAGGCCTGGAGTGCCCGGCCGATCCCCATACCGAAGCGTGGAGTGGCCAGCCGATTCCCCTGCCGACGCGTGGAGTGCCTGTTCGATCCCCTGCCAGATGATAACCCGCCAATACGTGACGTGCCTGGCCGATTTCCCTGCCAAGGCCTGGAGTGCCCAGCCGATTCCCCTGCCGACGCGTAGAGTGCTTGGCCGATCCCCTGCCAGATAATAACCCGCCAATACGTGACGTGCCTGGCCGATCTCTCCGCCAAGGCCTGGAGTGCCCGGTCGATCCCCATGCCGAGGCCTGGAGTGCCCAGCCGATTCCCCTGCCGGCGCGTGGAGTGCTTGGGCCGATCCCCTGCCAGATGATAACCCGCCAATACGTGACGTGCCTGGCCGAATTCCCTGCCAAGGCGTGGAGTGCCCGGCCGGGCCTGGAGTGCCCAGCCGATCCTTATGGGCAGCCATCCCCCCAGCTGTTAAGCCGCCAATACGTGAAGTGCCTGGCCGATCTGCCTGCTAAGGCCTGAAGTGCCCGGCCAATCCCCCTGCCGAGGCGTGGGGTAACCAGCCGATCCCCCTGCCGAGGCGTGGAGTGGCCAGCCGATTCCCCTGCCGAGGCGTGGAGGGGCCAGCCGATTCCCCTGCCGACGCGTGAAGTGCCTGGCCGATCCCCTGCCAGCTGATAAGCCGCCAATACGTGAAGTGCCTGGACGATCTCCCTGCCAAGGCCTGGGGTGCCCGGACGATACCCCATACCGAAGCGTAGAGAGCCCTGCCGATTCCCCTGCCGACGCGTTGAGTGCCTGGCCGATTCCCTGGCATCTGATAACCTGCCCATACGTGAAGTACCTGGCCTATCGCCTGCCAAGACCTGAGGTGCCCGGACGATCCCCCATACCGAGGCGTAGAGTGCCCAGCCGATTCCCCTGCCGACGCGTAGAGTGCTTGGCCGATCCCCTGCCAGATGATAACCCGCCAATACGTGACGTGCCTGGCCGATCTCCCTGCCAAGGCCTGGACTGCCCAGCCGATTCCCCTGCCGACGCGAAGAGTGCTTGGCCGATCCCCTGCCAGATGATGACCCGCCAATACGTGACGTGCCTGGCCGATCCCCTGCCAGCTGATAATCTGCCAATACGTGAAGTGCCTGGCCGATCTGCCTGCCAAGGCCTGAAGTGCCCGGCCGATTCCCCTGCCGAGGCGTCGGGTAACCAGCCGATTCCCCTGCCGACGCGTGGAGTGCCTGTCCGATCCCCTGCTACCTGATAACCCGCCAATACGTGAAGAGCCTGGCCGATTCCCCTGCCGAGGCGTGGAGTGCCTGGCCGATCACCTGTTAGCTGATAACCCACCAATACGTGAAGTGCCTGGCCGATCTCCCTGCCAACGCGTGAAAGGCCCGGCCGATCCCCCTGCCAAGGCCTGGAGTGCCCGGCCGATCCCCATACCGAAGCGTGGAGTGGCCAGCCGATTCCCCTGCCGACGCGTGGAGTGCCTGTTCGATCCCCTGCCAGATGATAACCCGCCAATACGTGACGTGCCTGGCCGATTTCCCTGCCAAGGCCTGGACTGCCCAGCCGATTCCCCTGCCGACGCGTAGAGTGCTTGGCCGATCCCCTGCCAGATAATAACCCGCCAATACGTGAAGTGCCTGGCCGATCTCTCCGCCAAGGCCTGGAGTGCCCGGTCGATCCCCATGCCGAGGCCTGGAGTGCCCAGCCGATTCCCCTGCCGTCGCGTGGAGTGCTTGGCCGATCCCCTGCCAGATGATAACCCGCCAATACGTGACGTGCCTGGCCGAATTCCCTGCCAAGGCGTGGAGTGCCCGGCCGGGCCTGGAGTGCCCAGCCGATCCTTATGGGCAGCCATCCCCCCAGCTGTTAAGCCGCCAATACGTGAAGTGCCTGGCCGATCTGCCTGCTAAGGCCTGAAGTGCCCGGCCAATCCCCCTGCCGAGGCGTGGGGTAACCAGCCGATCCCCCTGCCGAGGCGTGGAGTGGCCAGCCGATTCCCCTGCCGAGGCGTGGAGGGGCCAGCCGATTCCCCTGCCGACGCGTGAAGTGCCTGGCCGATCCCCTGCCAGCTGATAAGCCGCCAATACGTGAAGTGCCTGGACGATCTCCCTGCCAAGGCCTGGGGTGCCCGGACGATACCCCATACCGAAGCGTAGAGAGCCCTGCCGATTCCCCTGCCGACGCGTTGAGTGCCTGGCCGATTCCCTGGCATCTGATAACCTGCCCATACGTGAAGTACCTGGCCTATCGCCTGCCAAGACCTGAGGTGCCCGGACGATCCCCCATACCGAGGCGTAGAGTGCCCAGCCGATTCCCCTGCCGACGCGTAGAGTGCTTGGCCGATCCCCTGCCAGATGATAACCCGCCAATACGTGACGTGCCTGGCCGATCTCCCTGCCAAGGCCTGGACTGCCCAGCCGATTCCCCTGCCGACGCGAAGAGTGCTTGGCCGATCCCCTGCCAGATGATGACCCGCCAATACGTGACGTGCCTGGCCGATCCCCTGCCAGCTGATAATCTGCCAATACGTGAAGTGCCTGGCCGATCTGCCTGCCAAGGCCTGAAGTGCCCGGCCAATCCCCCTGCCGAGGCGTGGGGTAACCAGCCGATCCCCCTGCCGAGGCGTGGAGTGGCCAGCCGATTCCCCTGCCGAGGCGTGGAGGGGCCAGCCGATTCCCCTGCCGACGCGTGAAGTGCCTGGCCGATCCCCTGCCAGCTGATAAGCCGCCAATACGTGAAGTGCCTGGACGATCTCCCTGCCAAGGCCTGGGGTGCCCGGACGATACCCCATACCGAAGCGTAGAGAGCCCTGCCGATTCCCCTGCCGACGCGTTGAGTGCCTGGCCGATTCCCTGGCATCTGATAACCTGCCCATACGTGAAGTACCTGGCCTATCGCCTGCCAAGACCTGAGGTGCCCGGACGATCCCCCATACCGAGGCGTAGAGTGCCCAGCCGATTCCCCTGCCGACGCGTAGAGTGCTTGGCCGATCCCCTGCCAGATGATAACCCGCCAATACGTGACGTGCCTGGCCGATCTACCTGCCAAGGCCTGGACTGCCCAGCCGATTCCCCTGCCGACGCGAAGAGTGCTTGGCCGATCCCCTGCCAGATGATGACCCGCCAATACGTGACGTGCCTGGCCGATCCCCTGCCAGCTGATAATCTGCCAATACGTGAAGTGCCTGGCCGATCTCCCTGCCAAGGCCTGGAGTGCCCAGCCGATTCCCCTGTCGACGCGTAGAGTGCTTGGCCGATCCCCTGCCAGCTGATAGCCCGCCAATACGTGAAGTGCCTGGCCGATCTCTCTGCCAAGGCCTGGAGTGCCCAGCCGATTCCCCTGCCGACGCGTAGAGTGCTTGGCCGATCCCCTGCCAGATGATAACCCGCCAATACGTGACGTGCCTGGCCGATCTGCCTGCCAAAGCCTGAAGTGCCCGGCCAATCCCCCTGCCGAGGCGTGGGGTAACCAGCCGATCCCCCTGCCGAGGCGTGGAGTGGCCAGCCGATTCCCCTGCCGAGGCGTGGAGGGGCCAGCCGATTCCCCTGCCGACGCGTGACGTGCCTGGCCGATCCCCTGCCAGATGATAGCCCGCCAATACGTGACGTGCCTGGCCGATTTCCCTGCCAAGGCCTGGAGTGCCCGGCCGATTCCCCAGACGAGTCGTCGGGTAACCAGCCGATTCCCCTGCCGACGCGTGGAGTGCCTGTCCGATCCCCTGCTACCTGATAACCCGCCAATACGTGAAGAGCCTGGCCGATTCCCCTGCCGAGGCGTGGAGTGCCTGGCCGATCACCTGTTAGCTGATAACCCACCAATACGTGAAGTGCCTGGCCGATCTCCCTGCCAACGCGTGAAAGGCCCGGCCGATCCCCCTGCCAAGGCCTGGAGTGCCCGGCCGATCCCCATACCGAAGCGTGGAGTGGCCAGCCGATTCCCCTGCCGACGCGTGGAGTGCCTGTTCGATCCCCTGCCAGCTGATAAGCCGCCAATACGTAAAGTGCCTGGCCGATTTCCCTGCCAAGGCCTGGAGTGCCCGGCCGATTCCCCAGACGAGGCGTGGGGTAACCAGCCGATTCCCCTGCCGACGCGTGGAGTGCCTGTCCGATCCCCTGCTAACTGATAACCCGCCAATACGTGAAGAGCCTGGCCGATTCCCCTGCCGAGGCGTGGAGTGCCTGGCCGATCACCTGTTAGCTGATAACCCACCAATACGTGAAGTGCCTGGCCGATCTCCCTGCCAACGCGTGAAAGGCCCGGCCGATCCCCCTGCCAAGGCCTGGAGTGCCCGGCCGATCCCCATACCGAAGCGTGGAGTGGCCAGCCGATTCCCCTGCCGACGCGTGGAGTGCCTGTTCGATCCCCTGCCAGCTGATAAGCCGCCAATACGTGAAGTACCTGGCCGATCTCCCTGCCAAGGCCTGGGGTGCCCGGACGATACCCCATACCGAAGCGTAGAGAGCCCTGCCGATTCCCCTGCCGACGCGTTGAGTGCCTGGCCGATTCCCTGGCATCTGATAACCTGCCCATACGTGAAGTACCTGGCCTATCGCCTGCCAAGACCTGAGGTGCCGGACGATCCCCCATACCGAGGCGTAGAGTGCCCAGCCGATTCCCCTGCCGACGCTTGGAGTGCCTGGCCAATTCCCTGGCATCTGATAACCTGCCCATATGTGAAATGCTTGCCCGATCCCCTGCCAAGGCCTGGAGTGCCCGGCCGATCCCCCTGCCGAGGCGTGGAGTGCGTAGCCGATTCCCCTTTCGAGGCGTGGAGTGGCCAGCCGATTCTCCTGCCGACGCGTGAAGTGCCTGGCTGATCTCCTGCCAGCTGATAAGCCGCCAATACGTAAAGTGCCTGGCCGATTTCCCTGCCAAGGCCTGGAGTGCCCGGCCGATCCCCATACCGAAGCGTGGAGTGGCCAGCCGATTCCCCTGCCGACGCGTGGAGTGCCTGTTCGATCCCCTGCCAGCTGATAAGCCGCCAATACGTAAAGTGCCTGGCCGATTTCCCTGCCAAGGCCTGGAGTGCCCGGCCGATTCCCCATACGAGGCATGGGGTAACCAGCCGATTCCCCTGCCGACGCGTGGAGTGCCTGGCCGATTCCCTGGCATCTGATAACCTTCCCATTCGTGAGGTACCTGGCCTATCGCGTGCCAAAAGCTGGGGTGCCCGGACGATCCCCCTTACCGAGGTGTAGGGTGCCCAGCCGATTCCCCTGCCGACGCTTGGAGTGCCTGGCCGATCCCCTGCTAGCTGAAAACCCGCCAATACGAAAAGTGCCTGGCCGATTTCCCTGCCAAGGCCTGGAGTGCCCGGCCGATTCCCCTGCCGAGGCGTCGGGTAACCAGCCGATTCCCCTGCCGACGCGTGGAGCGCCTGTCCGATCCCCTGCTACCTGATAACCCGCCAATACGTGAAGAGCCTGGCCGATTCCCCTGCCGAGGCGTGGAGTGCCTGGCCGATCACCTGTTAGCTGATAACCCACCAATACGTGAAGTGCCTGGCCGATCTCCTTGCCAACGCGTGAAAGGCCCGGCCGATCCCCCTGCCAAGGCCTGGAGTGCCCGGCCGATCCCCATACCGAAGCGTGGAGTGGGCAGCCGATTCCCCTGCCGACGCGTGGAGTGCCTGTTCGATCCCCTGCCAGCTGATAAGCCGCCAATACGTAAAGTGCCTGGCCGATTTCCCTGCCAAGGCCTGGAGTGCCCGGCCGATTCCCCAGACGAGGCGTGGGGTAACCAGCCGATTCCACTGCCGACGCGTGGAGTGCCTGTTCGATCCCCTGCCAGCTGATAAGCCGCCAATACGTGAAGTACCTGGCTGATCTCCCTGCCAAGGTCAGGAGTGGCCGGCCGAGCCTTGAGTGCCCAGCCGATCCCCCTGCCGAGGCGTGGATTGACCAGCCGATCCCCCTGCCGACGCGTGGAGTGCCTGGCCGATCCCCTGCTAACTGATAACCCGCCAATACGTGAAGTTCCTGGACGATATCCCTGCCAAGGCGTGGAGTGCCCGGCCGGGCCTGGAGTGCCCAGCCGATCCTTATGGGCAGCCATCCCCCCAGCTGTTAAGCCGCCAATACGTGAAGTGCCTGGCCGATCTGCCTGCCAAGGCCTGAAGTGCCCGGCCAATCCCCCTGCCGAGGCGTGGGGTAACCATCCTATCCCCCTGCCGAGGCGTGGAGTGGCCAGCCGATTCCCCTGCCGAGGCGTGGAGGGGCCAGCCGATTCCCCTGCCGACGCGTGAAGTGCCTGGCCGATCCCCTGCCAGCTGATAA
This sequence comes from Drosophila bipectinata, assembly GCF_030179905.1. Lineage (NCBI taxonomy): Eukaryota > Metazoa > Arthropoda > Insecta > Diptera > Drosophilidae > Drosophila > Drosophila bipectinata. Next base: position 417,188 of record NW_027223007.1, on the reverse strand, counting down.
GCCGCCAATACGTGAAGTGCCTGGACGATCTCCCTGCCAAGGCCTGGGGTGCCCGGACGATACCCCATACCGAAGCGTAGAGAGCCCTGCCGATTCCTCTGCCGACGCGTTGAGTGCCTGGCCGATTCCCTGGCATCTGATAACCTGCCCATACGTGAAGTACCTGGCCTATCGCCTGCCAAGACCTGAGGTGCCCGGACGATCCCCCATACCGAGGCGTAGAGTGCCCAGCCGATTCCCCTGCCGACGCTTGGAGTGCCTGGCCAATTCCCTGGCATCTGATAACCTGCCCATATGTGAAATGCTTGCCCGATCCCCTGCCAAGGCCTGGAGTGCCCGGCCGATCCCCCTTCCGAGGCGTGGAGTGCGTAGCCGAGTCCCCTTTCGAGGCGTGGAGTGGCCAGCCGATTCTCCTGCCGACGCGTGAAGTGCCTGGCTGATCTCCTGCCAGCTGATAAGCCGCCAATACGTAAAGTGCCTGGCCGATTTCCCTGCCAAGGCCTGGAGTGCCCGGACGATCCCCATACCGAAGCGTGGAGTGGCCAGCCGATTCCCCTGCCGACGCGTGGAGTGCCTGTTCGATCGCCTGCCAGCTGATAAGCCGCTAATACGTAAAGTGCCTGGCCGATTTCCCTGCCAAGGCCTGGAGTGCCCGGCCGATTCCCCAGACGAGGCGTGGGGTAACCAGCCGATTCCCCTGCCGACGCGTGGAGTGCCTGGCCGATTCCCTGGCATCTGATAACCTTCCCATTCGTGAGGTACCTGGCCTATCGCCTGCCAAAAGCTGGGGTGCCCGGACGATCCCCCTTACCGAGGTGTAGGGTGCCCAGCCGATTCCCCTGCCGACGCTTGGAGTGCCTGGCCGATCCCCTGCTAGCTGAAAACCCGCCAATACGAAAAGTGCCTGGCCGATTTCCCTGCCAAGGCCTGGAGTGCCCGGCCGATTCCCCTGCCGAGGCGTCGGGTAACCAGCCGATTCCCCTGCCGACGCGTGGAGTGCCTGTCCGATCCCCTGCTACCTGATAACCCGCCAATACGTGAAGAGCCTGGCCGATTCCCCTGCCGAGGCGTGGAGTGCCTGGCCGATCACCTGTTAGCTGATAACCCACCAATACGTGAAGTGCCTGGCCGATCTCCCTGCCAACGCGTGAAAGGCCCGGCCGATCCCCCTGCCAAGGCCTGGAGTGCCCGGCCGATCCCCATACCGAAGGGTGGAGTGGCCAGCCGATTCCCCTGCCGACGCGTGGAGTGCCTGTTCGATCCCCTGCCAGCTGATAAGCCGCCAATACGTAAAGTGCCTGGCCGATTTCCCTGCCAAGGCCTGGAGTGCCCGGCCGATTCCCCAGACGAGGCGTGGGGTAACCAGCCGATTCCCCTGCCGACGCGTGACGTGCCTGGCCGATCCCCTGCCAGATGATAGCCCGCCAATACGTGACGTGCCTGGCCGATTTCCCTGCCAAGGCCTGGAGTGCCCGGCCGATTCCCCAGACGAGGCGTCGGGTAACCAGCCGATTCCCCTGCCGACGCGTGGAGTGCCTGTCCGATCCCCTGCTACCTGATAACCCGCCAATACGTGAAGAGCCTGGCCGATTCCCCTGCCGAGGCGTGGAGTGCCTGGCCGATCACCTGTTAGCTGATAACCCACCAATACGTGAAGTGCCTGGCCGATCTCCCTGCCAACGCGTGAAAGGCCCGGCCGATCCCCCTGCCAAGGCCTGGAGTGCCCGGCCGATCCCCACACCGAAGCGTGGAGTGGCCAGCCGATTCCCCTGCCGACGCGTGGAGTGCCTGTTCGATCCCCTGCCAGCTGATAAGCCGCCAATACGTAAAGTGCCTGGCCGATTTCCCTGCCAAGGCCTGGAGTGCCCGGCCGATTCCCCAGACGAGGCGTGGGGTAACCAGCCGATTCCCCTGCCGACGCGTGGAGTGCCTGTCCGATCCCCTGCTAACTGATAACCCGCCAATACGTGAAGAGCCTGGCCGATTCCCCTGCCGAGGCGTGGAGTGCCTGGCCGATCACCTGTTAGCTGATAACCCACCAATACGTGAAGTGCCTGGCCGATCTCCCTGCCAACGCGTGAAAGGCCCGGCCGATCCCCCTGCCAAGGCCTGGAGTGCCCGGCCGATCCCCATACCGAAGCGTGGAGTGGCCAGCCGATTCCCCTGCCGACGCGTGGAGTGCCTGTTCGATCCCCTGCCAGCTGATAAGCCGCCAATACGTGAAGTACCTGGCCGATCTCCCTGCCAAGGCCTGGGGTGCCCGGACGATACCCCATACCGAAGCGTAGAGAGCCCTGCCGATTCCCCTGCCGACGCGTTGAGTGCCTGGCCGATTCCCTGGCATCTGATAACCTGCCCATACGTGAAGTACCTGGCCTATCGCCTGCCAAGACCTGAGGTGCCGGACGATCCCCCATACCGAGGCGTAGAGTGCCCAGCCGATTCCCCTGCCGACGCTTGGAGTGCCTGGCCAATTCCCTGGCATCTGATAACCTGCCCATATGTGAAATGCTTGCCCGATCCCCTGCCAAGGCCTGGAGTGCCCGGCCGATCCCCCTGCCGAGGCGTGGAGTGCGTAGCCGATTCCCCTTTCGAGGCGTGGAGTGGCCAGCCGATTCTCCTGCCGACGCGTGAAGTGCCTGGCTGATCTCCTGCCAGCTGATAAGCCGCCAATACGTAAAGTGCCTGGCCGATTTCCCTGCCAAGGCCTGGAGTGCCCGGCCGATCCCCATACCGAAGCGTGGAGTGGCCAGCCGATTCCCCTGCCGACGCGTGGAGTGCCTGTTCGATCCCCTGCCAGCTGATAAGCCGCCAATACGTAAAGTGCCTGGCCGATTTCCCTGCCAAGGCCTGGAGTGCCCGGCCGATTCCCCATACGAGGCATGGGGTAACCAGCCGATTCCCCTGCCGACGCGTGGAGTGCCTGGCCGATTCCCTGGCATCTGATAACCTTCCCATTCGTGAGGTACCTGGCCTATCGCGTGCCAAAAGCTGGGGTGCCCGGACGATCCCCCTTACCGAGGTGTAGGGTGCCCAGCCGATTCCCCTGCCGACGCTTGGAGTGCCTGGCCGATCCCCTGCTAGCTGAAAACCCGCCAATACGAAAAGTGCCTGGCCGATTTCCCTGCCAAGGCCTGGAGTGCCCGGCCGATTCCCCTGCCGAGGCGTCGGGTAACCAGCCGATTCCCCTGCCGACGCGTGGAGCGCCTGTCCGATCCCCTGCTACCTGATAACCCGCCAATACGTGAAGAGCCTGGCCGATTCCCCTGCCGAGGCGTGGAGTGCCTGGCCGATCACCTGTTAGCTGATAACCCACCAATACGTGAAGTGCCTGGCCGATCTCCTTGCCAACGCGTGAAAGGCCCGGCCGATCCCCCTGCCAAGGCCTGGAGTGCCCGGCCGATCCCCATACCGAAGCGTGGAGTGGGCAGCCGATTCCCCTGCCGACGCGTGGAGTGCCTGTTCGATCCCCTGCCAGCTGATAAGCCGCCAATACGTAAAGTGCCTGGCCGATTTCCCTGCCAAGGCCTGGAGTGCCCGGCCGATTCCCCAGACGAGGCGTGGGGTAACCAGCCGATTCCACTGCCGACGCGTGGAGTGCCTGTTCGATCCCCTGCCAGCTGATAAGCCGCCAATACGTGAAGTACCTGGCTGATCTCCCTGCCAAGGTCAGGAGTGGCCGGCCGAGCCTTGAGTGCCCAGCCGATCCCCCTGCCGAGGCGTGGATTGACCAGCCGATCCCCCTGCCGACGCGTGGAGTGCCTGGCCGATCCCCTGCTAACTGATAACCCGCCAATACGTGAAGTTCCTGGACGATATCCCTGCCAAGGCGTGGAGTGCCCGGCCGGGCCTGGAGTGCCCAGCCGATCCTTATGGGCAGCCATCCCCCCAGCTGTTAAGCCGCCAATACGTGAAGTGCCTGGCCGATCTGCCTGCCAAGGCCTGAAGTGCCCGGCCAATCCCCCTGCCGAGGCGTGGGGTAACCATCCTATCCCCCTGCCGAGGCGTGGAGTGGCCAGCCGATTCCCCTGCCGAGGCGTGGAGGGGCCAGCCGATTCCCCTGCCGACGCGTGAAGTGCCTGGCCGATCCCCTGCCAGCTGATAAGCCGCCAATACGTGAAGTGCCTGGACGATCTCCCTGCCAAGGCCTGGGGTGCCCGGACGATACCCCATACCGAAGCGTAGAGAGCCCTGCCGATTCCTCTGCCGACGCGTTGAGTGCCTGGCCGATTCCCTGGCATCTGATAACCTGCCCATACGTGAAGTACCTGGCCTATCGCCTGCCAAGACCTGAGGTGCCCGGACGATCCCCCATACCGAGGCGTAGAGTGCCCAGCCGATTCCCCTGCCGACGCTTGGAGTGCCTGGCCAATTCCCTGGCATCTGATAACCTGCCCATATGTGAAATGCTTGCCCGATCCCCTGCCAAGGCCTGGAGTGCCCGGCCGATCCCCCTTCCGAGGCGTGGAGTGCGTAGCCGAGTCCCCTTTCGAGGCGTGGAGTGGCCAGCCGATTCTCCTGCCGACGCGTGAAGTGCCTGGCTGATCTCCTGCCAGCTGATAAGCCGCCAATACGTAAAGTGCCTGGCCGATTTCCCTGCCAAGGCCTGGAGTGCCCGGACGATCCCCATACCGAAGCGTGGAGTGGCCAGCCGATTCCCCTGCCGACGCGTGGAGTGCCTGTTCGATCGCCTGCCAGCTGATAAGCCGCTAATACGTAAAGTGCCTGGCCGATTTCCCTGCCAAGGCCTGGAGTGCCCGGCCGATTCCCCAGACGAGGCGTGGGGTAACCAGCCGATTCCCCTGCCGACGCGTGGAGTGCCTGGCCGATTCCCTGGCATCTGATAACCTTCCCATTCGTGAGGTACCTGGCCTATCGCCTGCCAAAAGCTGGGGTGCCCGGACGATCCCCCTTACCGAGGTGTAGGGTGCCCAGCCGATTCCCCTGCCGACGCTTGGAGTGCCTGGCCGATCCCCTGCTAGCTGAAAACCCGCCAATACGAAAAGTGCCTGGCCGATTTCCCTGCCAAGGCCTGGAGTGCCCGGCCGATTCCCCTGCCGAGGCGTCGGGTAACCAGCCGATTCCCCTGCCGACGCGTGGAGTGCCTGTCCGATCCCCTGCTACCTGATAACCCGCCAATACGTGAAGAGCCTGGCCGATTCCCCTGCCGAGGCGTGGAGTGCCTGGCCGATCACCTGTTAGCTGATAACCCACCAATACGTGAAGTGCCTGGCCGATCTCCCTGCCAACGCGTGAAAGGCCCGGCCGATCCCCCTGCCAAGGCCTGGAGTGCCCGGCCGATCCCCATACCGAAGGGTGGAGTGGCCAGCCGATTCCCCTGCCGACGCGTGGAGTGCCTGTTCGATCCCCTGCCAGCTGATAAGCCGCCAATACGTAAAGTGCCTGGCCGATTTCCCTGCCAAGGCCTGGAGTGCCCGGCCGATTCCCCAGACGAGGCGTGGGGTAACCAGCCGATTCCCCTGCCGACGCGTGGAGTGCCTGTCCGATCCCCTGCTACCTGATAGCCCGCCAATACGTGAAGAGCCTGGCCGATTCCCCTGCCGAGGCGTGGAGTGCCTGGCCGATCACCTGTTAGCTGATAACCCACCAATACGTGAAGTGCCTGGCCGATCTCCCTGCCAACGCGTGAAAGGCCCGGCCGATCCCCCTGCCAAGGCATGGAGTGCCCGGCCGATCCCCATACCGAAGCGTGGAGTGGCCAGCCGATTCCCCTGCCGACGCGTGGAGTGCCTGGCCGATCACCTGTTAGCTGATAACCCACCAATACGTGAAGTGCCTGGCCGATCTCCCTGCCAACGCGTGAAAGGCCCGGCCGACCCCCCTGACCAGGCGTGGAGTGCCCAGCCGATTCCCCTGCTGACGCGTGGAGTGCCTAGCCGATTCCCTTGCCAGCTTATAACCCGCCAATAAATGATATGCCTTCCCGATCTCCCTGCCAATGACTGGAGTGCCCGGCCGACCCCCTTGACCAGGCGTGGAGTGCCCAGCCGATTCCTCTGCTGACGCGTGGAGTGCCTAGCCGATTCCCCTGCCAGCAGATAACCCGCCAATAATTGATATGCCGGCCCGATCTCCCTGCCAAGGCCTGGACTGCCAAGCCGACCCCCCTGCCGAGACGTGGAGTGCCCGGCCGAATCCCTTGCGAGGCGTGGAGTGCCCAGTCGATGCCCCTGCCGACGCGTGGATGGCCTGGCCGATCCCCTGCCAACTGGTAACCCTCCAATACGTGAAGAGCCTGGCCGATCTCCCTGCCGAGGTGGGAGTGCCAAGCCATATTCCCTGCAAGCTGATACCCCTGCCGAGGCGTGGAGTGCCTAGCCGATTCCCCTGCCAGCTGATAGCCCGCCAATAACTGATATGCCAGCCCGATCTCCCTGCCAAGGCCTGGAGTGCCTGGCCGACCCCCCTGACGAAGCGTGGAGAGTCCAGCCGATTCCCGTGCCGAGGCGTGAAGTGCCTGGCCGATTCCCCTGCCAGCTGATAACCCGCCAATAAACGAAGTGCCCGGCCGATCCCCCTGCCGAGGTGGAAGTGCCAAGCCATATTTCCAGAGGCTGATAGCCCTGCCGAGACGTGAACTTCCTGGCCGATCTCCATGCCATGGCCTGCCATGGATCTCCATGCCAGCCGATTCCCCTGCCGACGCGTGGATGCCGGCCGATGCCGCAGCCGAGGTGGGAGTGCCAATCCGTATTCCCTGCAAGCTGAAACCTCTGCCGAGACGTGAAGAGCCTGGCCGATCCCCTGCCAGTTATTAACCCGCCAATACGTGAAGTGCCTGGCCGATCCCCTGCCAATTGGTAACCCTCCAATATGTGAAGTGCCTGGCTGATCTCCCTGCCAAGGCCTGGAGTGCCCGGCCGATCCCCCTGCCGAGGTGGAAGTGCCAAACCATATTCCCAGAGGCTGATACCCCTGCCGAGACGTGAACTTCCTGGCCGATCTCCATGCCAAGGCCTGGAGTGGAGTCGTGGAGTGCCCAGCCGATTCCCCTGCTGACGCGTGGAGTGCCTAGCCGATTCCCCTGCCAGCTGATAACCCGCCAATAATTGATATGCCGGCCCGATCTCCCTGCCAAGGCCTGGACTGCCCGGCCGACCCCCCTGCCGAGACGTGGAGTGCCCGGCCGAATCCCTTGCGAGGCGTGGAGTGCCCGGCCGATCCCCCTGGCGCGGTGGGAGTGCCAAGCCATATTCCATGCAAGCTGATACCGCTGCCGAGACGTGAAGTGCCTGGCCGATCTCCATGCCAAGGCCTGGAATGGAGTCATGGAGTGCCCAGCCAATTCCCTTGCCGACGCGTGGATGCCGGCCGATGCCGCAGCCGAGGTGGGAGTGCCAATCCGTATTCCCTGCAAGCTGAAACCTCTGCCGAGACGTGAAGAGCCTGGCCGATCCCCTGCCAGTTATTAACCCGCCAATACGTGAAGTGCCTGGCCGATCCCCTGCCAATTGGTAACCCTCCAATATGTGAAGTGCCTGGCTGATCTCCCTGCCAAGGCCTGGAGTGCCCGGCCGATCCCCCTGCCGAGGTGGAAGTGCCAAACCATATTCCCAGAGGCTGATACCCCTGCCGAGACGTGAACTTCCTGGCCGATCTCCATGCCAAGGCCTGGAGTGGAGTCGTGGAGTGCCCAGCCGATTCCCCTGCTGATGCGTGGAGTGCCTAGCCGATTCCCCTGCCAGCTGATAACCCGCCAATAATTGATATGCCGGCCCGATCTCCCTGCCAAGGCCTGGACTGCCCGGCCGACCCCCCTGCCGAGACGTGGAGTGCCCGGCCGAATCCCTTGCGAGGCGTGGAGTGCCCGGCCGATACCCCTGGCGCGGTGGGAGTGTCAAGCCATATTCCATGCAAGCTGATACCGCTGCCGAGACGTGAAGTGCCTGGCCGATCTCCATGCCAAGGCCTGGAATGGAGTCGTGGAGTGCCAAGCCGATTCCCCTGCCGAAGCGTGGGGTGCCTAGCCGATTCCCTTGCCAGCTGATAACCCGCCAATAAATGATATGCCTCGCCGATCTCCCTGCCAAGGCCTGGAGTGCCCGGCCGATCCTCCTGCCGAGGCGTGGAGTGCCTAGCCGATTCCCCTGCTTTCTGATAACCCGCCAATATGTGCCTGGCCGATCTCCATGCCAAGGCCTGGAGTGCCCAGCCGATCCCCCTGCCGAGGCGTGGAGTGCCTAGCCGATTCCCCTGCCAGCTGAAAACCCGCCAATAAATGATATGCCTGCCCGATCTCCCTGCTAATGCCTGGAGTGCCCGGCCGATCCTCTTGCCGAGGCGTGGAGTGCCCAGCCGATTCCCTGCTGATTTACCTGCCGAGACGTAAAGTACCTGTTCGATCTCCATGCCAAGGCCTGGAGTGCCCGGCCGATTCCCCTGAGAGGCGTAGAGTGCCCAGTCGATTCCTCTGCCGACGCGTGGATGGCCTGGCCGATGCCCTGCTAGCTGATAACCCGCCAATACGTGCTTGGCCGATCTCCCTGCAAGTACCTGGAGTGCCCGGCCGATCCCCCTGCCGAGGCGTGGAGTGCCTAGCCGATTCCCCTGCCAGCTGATAGCCCGCCAATAACTGATATGCCGGCCCGATCTCCCTGCCAAGGCCTGGAGTGCTTGGCCGACCCCCCTGACGAAGCGTGGAGTGTCCAGCCGATTCCCGTGCCGAGGCGTGGAGTGCCTGGCCGATTCCCCTGCCAGCTGATAACCCGCCAATAAACGGAGTGCCCGGCCGATCCCCCTGCCGAGGTGGAAGTGCCAAGCCATATTTCCAGAGGCTGATAGCCCTGCCGAGACGTGAACTTCCTGGCCGATCTCCATGCCATGGCCTGCCATGGATCTCCATGCCAGCCGATTCCCCTGCCGACGCGTGGATGCCGGCCGATGCCGCAGCCGAGGTGGGAGTGCCAATCCGTATTCCCTGCAAGCTGAAACCTCTGCCGAGACGTGAAGAGCCTGGCCGATCCCCTGCCAGTTATTAACCCTGCCAACTGGTAACCCTCCAATATGTGAAGTGCCTGGCTGATCTCCCTGCCAAGGCCTGGAGTGCCCGGCCGATCCCCCTGCCGAGGTGGAAGTGCCAAACCATATTCCCAGAGGCTGATACCCCTGCCGAGACGTGAACTTCCTGGCCGATCTCCATGCCAAGGCCTGGAGTGGAGTCGTGGAGTGCCCAGCCGATTCCCCTGCCGACGCGTGGAGTGCCTAGCCGATTCCCTTGCTGGCTGATAACCCGCCAATAAACGAAATGCCTGTCCGATCTCCCTGCCAATGCCTGGAGTGCCCGGCCGACCCCCCTGACAAGGCGTGGAGTGCCCAGCCGATTCGTCTGCCGACGCGTGGAGTGCCTAGCCGGTTCCCCTGCCAGCTGATAACCCGCAAATAAACGGAGTGCCCGGCCGATCCCCCTGCCGAGGTGGAAGTGCCAAGCCATATTTCCAGAGGGTGATACCCCTGCCGAGACGTGAACTTCCGCGTGGAGTGCCCAGTCGATTCCCCTGCCGACGCGTGAATGGCCTGGCCGATCCCCTGCCAACTGGTAACCCTCCAATACGTGAAGTGCCTGGCCGATCTCCATGCCAAGGCCTGGAGTGGAGTCGTGGAGTGCCCAGTCGATTCCCCTGCCGACGCGTGGAGTGCTTAGCCGATTCCCTTGCCAGCTGATAACCCGCCAATACGTGAAGTGCCTGGCCGATCCCCCTGCCAATGCCTGGAGTGCCCGGCCGACCCCCCTGACCAGGAGTGGAGTGCCCAGCCGATTCCCCTGCTGACGCGTGGAGTGCCTAGCCGATTCCCAGCTGATAACCCGCCAATAAATGATTTGCCTGCCCGATCTCCCTGCCAAGGCCTGGAGTGCCCGGTCGACCCCCAGACGAGGCGTGGAGTGCCCAGCCGATTCCCGTGCCGACGCGTGAATTCCCTGCCGACGCGTGGAGTGCCTAGCCGATTCCCCTGCCAGCTGATAACCCGCCAATAAATGATATGCCGGCCCGATCTCCCTGCCAAGGCCTGGAGTGCCCGGCCGACGCCCCTGCCGAGTCCCCTGCCGATTCCCCTGCAAGCTGATAATCCGCCAATAAATGATATGCCTGCCCGATCTCCCTGCCAATGCCTGGAGTGCCCGGCCGATTCCACTGCGAGGCGTGGAGTGCCCTGCCGATTCCCCTACCGACGCGGGGAGGGCCTGGCCAACCCCCTGCTTTCTGATAACCCGCCAATATGTGCCTGGCCGATCTCCATGCCAAGGCCTGGAGTGCCCATCCGATCCCCCTGCCGAGGCGTGGAGTGCCCAGCCGATTCCCTTGCTGACGCGTGGAGTGCCTAGCCGATTCCCCTGCCAGCTGATAACCCGCCAATAAATGATATGCCTGCCCGATCTCCCTGCCAATGCCTGGAGTACCCGGCCGGAAGTGCCAAGCCATATTTCCAGAGGCTGATACCCCTGCCGAGTCGATGCCCGGCCGATTCCCATACCGAGGCGTGGAGTGCCCCGCCGATTCCCCTGCCGACGCGTGGAGTGCCTGGCCGATCCCCTGCTATCTGATAACCCGCCAATACGTGAAGTGCCTGGCCGATCCCCCTGCCGAGGCGTGGAGTGCCCCGCCGATTCCCCTGCCGAATCGTGGAGTGCCTAGCCGATCGTCTCCCAGCTGAAAACCCGCCAATACATAAAGTGCCTAGCCGATCTCCCTGCAAAGGCCTGGAGTGCCCGGCCTATTCCCATACCGAGGCGTGGAGTGCCCCGCTGATTCCCTTGCCGACGCGTGGAGTGCCTGGCCGATCCCCTGCTAGCTGATAACCCGCCAATACGTGAAGTGCCTGGCCGATCCCCCTGTCGAGGCGTGGAGTGCCCCGCCGATTCCCCTGCCGAGGCGTGGAGTGTCCAGCCGATTCCCCTGCCGACGCGTGGAGTGGCCAGCCGATTCCCCTGTCGACGCGTGGAGTGCCTGTTGGATCCCCTGCCAGCTGATAACCCGACAATACGTGAAGTGCCTGGCCGATCCCCCTGCCGCGGTGGGAGTGCCAAGTAGAGCTGGAAAACAATCGATGGCACTATCGATACTATCGATGTTTCTTAAATTTTCTAAACATCGATGGTTCTTGGGCCACTATCGATTGTTTTTATTGTATCTGTGCATTGAGGGCAACGTGTAAGTCAAATTGGTGAATTTTTTTTTTGACTTTATTTTATTAAGTTTTTGATCACATGTAGTGAAATTTAAATAGTGTGTTGGTTGTAGGAGTGGTGATACAAAATGGAAAAATTTGTGAAACGTAAGTATTGTTTCTAAATGACGCTCGGCATACAAGTAAAAATGTATACATGTATGTATTGGTATGCAGAAACATTGAAAAGGCGCTAATTTATTCATATATTTTAATTATTTTAGTAACATCAATATCAAATGGCAACAAGGACGATGAAGAGGTGCTTGATATACAGCATGCAGAAAAACGCAAAAGGGGACGTCGATAGTTTGGCAAGTTTTTAAAAAATGCAAAGAGAGCAATATGGCTATATGGAAACAGTGCGGTAAGCAGTATAAAACCGGTGGAAACACGACGAACCTAATGGATCATTTGAAGCGTATGCATCCTACGCTATTAAAAGAACAGTCCTTAGAAAAGGAAAATTGTGGGTCAAAATTATTGGAGCCTTTAGAAAAAGAAAACTGCATGAAAAAGTTCCTGGAGCGTGATATTCCATATTCAAATACGTCTGAAAAAAAAAACGCAAGTTTGACAAGTTGGTTGTTAATATGGTCGCGTCCGATGTCTTCCCCCTAAATGTGGTTAATTGTGTCGGGTTTAAAAAGCTAATCCATGAGTTAGAAAAAACCAAAAAAAAACAACTGGAGCTTGATCGAAAGCGTCGCACTAACTACCGATGGCTGGTCATCAAGAGCCAATGAATCCTTCATAACGGTTACTTGCCATTTTGTAAGTCTTTTGAGCTTGCTTACAAAATGTTGTCCACTCAAACCACTCAATTACTTACGCCAAAAAATCATTCAGTTGTTAACATTGCTGATACTATAAGTAATGTTTTAAGGGGACCTTCACCTGAATTTTTTTGAAAAAATCATTTTTTTTTTTTACATAAAATGAAAGTTTTATATGTCTAGAATATATGTTCCAAAGAATATTTCGATACGACGCATAGTTCATGAGCTAGAGCGTGTCAAACGCACCCATGTCACGCGCGCTGTGGCAACTGTGGCAAGTTGCGAAGAGAGAAGGAACACTAGCGACCTTCAAACACCCCACTCCACTTGCCGATAATGTTGCCGAACCCATCAAGCCCATCTACGAGGCCCTTTCTACCACAGAGCTGCTGACACGTTGCCTTGGAGGAAATACGCAAAACTCCAATGAATCATTCAACGGAACAGTGTGGAAATTGGCGCCAAAACACTTGCACTGCGGAATGCAAGTTATCGAAATTTCTGCATACATCGCTGCGTGCCTGTTCAACGAGGGAACAGGAACTTTACTCCGGATTATGGACGCGATGGAAATAGGCGTTGGCACCGAGGCCTGTCGATACTCCGCCGTAGCCGACGCCGAGAGGGTCGCGAGCGCCGAACGAAACATACCACTGAAAGCTCGGAACGCCCGACTTGAGCATCGTCTGCAAGAGAAGGTCAAGCAGCAGGTCTTCGAGATCGAAGAAGGAATTTTATATGGCCCTGGAATAAGTGACTTATGTAAGTGCAATGTTTCGACAAAAAATTGACAATAAATTTACGTTCCATGATTGCCAAAGCCTGTAACTCGAAATTTTCTTTTCAAATTGCAAGAAAAAACTATATTCTGTTCCAAATGTTAGATGTATATTTATATCCTTGCAGAGGGTCCAAAAGTGTGCAACGCAGTGAAGGAGACATCTCCGACCCTATAAAGTATATATATTCTTGATCAGGATCACCTCCTGAGTTGATATGAGCATGTCCGTCTGTATGTCTGTCTGTTTCTACGCGAACTAGTCTCTCAGTTTTAAAGCTATCGACTTGAAACTTTGCACACACCCTTCGTTTCTTTGCACGCAGTATATAAGTCGGAACGACCGGGATCGGCCGACTATATCCTATAGCTGCCATATAACTGATTGATCGGAAATGGTATAACTTTGGTGTTTTAAGAGTTAGAGAGTTCAAATTTGACATGAGGCAAAACATTACGACATGCCAAATTTCATAAGGACCGGCCGACTATATCCTATAGCTGCCATATAACTGAACGATCGCAAATGACCCAACTTTCGTGTTTTTCAAGATAGAAAGCTGGAATTTAATACAGATTCTATTTTTGGTTGACTATATCCTATAGCTGCCATATAACTGAACGATCGGAAATGACCCAACTTTCGTGTTTTTGAAGATAGAAAGCTGGAACTTGGTACAGATTCTATTCTATATTTCGGTTTTAACTGCAAGGGTATATCAACTTCGGCTCCGCCCGAAGTTAGCTTTCCTTTCTTGTTTTATATGAAAAAAGTAATGATAAATTCACATTTTTCGACCACAAAAACCATTCCATAGACATTTTACTGAAAATTGGCCGATGCAAAATTTTTTTTATCCGCCATATTGGATCCGCCATCTTGAATTTTGTCAATTTGACCTCAGATTCGTAATCAGCGACCCCAAAAAACTTATAAGAACTGATGGTGGTCGTTGTAACTCATCAAACAAGAAAGTTATTTCACGGAAAACTTTCGAAAAACAGAAGCGTTTGAAAGTATATACTTTTTTGTATGGCTTATACCTAAAATTGACATGAAAAATTGTTTATTTATAATTGTTAAACAAGATCAAAATAAAAAAAAAGGGAAAAAATGTCAATTTTTTTTCAAACGCCCATAAAATTGGTTTATTTTTACCAAAATTGATTGACGTTAGGTATAAGCCATAGGAAATTTCATAAATTTTAATAATTTATATACATTTCTAATTTCAGTTCACACGGCATTTTTGGCCTCTTCAATCTTGCCAGAGGAGGCTTCTGCACGACTCCAACGCCAGCTGGACATCCTCGTTCCGTGGCTTCGAAGGTGGAACATCGCCGTCAACCATGAGAAGTCAGGCCAAGCGACGTTTACAATGAGGAGAGGCGACTGTCCTGGAGTCAGTCTCGGAGGCACCCCAATTCCAGCCAGCCCTACACCCAAATATCTGGGTATGACCCTGGATAGAAGGCTCACCTGGAAAACTCACTTGCTGCGCAAACGGACGAAAATCCGGATTAAGCTACGTCAGCTCAACTGGCTCATTGGATGGAGGTCCAGGCTGAAGCAAAGGGTCAAGCTTCTTATATATAAAGCCATTGTAAAGCCAGTCTGGACCTATGGTATCCAGCTATGGGGAACGGCGTGTCTAAGCAGCCAAAATATCATCCAGATCGCCCAAAACAAAGCTTTAAGAGCTATAACCGGAGCTCACCTGTACCACGATAACGCAACAATCCACGCCCAACTGGGAGTCCCATCCGTGAAAGCAGAAGTTCAGCGATTCGCCAACAGATACGTGGAGAGACTGGATCGACATCCCAACCCTGAGGCCATCAACCTGTTACACAACAGCTACACCACTAGGAGGCTGAAACGGACTCACCCACTGGCCACTCGAACGAATGGGACTGAGCTGCATTTCTAGATTTATCCACGCCCACTAAAGGGTTCACCATAAAATTCTAATTGAAACGTCAAGGCTTAAACAAAAATTAAAGTTAAAAGTAGTTCGTAGGACAAGCAAATATCATATTTGTACATTATAACATATTACTCAATATTCCATTAAGCTAAGGTATCATTAAAAAATTTAATTATTGTTCATAATTCCGGACAGATTTTAAATGTAACTTTTGAATGATTGATAATAATAAAAAAAAAAAAAAAAAAAAAAAATTTCAGTTCACTACCAGAGGCCCAACACTTGACAAAGCGGAAAAAACGACGTCGACGAGATCCGCCATTTTGAAGGCGCCTTTTTTAATTTCCTAAATATCGAATACTTTTTTTTATCGTAAATAAACAACGAATCAAAGTTCAAAAGTTCGTATGTCTTTTCATTTTCCCGCAATCCATTCTCAAATTTTGCTTCATTTTCGGCCAAATCCAGATGAAGGTCCCCTTAAATGAAGGGGGCTTAGTAGGCGAAGTCGTTTGCATTGTCACAGACAATGAGGCATCGATGAAAAAGGCATGGGAGAATCTCAAGATAGTGCATATTCTCTGTTTTGCACATACAATAAACTTATTAGTGCAAGATGTCTTAAAACTGCCATGCGTTTTAAACATTGTTTTAAAGTGCAAGCGCACAGTCGCATTTTTTAAATCTAGCAATGTAGCTATTGCGAAATTTAAAGAAGAGCAAGGCGTTAGTAAGCCGTACGGTTTGATCCAGGAGGTGCCAACGCGTTGGAACAGTGCTCTTTTTATGATGCAGCGTATTTTGGCGACAAATGAAAGTATTTCGAAGGTTTTATTAAAAACCCCAAAATCGCTACCGCCGTATACCGCAGATGAAATAAAAATAATAAGAGAACTGATTGAGATACTCAATCCATTTCAGGATGCAACCGTATCCATTTCTGCAGACACAAAAGTGGCAATATCTTTGATTCTTTCCATATGCTGCGAGCTCCGCCAAAAAATATCGGAAATGAACTGTTTCATATCGTCAGAGGCTAAAGTCGTCGAGTATCTAAAAGTCCGAATGCCAGAAAGATTTTCCCAGTACGAGACGCGAACAACGACAAGGCTGGCAACCATTTTGGACCCACGGTTCAAAAAGGATGGATTACTGCAGCCATCAAATGCTGAGCAGGCAGCAAAAGCCTTAGAACTGGAAGTATCCACTTTCTTATCCAAAACTGCACAGCGTCCCCAGCCACAGCCAACACCACCGCAACCAAAACGCTTTTCCTTTATGACCAACAAGCTGGAAGAAAAAGAACAATCAAACAAGGCTGACGCCTTAATAATTTTGCGCCAGTATTTCGAAGTAGCACATGAAGGAGAAGAGGTGAATCCACTTGAGTATTGGAAGGTAATAATCAATGTAATATGTTATGTTTTCGTATAACCATAAATATTTTCTCCTTTTTTTTAGGCGCATACAAACGACACAACAGCCTTAGCAATGCTGTCTAAAAAAGTATTGTGCGTGCAAAGCGTTCAGCAAAGCTGGACAGATTATATCTGACAGGAGATGAGCCTTAAAATCAAACATTGTTGGCCAGTTAATGTTTTTAAATAAGAACCTCAATGTTTAAATAGGAATCTCCCATTTCAAATAAAAAGATTCCTAATTGTTATTTTAATTTTTTATTTGAAAACATCGATGTTTCATCGATTTTTTCTTTAAAAACATCGAAAACATCGATGGTCCCAAACATCGATTATTTTCCAGCTCTAGTGCCAAGCCGTATTCCCTGCAAGCTAATACACCTGCCGAGACGTAAAGTGCCTGGCCGATCTCCCTGCCGAGGCCTGGAGTGCCCGGCCGATCCCCATACCGAAGCGTGGAGTGCCCAGCCGATTCCCCTGCCGACGCGTGGAGTGCCTGGCCGATCCCCAGCTAGCTGATAACCCGTCAATACGTGAAGTGCCTGGCCGATCTCCCTGCCAACGCGTGGAGTGCCCCGCCGACTCCCCTGCCGACGCGTGGAGTGCCTCGCCGATCTCCTGCTAGCTGATAACCCGCCAATACGTGAAGTGCCTGGCCGATCCCCCTGCCGAGTCGTGGAGTGTCCCGCCGATTCCCCTTTCGAATCAAGGAGTGCCTGGCCGATCCCCTCCCAGCTAAAAACCCGCCAATACGTAAAGTGCCCGGCCGCTCCCCCTGCCGCGGTGAGAGTGCCAAGCCGTATTCCCTGCAAGCTAATACACCTGCCGAGACGTAAAGTGCCTGGCCGATCTCCCTGCCGAGGCCTGGAGTGCCCGGCCGATCCCCATACCGAAGCGTGGAGTGCCCAGCCGATTCCCCTGCCAACGCGTGGAGTGCCTGGCCGATCCCCAGCTAGCTGATAACCCGTCAATACGTGAAGTGCCTGGCCGACCTCCCTGCCAACGCATGGAGTGCCCGGCCGATCCCCCTGCCGACGCGTGGAGTGTCCAGCCGATTCCCCTGCCAAGGCCTGGAGTGCCCGGCCGATCCCCCTGCCGAGGCGTGGAGTGCCCAGCCGATTCCCCTTTCGAGGCGTAGAGTGGCCAGCCGATTCCCCTGCCGACGCGTGAAGTGCCTGGCCGATCCCCTGCCAGCTGATAAGCCGCCAATACGTGAAGTGCCTGGCCGATCTCCCTGCCAAGGCCTGGGATGCCCGGACGATAACCCATACCGAAGCGTAGAGAGCCCTGCCGATTCCCCTGCCGACGCGTTGAGTGCCTGGCCGATTCCCTGGCATCTGATAACCTGCCCATACGTGAAGTACCTGGCCTATCGCCTGCCAAGACCTGGGGTGCCCGGACGATCCCCCATACCGAGGCGTAGAGTGCCCAGCCGATTCCCCTGCCGACGCTTGGAGTGCCTGGCCGATCCCCTGGCATCTGATAACCTGCCCATATGTGAAATGCTTGCCCGATCCCCTGCCAAGGCCTGGAGTGCCCGGCCGATCCCCCTGCCGAGGCGTGGAGTGCCCAGCCGATTCCCTTTTCGAGGCGTAGAGTGGCCAGCCGATTCCCCTGCCGACGCGTGAAGTGCCTGGCCGATCCCCTGCCAGCTGATAAGCCGCCAATACGTGAAGTGCCTGCCCGATCTCCCTGCCAAGGCCTGGGACGCCCGGACGATACCCCATACCGAAGCGTAGAGAGCCCTGCCGATTCCCCTGCCGACGCGTTGAGTGCCTGGCCGATTCCCTGGCATCTGATAACCTGCCCATACGTGAAGTGCCTGGCCTATCCCCTGCCAAGACCTGGGGTGCCCGGACGATCCCCCATACCGAGGCGTAGAGTGCCCAGCCGATTCCCCTGCCGACGCTTGGAGTGCCTGGCCGATCCCCTGGCATCTGATAAGCTGCCCATTTGTGAAATGCTTGCCCGATCCCTTGCCAAGGCCTGGAGTGCCCGGCCGATCTCCCTGCCGAGGCCTGGAGTGCCCGGCCGATCCCCATACCGAAGCGTGGAGTGCCCAGCCGATTCCCCTGCCGACGCGTGGAGTGCCTGGCCGATCCCCTGCTAACTGATAACCCGCCAATACGTGAAGTTCCTGGACGATATCCCTGCCAAGGCGTGGAATGCCCGGCCGGGCCTGGAGTGCCCAGCCGATCCCCATGGGCAGCCATCCCCTGCCAGCTGTTAAGCCGCCAATACGTGAAGTGCCTGGCCGATCTCCCTGCCAAGGCCTGAAGTGCCCGGCCGATCCCCCTGCCGAGGCGTGGAGTGCCTGGCCGATCCTGTGCCAGCTGATAACCCGCCAATATGTGAAGTGCCTGGCGGATCCCCCTGCCAAGGCGTGGAGTTGCAATCCGATTCCCCTGCCGAGGCGTGGAGTGGCCAGCCGATTCCCCTGCCGACGCGTGAAGTGCCTGGCCGATCCCCTGCCAGCTGATAAGCCGCCAATACGTGAAGTGCCTGGACGATCTCCCTGCCAAGGCCTGGGGTGCCCGGACGATACCCCATACCGAAGCGTAGAGAGCCCTGCCGATTCCCCTGCCGACGCGTTGAGTGCCTGGCCGATTCCCTGGCATCTGATAACCTGCCCATACGTGAAGTACCTGGCCTATCGCCTGCCAAGACCTGGGGTGCCCGGACGATCCCCCATACCGAGGCGTAGAGTGCCCAGCCGATTCCCCTGCCAACGCTTGGAGTGCCTGGCCGATTCCCTGGCATCTGATAACCTGCCCATATGTGAAATGGTTGCCCGATCCCCTGCCAAGGCCTGGAGTGCCCGGCCGATCCCCCTGCCGAGGCGTGGAGTGCGTAGCCGATTCCCCTTTCGAGGCGTGGAGTGGCCAGCCGATTCCCCTGCCGACGCGTGAAGTGCCTGGCTGATCCCCTGTCAGCTGATAAGCCGCCAATTCGTGAAGTGCCTGGGCGATCTCCCTGCCAAGGCCTGGGGTGCCCGGACGATACCCCATACCGAAGCGTAGAGAGCCCTGCCGTTTCCCCTGCCGACGCGTTGAGTGCCTGGCCGATTCCCTGGCATCTGATAACCTGCCCATACGTGAAGTACCTGGCCTATCGCCTGCCAAGACCTGGGGTGCCCGGACGATCCCCCTTACCGAGGTGTAGAGTGCCCAGCCGATTCCCCTGCCGACTCTTGGAGTGCCTGCCCGATCCCCTGGCATCTGATAACCTGCTCATATGTGAAATGCTTGCCCGATGCCCTGCCAAGGCCTGGAGTGCCCGGCCGATCCCCCACCGAGGCGTGGAGTGCCCAGCCGATTCCCCTTTCGAGGCGTGGAGTGGCCAGCCGATTCCCCTGCCGACGCGTGGAGTGCTTGGCCGATCCCCTGCCAGCTGATAACCCACCAATACGTGAAGTGCCCGGCCGATTCCCCTGCCGAGGCGTGGAGTGCCTGCCCGATCACCTGCTAGCTGATAACCCGCCAATACGTAAAGTGCCTGGCCGATTTCCCTGCCAAGGCCTGGAGTGCCCGGCCGATTCCCCTGCCGAGGCGTGGAGTAACCAGCCGAATCCCGTGCCAACGCGTGGAGTGCCTGTCCGATCCCCTGCCAGCTGATTACCCACCAATACGTGAAGTGCCTGTCCGATCTCCCTGCCAAGGCCTGGGGTGCCCGGACGATACCCCATACCGAAGCGTAGAGTGCCCAGCCGATTCCCCTGCCGACGCTTGGAGTGCCTGGCCGATCCCCTGGCATCTGATAACCTGCCCATGTGCTTGCCCGATCCCCTGCCAAGGCCTGGAGTGCCCGGCCGATCCCCCTGCCGAGGCGTGGAGTTCCTGGCCGATTCCCCTGCCGACGCGTGGAGTGCCTGGCCGATCCCCTGCCAGCTGATAACCCACCAATACGTGAAGTGCCTGGCCGATCTCCCTGCCAAGGCCTGGAGTGCCCAGACGATTCCCCTGCCGACGCGTGGAGCGCCTGGCTGATCCCCTGCCAGCTGATTACCCGCCAATACGTGAAGTGCCTGGCCGATCCCCTTCCCGACGCGAAGAGTGGCTGTCGGATCCCCTGCCAGCTGATAACCCTCCAATTCGTGAAGTGCCTGGCAGATCCCCCTGCCGAGGCGTGGAGTGGGTAGCCGATTCCCCTGCCGACGCGTGGAGTGCCTGGCCGATCCCCTGCCAGCTGATAACCCGCCAATACGTGAAGTGCCTGGCCGATCTCCCTGCCAAGGCCTGAATTGCGAGGCCGATCCCCCTGCCGAGTTGTGGAGTGCCTGGCCGATCCCGTGCCAGCTGATAACCCGCCAATATGTGAAGTGCTTGACGGATCCCCATGCCGAGGCGTTGAGTTGCAATCCGATTCCCTTGCCGAGGCGTGGAGTGCCCAGCCAATTCCCCTGCCGACGCGTGAACTGCCTGGCCGATCCCCTGCCAGCTTATAAGCCGCCAATACGTGAAGTGCCTGGCCGATCTTCCTGCCAAGGCCTAAAGTGCCCGGCCGATCCCCCTGGCGAGGAGTGGAGTGCCTGGCCGATTCCCCTGCCGACGCATGGAGTGCCTAGCTAATTCCCCTACCAGCTTTTAATCCGCCAATAAATAATGAGTGCCCGGATCCCACAGCCGACGCGTGGAGGGCCTGGCTGATCCCCTGCCAGCTGATTACCCGCCAATACGTGAAGTGCCTGGCCGATCCCCCTCCCGACGTGTGAAGTGGCTGTCGGATCCCCTGCCAGCTGATAACCCTCCAATTCGTGAAGTGCCTGGCCGATTCCAAGGCTAGTAGGGAGTAAATAGGCAATCGGCTGATTTCTTGCGTCATATCCGTGCATGCATGTATATGTTGACATATTTATGTCAGGTCGGATGAAAGGTCAATATGTATTTTTTATTTAGGATTATATATATATGTGAGTGTATGAGTGTGAGTGGCATCTGATAACCTGCCCATGTGCTTGCCCGATCCCCTGCCAAGGCCTGGAGTGCCCGGCCGATCCCCCTGCCGAGGCGTGGAGTTCCTGGCCGATTCCCCTGCCGACGCGTGGAGTGCCTGGCCGATCCCCTGCCAGCTGATAACCCACCAATACGTGAAGTGCCTGGCCGATCTCCCTGCCAAGGCCTGGAGTGCCCAGACGATTCCCCTGCCGACGCGTGGAGCGCCTGGCTGATCCCCTGCCAGCTGATTACCCGCCAATACGTGAAGTGCCTGGCCGATCCCCTTCCCGACGCGAAGAGTGGCTGTCGGATCCCCTGCCAGCTGATAACCCTCCAATTCGTGAAGTGCCTGGCAGATCCCCCTGCCGAGGCGTGGAGTGGGTAGCCGATTCCCCTGCCGACGCGTGGAGTGCCTGGCCGATCCCCTGCCAGCTGATAACCCGCCAATACGTGAAGTGCCTGGCCGATCTCCCTGCCAAGGCCTGAATTGCGAGGCCGATCCCCCTGCCGAGTTGTGGAGTGCCTGGCCGATCCCGTGCCAGCTGATAACCCGCCAATATGTGAAGTGCTTGACGGATCCCCATGCCGAGGCGTTGAGTTGCAATCCGATTCCCTTGCCGAGGCGTGGAGTGCCCAGCCAATTCCCCTGCCGACGCGTGAACTGCCTGGCCGATCCCCTGCCAGCTTATAAGCCGCCAATACGTGAAGTGCCTGGCCGATCTTCCTGCCAAGGCCTAAAGTGCCCGGCCGATCCCCCTGGCGAGGAGTGGAGTGCCTGGCCGATTCCCCTGCCGACGCATGGAGTGCCTAGCTAATTCCCCTACCAGCTTTTAATCCGCCAATAAATAATGAGTGCCCGGATCCCACAGCCGACGCGTGGAGGGCCTGGCTGATCCCCTGCCAGCTGATTACCCGCCAATACGTGAAGTGCCTGGCCGATCCCCCTCCCGACGTGTGAAGTGGCTGTCGGATCCCCTGCCAGCTGATAACCCTCCAATTCGTGAAGTGCCTGGCCGATTCCAAGGCTAGTAGGGAGTAAATAGGCAATCGGCTGATTTCTTGCGTCATATCCGTGCATGCATGTATATGTTGACATATTTATGTCAGGTCGGATGAAAGGTCAATATGTATTTTTTATTTAGGATTATATATATATGTGAGTGTATATTGGATTGTGGATTTACGTTCCCACCAACATATACATGCATACACGGATATGACGCAAGAAATCAGCCGATTGCCTATTTACTCCCTACTCTGGCTGATCCCCTGCAAGCTGATAACCCGCCAATACGTGAAGTGCCTGGCCGATATGCCTGCCAAGGCGTGGAGTGAAATTAAGATCTTTTTAAAAGCTTAAAGTGTTGCATCTATTATTCTCCGGTCACCTTGGATAAGTGAACGAAAAATATCACGCGATCTTATCTATTGGGTTTCTGCATATCGAGATAATAGTGCAGCATCTGTTATGTGAAAGCTTTTGAGAGCTTTTTATTCTAGCATAGTTAGGGCTAGATTTGCATAGGGAAGCTTAGACATTCACTTGCATACGCTTAAGAGATAAGGCTGCATTATATTATAAGCCTAAATTAAGAAAAGTAAACTCGTTCTTATTATAATTAATTATATGGAAAAATTTGTTAAGCCCCAGCGGAATTTGCTGTGGATATAAGTGAAATAGTGATTTAGTGATTTTATGCCAGGTATGTTTTTGAGTTAGTGTAGTGCAGTTTTCTTGAAAGATTTATTTTTCCCCAGTGCCACGTGTCAGTGCGGCTAGTACCGAGTTATGTAATCGGCTAGTACCGAGTTATGCAATTGGCTAGTACGGAGTTACGGAATTGACTAGTACGACATTATTTAATCGTCTAGTTTAATTAAGGAATTCAGCGATATTCGACCGGAAATCCGATAAAATCGGATGGAATTATTTTCATCGAATTTTGGAGTCGAACGGCGGCTGCAGTTTTGGTGACATAATGGACACCTTCATTTCGCTACACGGAGAGAAAACTCCTGCGAATTATATGTTTACGGTCGTATCTATTAGCAGTGAAATTTTATAAACATTGGCCTGCTTAATTATTACCCAGCTTTTCGGTTTATATTTTGTTTATTTTATATTATGGAGTTTTTACGAAAGAAAATCTCTCTCGAACCTTTTTATTTTCGGTTATAATTTTGCAAATAATTTAATGTTAAAAATGCAATAATTAGCATTTACATTTTCTTGATTAATTTTAATATAAATAAATATGCATTTATACATATATATAAGTCACGATGAATTTAAAAGAGTAATATTTGGAATTTAATTTAAGTACGAACTTTGCGATAATATTCGAGCATGGCCAAACAAATTTTATTGTAATATTTTTTATTAATTATTATTTTAAACACCTATAGAATCCCTGTCCTTGAGCTCAACGGCGGTGAACTTCGGTAAGTGAATACCACTGAAAGAATTTACTCTTTCTTTTGATTTAAACAGTAAATTTTGTACGTCATGAATCTTGAATCCTTTGAATATATATCCTCGCAAATTTCTTAATAATTAATTCCAAAATGTAGCTAAATTTAACTCTTTAACTTAATCCAATAATATTAATTTTTCTTATATATATATATATATATCTAAATTTAAAGCAATGAATGATAATGAAATTAATTGTAATATATGTTAAGGAAATATCACTTTATTTAAATAGAAAACCCTAATTGGTAAAATGAATCAATTTTATATGAATATTTCTTTGGTCATTTTAAAAGTTATGGAAGCTTAAGGCTCTAACCGTTCCGCCGCCGAACCCCTAAATAGCCATGCTGGAACCACAATAACGTCGTAGATCTCGCCAAGGTCGGGTGGGTTAAGACTAGGGTATAATGAACATCTAATTACCCTACAACTGATCGAAATCACTCTCTCTCTCTCTTTTGAAGCTATTTGTATTTTAGGGAATTTGTTTCTTGTTTTCGGATTTGATTATAAAGTAAAATCATCCGGGTTTCTTCTTGAATTATCGAGAAAGTGCACTTCATTTATTTTGATGATGTGTAGTATAGATACGTGAAAAAGAACCTCCCCCATCCGTCGAGCCTTAGCTCGACTTAGACTTATCTAAGACCACAAGAAGTGCACGCCCTTCACTCCCATCCATACGTCCCTAAGGTTTATCCTCTGGACCTTGCAGAACACCTTGCATCTTGGTTCTGTTTTGAAATCACAGTACCCACACGTTACAATATTGGCGCCCAACTTGAGGGGCCTGATTAGTGTTTTGGCTTTAGAAGGCTATTAAACTAGTCAGATTCCTGTTTATTATTTTTTTTAGTCTTTCGTGGAACTGCAAGAAGTTAGAGTTTTTTTTTGGCATCTTGACCCGTCAGACAATAATATATCGAAATAGTATTTTTTTTCATCGTAATACCTATGAAGTCTGTTTAACTTGGAGAGTAATGGAATTCACAAGCGGTTCGTCTCTCGGAATTGCGATTACAGTTCAGCAGATTGGACTGATCGACCAGAGCGTCTGCTGTGCATAACCAGACCTCACCAAGCTTTATAATTTCAGACGTATCAGGTCCGTATAATAGATCCTGGTTAGGAACTGCAAGACGCTGGAGGAATTTTAGCTCTTGACCAACCGGATGTACATTTTATCGGAAGAAATACGAATCAGTAATATAATAGTGTATCCCCAAATAGAATCAGAGAAAGAGAGATTTAATCAGTTAAGTGTTCCAGCACACTTCGGATTCCCGAAGAGCTATATATGTAGGAGTTTTGGTGGTGGATTTAATTTGTTTTTTTTATTTTGATTCATTTTTGGATTTGATTTGATTTTGGTTTTGATTTTTTTTTTTTATTTTGATTTTTGATTTTGATTTTTGTTGATTTTTGATATTTTTTTTTATTATTGTATATCTAATTCTATATTTTTCCTTTAAATTTGATCATTTGTGTATCGGAGAGATAATATAGTATTTCACAATGGCAGTAAGACACAGTTTAGAGAATCCGGCTGAATGCGTAGGAGAGCACGATACTATTTGTTCCATTTATTGCGAACCTGTGACATTGAATGAGATGTTGGCAACGACTCCTTGTAATCATAAATTTCATTACAGCTGTTTAATGCCACTTTTACAAGCAAAGTCAATTTGTCCCGTTTGCAATAGTAGTTGCTCGGTTAACCAGCTTTCTCTAGCAAACAATAATTTAATGATTGAAGTGAACGAGGCAGAGATCGTAGGAGAAACTTTAGATCCTAGCCTTGAACCAACCAGAGGTAATCCCGGTACCAGAGGGAAAGGTGTTGTACCAAAAAGAGGGGTACGGACAAGGTCAATGCAACGTAAAGGACAACTCCTTGAGGTTGATAACAATCGAGAAGGGTTAGACAGAACCGAAATAACCGATCTAGTACAATCTTGTATACAACCTCAGCAAATTAGCATGTTACAGAACATATCCCAAATAATTAACGCATCAATAGAGCAAGCTTTAAAAGTCAAAATGACGTCTCTTAATATCGAGTCAAGGGTTCAGGACACAAGGTCACCCAGGGAACGCTGGGTGCTTTAATGCTTTAATGAATACCAATCTCAACTACCACCCATACGCAGAAATATCGGTCATATCAGTGAGACATCGGTTGGAAACTCTAGAGCTTCGAGTATCTCCCCTGAAAAAGTCGCAAGCATTATACAAGGCTGGCGCATTAAATTCGACGGTGCTCGAAACGGCATGCAAGTCGAAGACTTTTTATATCGTATTCGGTCCCTTACAGCACAAAACTTAGGAGACGATTATCAACTTTTGTCTGATCATTTGTACTTGTTGTTCGCGGGAAAGGCGAATGAATGGTTTTGGAAGTTTCATCGTTCTTGTGAAAATTTCACTTGGAAAACCTTCCAGCAAGAATTTAGAGAAAAGTTCCAAGAAGTAGACTCCGACATGGACATTTGGGACTTAATCAATGAGATTTTCAGTCCCTTATTATGAATTGGTAAATGAGGTAGGAAAAATATTAGGAACATATAATTTAAAGGATATACAAGCAGAATAAAAAAAGTTTTTTTTGGTTAATATTAGTAATTTCAGTTGATGACCCCTGCGAATAAGATTTTTGTGGCATTAACTGTGGTGTAGTGTGTGGATTTCCAACAGGGCATTCATATCACAGAAAAACATAGAAATTAAGATCTTTTTAAAAGCTTAAAGTGTTGTATCTATTATTCTCCGGTCACCTTGGATAAGTGAACGAAAAATATCACGCGATCTTATCTATTGGGTTTCTGCATATCGAGATAATAGTGCAGCATCCGTTATGTGAAAGCTTTTGAGAGCTGTTTACATGAGGGGCCGGTGTGCCGCAACTTTAAGAGCGCACCCGCGCTGAAGAGCGCACCAGCACTGAAGAGCGCACCCGCGCTGAAGAGCGCATCCGCGCTCGCCCCTCTTTGCGCTCTCGCTCCTTCGTCGGCCGTCGTCGATCGTATTTTTTCTATTACTTTTGCCTTGTTTCCTTTCTAAGTTAATTTTTTATTCGATGTAAGCAGCCCAATAAAGCTGACCGCGTTATATCCACTGGAAGACGCCCCCGACTTTTTATTTTCAACCCCCATTCTGGAGTCTTTTGCGGAACCAACGCCCCGCTACAAACATTGGTCCTTCGAGCCGGATAATTACTAGATGTTCTTCTGCCAGCAGTTCTCGGCATTGTTCCGCCAAAAGATAGGTACATTTTTCCGTCCCCATCTCTCTGCCGGTCTTCAGCAGTGATCCGAACATTAAATTTCGTTCACACTGCTGCAAGATTGTTTTTCCCTCCGTGTCAACTCCAAGTCCGAGTTTTCCGACACAACGGCAGGTTGAGATTATCTAATAATCTATAATAATCTTTATATCTTTATAATACGATAAAATTCGGCAAATTTTTCTATCCGTCTCCGTTTTGTGTGCTGCCCATATTCCTCGCCGTTTTCGGCCACTCCGTTATTCATTCGCTTGCCAACGGTCGAGGCATATGTTCATCCGCATACATACATACGCACATACATATTTTTTTGGTGCAATTAATCCGCGAAAAATTCGCAAGTGAACAGTGAAATTGTGTGGTGACAAAAAGAAGGCATAATTAATATTCGCCAGCGGTGTGAATTAGTTCCGGAACTTCCAAATTCACCGAACAGACCGCCGCTGTCGTAATATTTGTTTTTATCTTCCTCAATCAGTGTCATTTTTTACACCACATAATTTTTCTGTTCCCCCAATTATACAGTCCACTTATCAAAGCTCCACTGTGCCAACATATGCCCACATGCCCTTACATATATCCGTACCTGCATGCATGTCCATATATTTTCTGCCTTCAATTCCAGGAAATATATAACCGATAAAATTTAACATATACAGTCCAATTATCGAAGCTCTACTGCACCATCATATGCCCCACATGCCCTTGCCCTACTTGCATGCATGTCTATATAATTTCCAAATATTTTCTGCCTCCAATTTCAGGAAATATATATCCGATAAAATTTAAAAAAAAATTTACATTTTCTAAAACCAACAATTATAAACCGCCATTTCACTACAAATCCGTGATTGTGTCGCTTAAATTCTCGACCTAGCCGTGTTGTGTTTTCGGTTCTGTTTATTTTTCTTTGAGGTACGTACAGGGTGCCGAAGGCATAACCGGCTGCATAACAAAATAGATTAAAAAATCAATTAATTATAAATTTATGTATTTATAATTATAACTACGAAAATTCATTTAATTCTTATTTTCCGTTTGAGCAAAGGGCCAGGTTTTTTAATTCACCTTTCCGGCCACTCAATAATTAAAGTCGAAGATTTAATTATCGGAAAATTATAATTAATTAATTTAATTATCCACCTTCTGTCCGAATAGAGCCGCGGTTCTTTTAATTCCATCTTCCCGGCTTCGTGTTAATTAAATTCAATTAATTAAATATTTAGGTTTCAATTCCACCGTTCCAGCTTCGTGATACTTAACCTCAATTGATTACAAATTAAGATTTTCAACTCCACCCTTCTGGCTCCATCATAATTAAATCCGACAGTTAGCCAAAAATTAATTATTTATATTTTTGTGTGTTAAATTCAAGCCAAAGTTAAGTCCACCTTCCGGCTCCGCAAATTCGAAAATAGTTAAGAATTTAATATCTCAGTATATATTAAATTCAGTACGAACCACACAAGTCGAAATATACATACATATATAGACCATCATTTTTTTCCGAACAAGCACGAATTTTCCGGTACTTTTTCCATTTTTCGTGCCTCCAACTCTGCTTCTACTCCGCATCAGGCAACATCCGCCTACAATCCGAACAAACCTCGTCTCCTTTTGGGTTTTTTCTGGTGCCTGAAGTTTTTCTTTCCACATTCGAATTGTGCCGCACACGACTTTCCTTTCCACATCGGCGCCACTAGTTCGCACTTGCTCCTTGTAATTGCCTTTCATCCGCGATCTCACCGTTTTCATCACATTAGTGCGACCGGCCACCACTTCGTATGGGGCACCTGTTGCGCGAGTCAGTCGACAAGCGCTGACCAGCGAATTGGACTCTGAGAATGCCCACGGGAGACGACAAAAAGCCGCGTTCGATCCCAGCCATCCGTTTGGACAGATCTCAATCCGCATCTCCGCGGACGCCTCTTTTGAAGCCTAAGGCTACCAGTGCCAGTCCAAGGGCAAGAAGTGACGAATCCGTCAATACAACCCCCGGTCCTTCACAGAGGCAGACTCACTCCGTTGCGAAAATGGCTCCAAGTGCGGTCGAAGTGGCGTTGAACAAGTTCATCGCCACAACAGATCGAATTATCCAATTTGAGGCTAACATAAGTACTCCGGGCGCCCCAGAAACGGAGATAGGCTCCCAATACATGTGCGAAGTTCATCGGGACCAAATTCAGGCACTATGGGAGAAGGTGGAGAAGAGCTATGAGAGCTGCTCCGATTTGCTAGCCGTGTCCGACGACAATGCGGCCGCCTCGACAGTGCTGGAAGCGAAGTACAGCTACTGTTACTCCGTCTATTCGAGATGTATTGCCCAGCTTCGGGAGAAAATTGCTTCCCAATCCACTCAGGCTCCCGTCAATGTCCACACGCCCGCGCCTACAGGCTGCCGGTTACCTCCGGTGGATACCGAGGTCTTCGCGGGTGATTATCTTCGGTGGCCCACCTTCAGAGACTTTTTTACGGCCATTTACATCCAAAACTCGCGGCTCACCCCGGTAGAGAAGTTGTTCCACTTATTGTCCAAAACAAGTGGTGACGCCCACGCCATTGTTTCTAAGGCTCCGCTTACCCATGAGGGGTTTGTCGCCGCATGGCAAAGCCTCACAGAGCGCTTTGAGAACCGGCGGCTATTGGTCAACAGCCAGTTGAAGATCCTTTTCAACATCCAGGCCATTTCTCAAGAGTCCGGGGTCGCGCTGAAGGAGCTGCAAGCTACCATTCAGAGTTGTTTGACAGCCCTAGAAATGTCCTCCGTTAATGTTGAGGCTTGGGACTGTCTCCTTGTATTTATGATTTCGTCAAAGCTCCCCAAGGTCACACTTTCTATGTGGGAGCAATCCGTACATAATAAGGCCGAGATTCCAACATGGAAGGAATTAGATAACTTCCTGACAAAGCGCCATCGCACTCTGGAGGCCATCGACGACGTCAGGCCTAGTGGCTCCGTTCAATTTCCGCCAAGGTCGGGACTTCCTACTGCCCCTGCTCGGAGGCTCACTTCATACGAGACTCGAGTGGTTCCGGGCCAAAAGGGCTGCGATCTCTGTTCGAGGGAGGACCACCCCATTCGCTTATGTCCGCGTTTCCTAGAAATGGATGTAAATGGGCGCTCCGACTACATAAGGAGGAAGCAGTTATGTTTAAACTGTTTTGCCCGAGGGCACCAGCAGCGAGACTGCACGAGCGCCCATACCTGCTCCACATGCCACAGCAGACACCACACCCTCTTGCACCGCGGCAATCCATTCGCAACCGCTCCAAGTCCGGCCTTAATCAAACCATTTCCGCGCAGTCTACTAAATTGTGCCATTTCTCTAGTCGGTCGCCGTCAAGACCCGGGCTACAATTAGAGACTGCGGCTTACGTTCTTCCGCAGTTGGCAGGAAATCTGCCATCATATCCGATTTCGCGAGATCGTCTCAAGGGGCTGCCCAATATTACCCTGGCGGACCCCAACTTCTTAGAGAGCTCCCAAGTCGATGTGTTATTAGGAGCTGACATTCTTCCGTCCATTCTCCTCGGTAATTCCAAGGCTAACATCTGCGGGTCGCTTCTCGGTCAGGAGACCATTTTCGAATGGGTGCTGACAGGCCCATTATCTCCAGCCAACCCCCGCAGCGTGTCTGTTTTTTCCGCACGAGTTGCCCGCAGCCTCGGTGACTCACTGGTTCAGGGTTTCGATTCAGGATGCGAGCATAATTCTGTTACGACTCCTTCTTCGATTTACACATCGCATCACGCTGCACGGTGGCAATCAACTGATGATCCGACTGATCCGGGCCTAATTCTAGATTCCAAGGTCATATTCAGCACGATGTCGCCACGCCCACGCAACGCCCCGTTACTGGAGAGCAGATGTACTCGAGGTACACTATCCTACCGATGCCGAGTCTGCAATGGGATCCATCCGTTGAAGAAGTGTCGGCGCTTCCTACGCCTTAGTGCCGAGGAGCGGCTCCGAGCGGTTCTCGTGAACCGCTATTGCTCGAGCTGCCTGGCCCACGAGCACTCCGACGGATCCTGTCGGCGTGGGGACGGCTGTAAGACGTGTGGTCAGGATCACCACACGCTGCTGAACCCCGGGACCAAGGAGCACCGGTCACCGCCCACGGGAGACAGTACACCTGGTGTCTCGCTCTCTCGTCGGCCGTCATCCGCCAACTCCCGGCGCGGTTCGGGTGCTTCTCGCCCTGCGTCCGCCATTGTCCGGCACTCACAAGCCGATCCACGGCCATCGACTTCCCGGCGCTCGTCGGCAACTCCTCGGCATTCTTCCGCCACTGGCTGGCAGTCGTCAAGCGCTCCACTGCTTTCGTCCGCCACTCATCGGGTGCCGTCCATCGCTCTGCCGCCCGCGTCATCCGCGCCTAGGCAACTTTCCGCCTCTCCTCGAGGGCCCCCGCAGGACGCGCTCGCTGCGCCCACCCTATCGTCGCTGCTGAGACGGAACAGCGTCAACATCGGGACCCGGATTTTCGACACGGGGGCCCTCATCGACCGTGTACGCCCTCTAGCTGCAGTGACGCATAGCTAGCGACGAGGGATCTGTTGCAACCCGAGCGATTGCAAGGGGGGGAGGATGTTTACGTGAGGGGCCGGTGTGCCGCAACTTTAAGAGCGCACCCGCGCTGAAGAGCGCACCAGCACTGAAGAGCGCACCCGCGCTGAAGAGCGCATCCGCGCTCGCCCCTCTTTGCGCTCTCGCTCCTTCGTCGGCCGTCGTCGATCGTATTTTTTCTATTACTTTTGCCTTGTTTCCTTTCTAAGTTAATTTTTAATTCGATGTAAGCAGCCCAATAAAGCTGACCGCGTTATATCCACTGGAAGACGCCCCCGACTTTTTATTTTCAACCCATTCTGGAGTCTTTTGCGGAACCAACGCCCCGCTACAAGCATTGGTCCTTTGAGCCGGATAATTACTAGATGTTCTTCTGCCAGCAGTTCTCGGCATTGTTCCGCCAAAAGATAAGTACATTTTTCCGTCCCCATCTCTCTGCCGGTCTTCAGCAGTGATCCGAACATTAAATTTCGTTCACACTGCTGCAAGATTGTTTTTCCCTCCGTGTCAACTCCAAGTCCGAGTTTTCCGACACAACGGCAGGTTGAGATTTTTCTAATAATCTTAAAATTTGGCAAATTTTTCTATCCGTCTCCGTTTTGTGTGCTGCTCATATTCCTCGCCGTTTTCGGCCACTCCGTTATTCATTCGCTGGCCAACGATCGAGGCATATGTGCATCCGCATACATACATACGCACATACATATTTTTTTGGTGCAATTAATCCGCGAAAAATTCGCAAGTGAACAGTGAAATTGTGTGGTGACAAAAAGAAGGCATAATTAATATTGGCCAGCGGTGTGAATTAGTTCCGGAACTTCCAAATTCACCGAACAGTCCGCTGTCACCGCTGTCGTAATATTTGTTTTTATCTTCCTCAATCAGTGTCATTTTTTACACCACATAACTTTTCTGTTCCCCCAATTATACAGTCCACTTATCAAAGCTCCACTGTGCCAACATATGCCCACTTGCCCTTACATATATCCGTACCTGCATGCATGTCCATATATTTTCTGCCTTCAATTCCAGGAAATATATAACCGATAAAATTTAACATATGCAGTCCACTTATCGAAGCTCTACTGTACCATCATATGCCCCACATGCCCTTGCCCTACTTGCATGCATGTCTATATAATTTCCAAATATTTTCTGCCTCCAATTTCAGGAAATATATATCCGATAAAATTAAAAAAAAAATTTACATTTTCTAAAACCAACAATTATAAACCGCCATTTCACTACAAATCCGTGATTGTGTCGCTTAAATTCTCGACCTAGCCGTGTTGTGTTTTCGGTTCTGTTTATTTTTCTTTGAGGTACGTACAGGGTGCCGACGGCATAACCGGCTGCATAACAAAATAGATTAAAAAATCAATTAATTATAAATTTATGTATTTATAATTATAACTACGAAAATTCATTTAATTCTTATTTTCCGTTCGAGCAAAGGGCCAGGTTTTTTAATTCACCTTTCCGGCCACTCAATAATTAAAGTCGAAGATTTAATTATCGGAAAATTATAATTAATTAATTTAATTATCCACCTTCTGTCCGAATAGAGCCGCGGTTCTTTTAATTCCATCTTCCCGGCTTCGTGTTAATTAAATTCAATTAATTAAATATTTAGGTTTCAATTCCACCGTTCCAGCTTCGTGATACTTAACCTCAATTGATTACAAATTAAGATTTTCAACTCCACCCTTCTGGCTCCATCGTAATTAAATCCGACAGTTAGCCAAAAATTAATTATTTATATTTTATTAATATTAATGATATTAAATTCAGTACGAACCACACAAGTCGAAATATACATACATATATAGACCATCATTTTTTTCCGAACAAGCACGAATTTTCCAATACTTTTTCCATTTTTCGTGCCTCCAACTCTGCTTCTACTCCGCATCAGGCAACATCCGCCTACAATCCGAACAAACCTCGTCTCCTTTTGGGTTTTTTCTGGTGCCTGAAGTTTTTCTTTCCACATTCGAATTGTGCCGCACACGACTTTCCTTTCCACATCGGCGCCATTAGTTCGCACTTGCTCCTTGTAATTGCCTTTCATCCGCGATCTCACCGTTCTCATTACATTAGTGCGACCGGCCACCACTTCGTATGGGGCACCTGTTGCGCGAGTCAGTCGACAAGCGCTGACCAGCGAATTGGACTCTGAGAATGCCCACGGGAGACGACAAAAAGCCGCGTTCGATCCCAGCCATCCGTTTGGACAGATCTCAATCCGCATCTCCGCGGACGCCTCTTTTGAAGCCTAAGGCTACCAGTGCCAGTGCAAGGGCAAGGAGTGACGAATCCGTCAATACAACCCCCGGTCCTTCACAGAGGCAGACTCACTCCGTCGCAAAAATGGCTCCAAGTGCGGTCGAAGTGGCGTTGAAAAAGTTCATCGCCACAACAGATCGAATTATCCAATTTGAGGCTAACATAAGTACTCCGGGCGCCCCAGAAACGGAGATAGGCTTCCAATACATGTGCGAAGTTCATCGGGACCAAATTCAGGCACTATGGGAGAAGGTGGAGAAGAGCTATGAGAGCTGCTCCGATTTGCTAGCCGTGTCCGACGTAAATGCGGCCGCCTCGACAGTGCTGGAAGCGAAGTACAGCTACTGTTACTCCGTCTATTCGAGATATATTGCCCAGCTTCGGAAGAAAATTGCTTCCCAATCCACTCAGGCTCCCGTCAATGTCCACACGCCCGCGCCTACAGGCTCCCGGTTACCTCCGGTGGATACCGAGGTCTTCGCGGGTGATTATCTTCGGTGGCCCACCTTCAGAGACTTTTTTACGGCCATTTACATCCAAAACTCGCGGCTCACCCCGGTAGAGAAGTTGTTCCACTTATTGTCCAAAACAAGTGGTGACGCCCACGCCATTGTTTCTAAGGCTTCGCTTACCCATGAGGGGTTTGTCGCCGCATGGCAAAGCCTCACAGAGCGCTTTGAGAACCGGCGGCTATTGGTCAACAGCCAGTTGAAGATCCTTTTTAACATCCAGGCTATTTCTCAAGAGTCCGGGGTCGCGCTGAAGGAGCTGCAAGCTACCATTCAGAGTTGTTTGACAGCCCTAGAAATGTCCTCCGTTAATGTTGAGGCTTGGGACTGTCTCCTTGTATTTATGATTTCGTCAAAGCTCCCCAAGGTCACACTTTCTATGTGGGAGCAATCCGTACATAATAAGGCCGAGATTCCAACATGGAAGGAATTAGATAACTTCCTGACAAAGCGCCATCGCACTCTGGAGGCCATCGACGACGTCAGGCCTAGTGGCTCCGTTCAATTTCCGCCAAGGTCGGGACTTCCTACTGCCCCTGCTCGGAGGCTCACTTCATACGAGACTCGAGTGGTTCCGGGAAAAAAAGGGCTGCGATCTCTGTTCGAGGGAGGACCACCGCTTATGTCCGCGTTTCCTAGAAATGGATGTAAATGGGCGCTCCGACTACATAAGGAGGAAGCAGTTATGTTTAAACTGTTTTGCCCGAGGGCACCAGCAGCGAGACTGCACGAGCGCCCATACCTGCTCCACATGCCACAGCAGACACCACACCCTCTTGCACCGCGGCAATCCATTCGCAACCGCTCCAAGTCCGGCCTTAATCAAACCATTTCCGCGCAGTCTACTAAATTGTGCCATTTCTCTAGTCGGTCGCCGTCAAGACCCGGGCTACAATTAGAGACTGCGGCTTACGTTCTTCCGCAGTTGGCAGGAAATCTGCCATCATATCCGATTTCGCGAGATCGTCTCAAGGGGCTGCCCAATATTACCCTGGCGGACCCCAACTTCTTAGAGAGCTCCCAAGTCGATGTGTTATTAGGAGCTGACATTCTTCCGTCCATTCTCCTCGGTAATTCCAAGGCTAACATCTGCGGGTCGCTTCTCGGTCAGGAGACCATTTTCGAATGGGTGCTGACAGGCCCATTATCTCCAGCCAACCCCCGCAGCGTGTCTGTTTTTTCCGCACGAGTTGCCCGCAGCCTCGGTGACTCACTGGTTCAGGGTTTCGATTCAGGATGCGAGCATAATTCTGTTACGACTCCTTCTTCGATTTACACATCGCATCACGCTGCACGGTGGCAATCAGCTGATGATCCGACTGATCCGGGCCTAATTCTAGATTCCAAGGTCATATTCAGCACGATGTCGCCACGCCCACGCAACGCCCCGTTACTGGAGAGCAGATGTACTCGAGGTACACTATCCTACCGATGCCGAGTCTGCAATGGGATCCATCCGTTGAAGAAGTGTCGGCGCTTCCTACGCCTTAGTGCCGAGGAGCGGCTCCGAGCGGTTCTCGTGAACCGCTATTGCTCGAGCTGCCTGGCCCACGAGCACTCCGACGGATCCTGTCGGCGTGGGGACGGCTGTAAGACGTGTGGTCAGGATCACCACACGCTGCTGCACCCCGGGACCAAGGAGCACCGGTCACCGCCCACGGGAGACAGTACACCTGGTGTCTCGCTCTCTCGTCGGCCGTCATCCGCCAACTCCCGGCGCGGTTCGGGTGCTTCTCGCCCTGCGTCCGCCATTGTCCGGCACTCACAAGCCGATCCACGGCCATCGACTTCCCGGCGCTCGTCGGCAACTCCTCGGCATTCTTCCGCCACTGGCTGGCAGTCGTCAAGCGCTCCACTGCTTTCGTCCGCCACTCATCGGGTGCCGTCCATCGCTCTTCCGCCCGCGTCATCCGCGCCTAGGCAACTTTCCGCCTCTCCTCGAGGGCCCCCGCAGGACGCGCTCGCTGCGCCCACCCTATCGTCGCTGCTGAGACGGAACAGCGTCAACATCGGGACCCGGATTTTCGACACGGGGGCCCTCATCGACCGTGTACGCCCTCTAGCTGCAGTGACGCATAGCTTGCGACGAGGGATCTGTTGCAACCCGAGCGATTGCAAGGGGGGGAGGATGTTTACGTGAGGGGCCGGTGTGCCGCAACTTTAAGAGCGCACCCGCGCTGAAGAGCGCACCAGCACTGAAGAGCGCACCCGCGCTGAAGAGCGCATCCGCGCTCGCCCCTCTTTGCGCTCTCGCTCCTTCGTCGGCCGTCGTCGATCGTATTTTTTCTATTACTTTTGCCTTGTTTCCTTTCTAAGTTAATTTTTAATTCGATGTAAGCAGCCCAATAAAGCTGACCGCGTTATATCCACTGGAAGACGCCCCCGACTTTTTATTTTCAACCCCCATTCTGGAGTCTTTTGCGGAACCAACGCCCCGCTACAAGCATTGGTCCTTCGAGCCGGATAATTACTAGATGTTCTTCTGCCAGCAGTTCTCGGCATTGTTCCGCCAAAAGATAGGTACATTTTTCCGTCCCCATCTCTCTGCCGGTCTTCAGCAGTGATCCGAACATTAAATTTCGTTCACACTGCTGCAAGATTGTTTTTCTCTCCGTGTCAACTCCAAGTCCGAGTTTTCCGACACAACGGCAGGTTGAGATTTTTCTAATAATCTATAATAATCTTAAAATTCGGCAAATTTTTCTATCCGTCTCCGTTTTGTGTGCTGCTCATATTCCTCGCCGTTTTCGGCCACTCCGTTATTCATTCGCTGGCCAACGGTCGAGGCATACATCACATACATATTTTTTTGGTGCAATTAATCCGCGAAAAATT
Source organism: Drosophila bipectinata (assembly GCF_030179905.1). Classification (NCBI taxonomy): domain Eukaryota; kingdom Metazoa; phylum Arthropoda; class Insecta; order Diptera; family Drosophilidae; genus Drosophila; species Drosophila bipectinata. Next base: position 380,208 of record NW_027223007.1, on the reverse strand, counting down.
CGCAAGTGAACAGTGAAATTGTGTGGTGACAAAAAGAAGGCATAATTAATATTGGCCAGCGGTGTGAATTAGTTCCGGAACTTCCAAATTCACCGAACAGTCCGCTGTCACCGCTGTCGTAATATTTGTTTTTATCTTCCTCAATCAGTGTCATTTTTTACACCACATAACTTTTCTGTTCCCCCAATTATACAGTCCACTTATCAAAGCTCCACTGTGCCAACATATGCCCACATGCCCTTACATATATCCGTACCTGCATGCATGTCCATGCATGCCTCAATTCCAGGAAATATATAACCGATAAAATTTAACATATACAGTCCACTTATCGAAGCTCTACTGTACCATCATATGCCCCACATGCCCTTGCCCTACTTGCATGCATGTCTATATAATTTCCAAATATTTTCTGCCTCCAATTTCAGGAAATATATATCCGATAAAATTAAAAAAAAAATTTACATTTTCTAAAACCAACAATTATAAACCGCCATTTTACTACAAATCCGTGATTGTGTCGCTTAAATTCTCGACCTAGCCGTGTTGTGTTTTCGGTTCTGTTTATTTTTCTTTGAGGTACGTACAGGGTGCCGACGGCATAACCGGCTGCATAACAAAATAGATTAAAAAATGAATTAATTATAAATTTATGTATTTATAATTATAACTACGAAAATTCATTTAATTCTTATTTTCCGTTCGAGCAAAGGGCCAGGTTTTTTAATTCACCTTTCTGGCCACTCAATAATTAAAGTCGAAGATTTAATTATCGGAAAATTATAATTAATTAATTTAATTATCCACCTTCTGTCCGAATAGAGCCGCGGTTCTTTTAATTCCATCTTCCCGGCTTCGTGTTAATTAAATTCAATTAATTAAATATTTAGGTTTCAATTCCACCGTTCCAGCTTCGTGATACTGAACCTCAATTGATTAAAAATTAAGATTTTCAACTCCACCCTTCTGGCTCCATCATAATTAAATCCGACAGTTAGCCAAAAATTAATTATTTATATTTTATTAATATTAATGATATTAAATTCAGTACGAACCACACAAGTCGAAATATACATACATATATAGACCATCATTTTTTTCCGAACAAGCACGAATTTTCCGGTACTTTTTCCATTTTTCGTGCCTCCAACTCTGCTTCTACTCCGCATCAGGCAACATCCGCCTACAATCCGAACAAACCTCGTCTCCTTTTGGGTTTTTTCTGGTGCCTGAAGTTTTTCTTTCCACATTCGAATTCCTTTCCACATCGGCGCCACTAGTTCGCACTTGCTCCTTGTAATTGCCTTTCATCCGCGATCTCACCGTTCTCATTACATTAGTGCGACCGGCCACCACTTCGTACGGGGCACCTGTTGCGCGAGTCAGTCGACAAGCGCTGACCAGCGAATTGGACTCTGAGAATGCCCACGGGAGACGACAAAAAGCCGCGTTCGATCCCAGCCATCCGTTTGGACAGATCTCAATCCGCATCTCCGCGGACGCCTCTTTTGAAGCCTAAGGCTACCAGTGCCAGTGCAAGGGCAAGGAGTGACGAATCCGTCAATACAACCCCCGGTCCTTCACAGAGGCAGACTCACTCCGTCGCAAAAATGGCTCCAAGTGCGGTCGAAGTGGCGTTGAAAAAGTTCATCGCCACAACAGATCGAATTATCCAATTTGAGGCTAACATAAGTACTCCGGGCGCCCCAGAAACGGAGATAGGCTTCCAATACATGTGCGAAGTTCATCGGGACCAAATTCAGGCACTATGGGAGAAGGTGGAGAAGAGCTATGAGAGCTGCTCCGATTTGCTAGCCGTGTCCGACGTAAATGCGGCCGCCTCGACAGTGCTGGAAGCGAAGTACAGCTACTGTTACTCCGTCTATTCGAGATGTATTGCCCAGCTTCGGGAGAAAATTGCTTCCCAATCCACTCAGGCTCCCGTCAATGTCCACACGCCCGCGCCTACAGGCTGCCGGTTACCTCCGGTGGATACCGAGGTCTTCGCGGGTGATTATCTTCGGTGGCCCACCTTCAGAGACTTTTTTACGGCCATTTACATCCAAAACTCGCGGCTCACCCCGGTAGAGAAGTTGTTCCACTTATTGTCCAAAACAAGTGGTGACGCCCACGCCATTGTTTCTAAGGCTTCGCTTACCCATGAGGGGTTTGTCGCCGCATGGCAAAGCCTCACAGAGCGCTTTGAGAACCGGCGGCTATTGGTCAACAGCCAGTTGAAGATCCTTTTCAACATCCAGGCTATTTCTCAAGAGTCCGGGGTCGCGCTGAAGGAGCTGCAAGCTACCATTCAGAGTTGTTTGACAGCCCTAGAAATGTCCTCCGTTAATGTTGAGGCTTGGGACTGTCTCCTTGTATTTATGATTTCGTCAAAGCTCCCCAAGGTCACACTTTCTATGTGGGAGCAATCCGTACATAATAGATAACTTCCTGACAAAGCGCCATCGCACTCTGGAGGCCATCGACGACGTCAGGCCTAGTGGCTCCGTTCAATTTCCGCCAAGGTCGGGACTTCCTACTGCCCCTGCTCGGAGGCTCACTTCATACGAGACTCGAGTGGTTCCGGGCCAAAAGGGCTGCGATCTCTGTTCGAGGGAGGACCACCCCATTCGCTTATGTCCGCGTTTCCTAGAAATGGATGTAAATGGGCGCTCCGACTACATAAGGAGGAAGCAGTTATGTTTAAACTGTTTTGCCCGAGGGCACCAGCAGCGAGACTGCACGAGCGCCCATACCTGCTCCACATGCCACAGCAGACACCACACCCTCTTGCACCGCGGCAATCCATTCGCAACCGCTCCAAGTCCGCCTACGCAGCTTACCGCTCCAAGTCCGCCTACGTCAACAAACGGCCCCGAGGATCAGTCGAATGTGCAGGTGTGTTTCGCTTCGGGGCAGGAGCCGTCCTACTGGGCACGGCCCTTATCAACGTGTGCCATTTGGGGTGCACCATCCAAGCACGAGCACTGATAGACTCAGGCTCCGAAGCGACGTTCATAACGGAACGACTGTTCAACCTCGTCAAGCCTCCCATCAAGACGATTCAAGCCCAAGTTTCCGGCCTTAATCAAACCATTTCCGCGCAGTCTACTAAATTGTGCCATTTCTCTAGTCGGTCGCCGTCAAGACCCGGGCTACAATTAGAGACTGCGGCTTACGTTCTTCCGCAGTTGGCAGGAAATCTGCCATCATATCCGATTTCGCGAGATCGTCTCAAGGGGCTGCCCAATATTACCCTGGCGGACCCCAACTTCTTTGAGAGCTCCCAAGTCGATGTGTTATTAGGAGCTGACATTCTTCCGTCCATTCTCCTCGGTAATTCCAAGGCTAACATCTGCGGGTCGCTTCTCGGTCAGGAGACCATTTTCGAATGGGTGCTGACAGGCCCATTATCTCCAGCCAACCCCCGCAGCGTGTCTGTTTTTTCCGCACGAGTTGCCCGCAGCCTCGGTGACTCACTGGTTCAGGGTTTCGATTCAGGATGCGAGCATAATTCTGTTACGACTCCTTCTTCGATTTACACATCGCATCACGCTGCACGGTGGCAATCAGCTGATGATCCGACTGATCCGGGCCTAATTCTAGATTCCAAGGTCATATTCAGCACGATGTCGCCACGCCCACGCAACGCCCCGTTACTGGAGAGCAGATGTACTCGAGGTACACTATCCTACCGATGCCGAGTCTGCAATGGGATCCATCCGTTGAAGAAGTGTCGGCGCTTCCTACGCCTTAGTGCCGAGGAGCGGCTCCGAGCGGTTCTCGTGAACCGCTATTGCTCGAGCTGCCTGGCCCACGAGCACTCCGACGGATCCTGTCGGCGTGGGGACGGCTGTAAGACGTGTGGTCAGGATCACCACACGCTGCTGCACCCCGGGACCAAGGAGCACCGGTCACCGCCCACGGGAGACAGTACACCTGGTGTCTCGCTCTCTCGTCGGCCGTCATCCGCCAACTCCCGGCGCGGTTCGGGTGCTTCTCGCCCTGCGTCCGCCATTGTCCGGCACTCACAAGCCGATCCACGGCCATCGACTTCCCGGCGCTCGTCGGCAACTCCTCGGCATTCTTCCGCCACTGGCTGGCAGTCGTCAAGCGCTCCACTGCTTTCGTCCGCCACTCATCGGGTGCCGTCCACCGCTCTTCCGCCCGCGTCATCCGCGCCTAGGCAACTTTCCGCCTCTCCTCGAGGGCCCCCGCAGAACGCGCTCGCTGCGCCCACCCTATCGTCTATCGTTACTGTCAGAGTCAGTAATTTAATAGTGTATCCCCAAATAGAATCAGAGAAAGAGAGATTTAATCAGTTAAGTGTTCCAGCACACTTCGGATTCCCGAAGAGCTATATAGGAGTTTTGGTGGTGGATTTAATTTGTTTTTTTTATTTTGATTCATTTTTGGATTTGATTTGATTTTGGTTTTGATTTTTTTTTTTTATTTTGATTTTTGATTTTGATTTTTGTTGATTTTTGATATTTTTTTTTATTATTGTATATCTAATTCTATATTTTTCCTTTAAATTTGATCATTTGTGTATCGGAGAGATAATATAGTATTTCACAATGGCAGTAAGACACAGTTTAGAGAATCCGGCTGAATGCGTAGGAGAGCACGATACTATTTGTTCCATTTGTTGCGAACCTGTGACATTGTATGAGATGTTGGCAACGACTCCTTGTAATCATAAATTTCATTACAGCTGTTTAATGCCACTTTTACAAGCAAAGTCAATTTGTCCCGTTTGCAATAGTAGTTGCTCGGTTAACCAGCTTTCTCTAGCAAACAATAATTTAATGATTGAAGTGAACGAGGCAGAGATCGTATGAGAAACTTTAGATCCTAGCCTTGAACCAACCAGAGGTAATCCCGGTACCAGAGGGAAAGGTGTTGTACCAAAAAGAGGGGTACAGACAAGGTCAATGCAACGTAAAGGACAACTCCTTGAGGTTGATATAGCTCTTCGAGAAGGGTTAGACAGAACCGAAATAACCGATCTAGTACAATCTTGTATACAAGCTCAGCAAAATAGCATGTTACAGAACATATCCCAAATAATTAACGCATCAATAGAGCAAGCTTTAAAAGTCAAAATGACGTCTCTTAATATCGAGTCAAGGGATCAGGACACAAGGTCACCCAGCGTTCCCAAATGCTTTAATGAATACCAATCTCAACTACCACCCATACGCAGAAATATCGGTCATATCAGTGAGACATCGGTTGGAAACTCTAGAGCTTCGAGTATCTCCCCTGAAAAAGTCGCAAGCATTATACAAGGCTGGCGCATTAAATTCGACGGTGCTCGAAACGGCATGCAAGTCGAAGACTTTTTATATCGTATTCGGTCCCTTACAGCACAAAACTTAGGAGACGATTATCAACTTTTGTGTGATCATTTGTACTTGTTGTTCGCGGGAAAGGCGAATGAATGGATTTGGAAGTTTCATCGTTCTTGTGAAAATTTCACTTGGAAAACCTTCCAGCAAGAATTTAGAGAAAAGTTCCAAGAAGTAGACTCCGACATGGACATTTGGGACTTAATCAATGCTGTAGAAACCTTGGTATATTGGTATATCAAAGAATACCAGTTTGCTGTAGAAACTTTGTTAAGAAGACTCAAGGTTCCCATTTCCGAACAATCCACAATACGAATTCTTATTCGAAATGCTAAGAACTCGTTACATTACGAATTGATGCATTTAGGTATTAATACTCTTGCTAGATTACGCGAAGAGATCCGTACTCACGAGCAATTTCAGAAGCACGTCAAGACGCAGTCAATGAAACCGAAGATATCAAATCGTTCCGTTTCGGAATTATATTCCATGTCAGAAGATCAAGTAGAAATGGAAGTAGACGAAATCCATAGGAGGAAGATGGTTTGCTGGAATTGTCAGAAGCCAGGACATAGGTTCGACGATTGTATGGAAGTCCGATCAGTATTTTGTTATGGTTGCGGAGCTAAAGATATTTATAAACCAAAATGCTCTCGTTGTAACCCAACGGAAAACCGCCAGAGGGATGCGCAGAACACCACCAATCTGACGCATCCTTACAATCCAAACTACTAATAACGTTATAACTTTAACTGAATGCAGTTACAGAGCGAAATCCATTCGCACCTCTACACATTAGATGGAATAGGTATAATGCAGCAAAGTGTCGCATATTCGGATACGAAAATTCGACGCCCAAACGAAAACAAAAACGCTCGACCGCTCATTTAAAATCATTTTGGAGAAATATAACCAATACCAGGAGAAAGTTAGTTTCCTCTATACTTGGTAATTCTGATGATAGGCTATACACAGACATCATTATAGGAGAGCAAAATTATGTTGCATTGCTAGATTCGGGAGCATCCGTAAGTTGTCTAGGTGGAAACGCGGCTACCGAAATTATGAGCAATCACAAACTTTAAAAATGTTCGGGAAATATTCGAACGGCTAATAATAATAAATGTTCCGTGATAGGAAAGTATGTGACTAACATTTCTTATCGTGGCGAAACAAAGCCTATTGAATTCTACGTTATCCCAACATTAACCCAGCATGTTTATTTAGGAATTGATTTCTGGAAATCTATTAAGTTGGTCCCTAGCCTGATCAGTCCCAAGATTTTCAGTCCCTTATTATGAATTGGTAAATGAGGTAGGAAAAATAATAGGAACATATCATTTAAAGGATATACAAGCAGAATAAAAATAGTTTTTTTTTGGTTAATATTAGTAATTTCAGTTGATGACCCCTGCGAATAAGATTTTTGTGGCATTAACTGTGGTGTAGTGTGTGGATTTCCAACAGGGCATTCATATCACAGAAAAACATAGAAATTAAGATCTTTTTAAAAGCTTAAAGTGTTGTATCTATTATTCTCCGGTCACCTTGGATAAGTGAAAGAAAAATATCACGCGATCTTATCTATTGGGTTTCTGCATATCGAGATAATATTGCAGCATCCGTTATGTGAAAGCTTTTGAGAGCTTTTTATTCTAGCATAGTTAGGGCTAGATTTGCATAGGGAAGCTTAAACATTCACTTGCATACGCTTAAGAGATAAGGCTGCATTATATTATAAGCCTAAATTAAGAAAAGTAAACTCGTTCTTATTATAATTAATTATATGGAAAAATTTGTTAAGCCCCAGCGGAATTTGCTGTGGATATAAGTGAAATAGTGATTTAGTGATTTTAAGCCAGGTATGTTTTTGAGTTAGTGCAGTGCAGTTTTCTTGAAAGAATTATTTTTCCCCAGTGCCACGTGTCAGTGCGGCTAGTACCGAGTTATGTAATCGGCTAGTACCGAGTTATGTAATCGGCTAGTACCGAGTTATGCAATCGGCTAGTACGGAGTTACGGAATTGACTAGTACGACATTATGTAATCGTCTAGTTAAATTAAGGAATTCAGCGATATTCGACCGGAATAAATCCGATAAAATCGGATGGAATTATTTTCATCGAATTTTGGAGTCGAACGGCGGCTGCAGTTTTGGTGACATAATGGACACCTTCATTTCGCTACACGGAGAGAAAACTCCTGCGAATTATATGTTTACGGTCGTATCTATTAGCAGTGAAATTTTATAAACATTGGCCTGCTTAATTATTACCCAGCTTTTCGGTTTATATTTTGTTTATTTTATATTATTGGGTTTTTTACGAAAGAAAATCTCTCTCGAACCTTTTTATTTTCGGTTATAATTTTGCAAATAATTTAATGTTAAAAATGCAATAATTAGCATTTACATTTTCTTGATTAATTTTAATATAAATAAATATGCATTTATACATATATATAAGTCACGATGAATTTAAAAGAGTAATATTTGGAATTTAATTTAAGTACGAACTTTGCGATAATATTCGAGCATGGCCAAACAAATTTTATTGTAATATTTTTTATTAATTATTATTATAAACACCTATAGAATCCCTGTCCTTGAGCTCAACGGCGGTGAACTTCGGTAAGTGAATACCACTGAAAGAATTTACTCTTTCTTTTGATTTAAACAGTAAATTTTGTACGTCATGAATCTTGAATCATTTGAATATATATCCTCGCAATTTATTAATTCTTCATATTTAATTTCAAAATGTAGCTAAATTTAATTCTTGAACTTAATCCAATAATATTAATTATTTTCTTATATATATATATATATTATTATAAAACAATGAATGATAATGAAATTAATTGTAATATATGTTAAGGAAATATCACTTTATTTAAATAGAAAACCCTAATTGGTAAAATGAATCAATTTTATATGAATATTTCTTTGGTCATTTTAAAAGTTATGGAAGCTTAAGGCTCTAACCGTTCCGCCGCCGAACCCCTAAATAGGCATGCTGGAACCACAATAGGTATCACATAGAATTGTGATATGGGGCGAATCAAACGTCGTAGATCTCGCCAAGGTCGGGTGGGTTAAGACTAGGGTATAATGAACATCTAATTACACTACAACTGATCGAAATCACTCTCTCTCTCTCTCTTTTAAAGCTATTTGTATTTTAGGGGATTTGTTTCTTGTTTTCGGATTTGATTATAAAGTAAAATCATCCGGGTTTCTTCTTGAATTATCGAGAAAGTGCACTTAATTTATTTTGATGATGTGTAGTATGGATACGTGAAAAAGAACCTCCCCCATCCGTCGAGCTAAGTCTAAGACCACAAGAAGTGCACGCCCTTCACTCCCATCCATACGTCCCTAAGGTTTATCCTCTGGACCTTGCAGAACACCTTGCATCTTGGTTCTGTTTTGAACTCACAGTACCCACACATTACACCCGCCAATACGTAATGTGCCTGGCCGATCCCCCTGCCGACGCGTGGAGTGCCTGGCCGATCCCCTGCTTACTGATAACCCGCCAATACGTGAAGTGCCTGGCCGATATCCCTGCCAAGGCGTGGAGTGCCCGGCCGAGCCTGGAGTGCCCAGCCGATCCCCATGGGCAGCCATTCCCTGCCAGATGATAAGCCGCCAAAACAGTGCCTGGCCGATCTCCCTGCCAAGGCCTGAAGTGCCCGGCCGATCCCCCTGCCGAGGCGTGGAGTGCCTGACCGATCCCGTGCCAGCTGATAACCCGCCAATACGTGAAGTGCCTGGCGGATCCCCCTGCCGAGGCGTGGAGTTGCAATTCGATTCCCCTGCCGAGGCGTGGAATGCCCAGCCAATTCCCCTACCGACGCGTGGAGTGCCTGGCCGATCAACTGCCAGCTGATAACCCGCCAATACGTAAAGTGCCTGGCCGATCCCCCTGCCGACGCGTGGAGTGCCTAGCCGATCAACTGCCAGCTGATAACCCGCCAATACGTAATGTGCCTGGCCGATCCCCCTGCCGACGCGTGGAGTGCCTGGCCGATCCCCTGCTTACTGATAACCCGCCAATACGTGAAGTGCCTGGCAGATCCCCCTGCCCAGGCGTGGAGTGGCCAGCCGATTCCCCTGCCGACGCGTGGAGTGCCTGGCTGATCCCCTGCCAGCTGATAAGCCGCCAATACGTGAAGTACCTGGCCGATCTCCCTGCCAAGGTCTGGAGTGGCCGTCCGAGCCTTGAGTGCCCAGCCGATCCCTCTGCCGGTGCGTTGATTGACCAGCCGATCCCCCTGCCGATTCGTGGAGTGCCTGGCCGATCCCCTGCTAACTGATAACCCGCCAATACGTGAAGTGCCTGGCCGATATCCCTGCAAGGGCGTGGAGTGCCCGGCCGAGCCTGGAGTGCCCAGCCGATCCCCATGGGCAGTCATCCCCTGCCAGCTGATAAGCCGCCAAAACGTGAAGTGCCTGGCCGATCTCCCTGCCAAGGCCTGAAGTGCCCGGCCAATCCCCCTGCCGAGGCGTGGAGTGCCTGGCCGATCCCGTGCCAGCTGATAACCCGCCAATACGTGAAGTGCCTGGCGGATCCCCCTGCCGGGGCGTGGAGTTGCAATCCGATTCCCCTGCCGATGCGTGGAGTGCCCAGCCAATTCCCCTGCCGACGCGTGAACTGCCTGGCCGATCCCCTGCCAGCTGATAAGCCGCCAATACGTGAAGTGTCTGGCGGATCCCCCTGCCAAGGTCTAGAAAGGCCGGCCGAGCCTTGAGTGCCCAGCCGATCCCCCTGCCGAGGGGTGGATTGACCAGCCGATTCCCCATGGGCAGCCATTCCCTGGCAGATGATAAGCCGCCAATACGTGAAGTGCCTGGCCGATCTCCTTGCCAAGGCCTGAAGTGCGAGGCCGATTCCCCTGCCGAGGCGTGGAGTGCCTGGCCGATCCCGTGCCAGCTGATAACCCGCCAATACGTGAAGTGCCTGGCGGATCCCCCTGCCGGGGCGTGGAGTTGCAATCCGATTCCCCTGCCGAGGCGTGGAGTGCCCAGCCAATTCCCCTGCCGACGCGTGAACTGCCTGGCCGATCCCCTGCCAGCTGATAAGCCGCCAATACGTGAAGTACCTGGCCGATCTCCCTGCCAAGGTCTGGAGTGGCCGTCCGAGCCTTGAGTGCCCAGCCTATCCCCCTGCCGAGGGGTGGATTTACCAGCCGATTCCCCATGGGCAGCCATTCCCTGCCAGATGATAAGCCGCCAATACGTGAAGTGCCTGGCCGATCTCCTTGCCAAGGCCTGAAGTGCGAGGCCGATTCCCCTGCCGAGGCGTGGAGTGCCTGGCCGATCCCGTGCCAGCTGATAACCCGCCAATACGTGAAGTGCCTGGCGGATCCCCCTGCCGGGGCGTGGAGTTGCAATCCGATTCCCCTGCCGAGGCGTGCAGTGCCCAGCCAATTCCCCTGCCGACGCGTGAACTGCCTGGCCGATCCCCCGCCAGCTGATAAGCCGCCAATACGTGAAGTACCTGGCCGATCTCCCTGCCAAGGTCTGGAGTGGCCGTCCGAGCCTTGAGTGCCCAGCCGATCCCTCTGCCGGGGCGTTGATTGACCAGCCGATCCACCTGCCGATTCGTAGAGTGCCTGGCCGATCCCGTGCCAGCTGATAACCCGCCAATACGTGAAGCGCCTGGCGGATCCCCCTGCCGGGGCGTGGAGTTGCAATCCGATTCCCCTGCCGAGGCGTGGAGTGCCCAGCCAATTCCCCTGCCGACGCGTGGGGTGCCTGGCCGATCCCCTGCCAGCTGATAAGCCGCCAATTCGTGAAGTGCCTGGCCGATCTCCCTGCCAAGGCCTAGAGTGCCCGGCCGATCCCTCTGCCGAGGCGTGGAGTTCCTGGCCGATTCCCCTGCCGACGCGTGGAGTGCCAAGCTAATTTCCCTGCCATCTTTTAACCCGCCAATGAATAATGAGTGCCCGGCCGATCCCACAGCCGACGCGTGGAGTGCCTGGCCGTTTCCCTGCTAGCTGATAACTTGCCAATACGTGAAGTGCCTGGCCGGTCCCGTGCCAGCTGATAACCCGCCAATACGTGAAGTGCCTGGCGGATCCCCCTGCCGGGGCGTGGAGTTGCAATCCGATTCCCCTGCCGAGGCGTGGAGTGCCCAACCAATTCCCCTGCCGACGCGTGGGGTGCCTGGCCGATCCCCTTCCAGCTCATTAGCCGCCAATACGTGAAGTGCCTGGCCGATCTCCCTGCCAAGGCCTGGAGTGTCCGGCCGATCCCCCTGCCGAGGCGTGGAGTTCCTGGCCGATTCCCCTGCCGACGTGTGGAGTGCCTAGCTAATTTCCTTGCCAGCTTTTAACCCGCCAATAAATGATGAGTGCCCGGCCGATCCCACAGCCGACGCGTGGATGGTCTGGCCGATCCCCTGCCAGCTGATAACCCGCCAATAGGTGAAGTGCCCGGCCGATCCCCCTGCCGCGGCGTGGAGTTGCAATCCGATTCCCCTGCCGAGGCGTGGAGTGCCTGGCCGATTCCCCTGCCGACGCGTGGAGTGCCTAGCTAATTCCCCTGCCAGCTTTTAACCCGCCAATGAATAATGAGTGCCCGGCCGATCCCACAGCCGACGCGTGGAGGGCCTGGCTGATCCCCTGCCAGCTGATTACCCGCCAATACGTGAAGTGCCTGGCCGATCCCCCTCCCGACGCGTGAAGTGGCTGTCGGATCCCCTGTCAGCTGATAACCCTCCAATCCGTGAAGTGCCTGGCCGATCCCCCTGCCGAGGCGTGGAGTGGCCAGCCGATTACCCGCCGACGCGTGGAGTGCCTGGCCGATCCCCTGCAAGCTGATAACTTGCCAATACGTGAAGTGCCTGACCGATCCCGTGCCAGCTGATAACCCGCCAATAAGTGAAGTGCCTGGCGGATCCCCCTGCCGAGGCGTGGAGTTGCAATCCGATTACCCTGCCGAGACGTGGAGTGCCTAGCTAATTCCCCTGCCAGCTTTTAACCCGCATATAAATGATGAGTGCCCGCCCGATCCCACAGCCGACGTGTGGAGGGCCTGGCTGATCCCCTGGCAGCTGATTATCCGCCAATACGTGAAGTGCCTGGCCGATATCCCTCCTGACGCGTGAAGTGGCTGTCCGATCCCCTGCCAGCTGATAACCCTCCAATTCGTGAAGTGCCCGGCCGATCCCGCAGCCGAGGCGTGGAGTGCCCAGCCAATTCCCCTGCCGACGCGTGGGGTGCATGGCCGATCCCCTGCCAGCTGATAAGCCGCCAATACGTGAAGTGCCTGGCCGATCCCCCTCCCGACGCGTGAAGTGGCTGTCCGATCCCCTGCCAGCTGATAACCCTCCAATCCGTGAAGTGCCTGGCCGATCCCCCTGCCGAGGCGTGGAGTGGCCAGCCGATTCCCCTGCCGACGCGTTGAGTGCCTGGCCGATCCCCTGCAAGCTGATAACTTGCCAATACGTGAAGTGCCTGGCCGATCCCGTGCCAGCTGATAACCCGCCAATACGTGAAGTGCCTGGCGGATCCCCCTGCCGAGGCGTGGAGTTGCAATCCGATTCCCCTGCCGAGGCGTGGAGTGCCCAGCCAATTCCCCTGCCGACGCGTGGAGTGCCTGGCCGATCCCGTGCCAGCTGATAACCCGCCAATACGTGAAGTGCCTGGCGGATCCCCCTGCCGAGGCGTGGAGTGCCAAGCCAATTTCCCTGCCAGCTTATAACCCGCCAATAAATGATGAGTGCCCGGCCGATCCCACAGCCGACGCGTGGATGGTCTGGCCGATCCCCTGCCAGTTGATAACCCGCCAATACGTGAAGTGCCTGGCCGATCCCCCTCCCGACGCGTGGAGTGCCTGGCCGATCCCCTGCTAACTGATAACCAACCAATACGTGAAGTGCCTGGCCGATATCCCTGCCGAGGCGTGGAGTGGCCAGCCGATTCCCCTGCCGATCCGTGGAGTGCCTGGCCGATCCCCTGCTAACTGATAACCCGCCAAAACGTGAAGTGCCTGGCCGATATCCCTGACAAGGCGTGGAGTGCCCGGCCGAGCCTGGAGTGCCCAGCCGATCCCCATGGGCAGCCATTCCCTGCCAGCTGATAAGCCGCCAATACAGTGCCTGGCCGATCTCCCTGCCAAGGCCTGAAGTGCCTTGCCGATCCCCCTGCCGAGGCGTGGATTTGCAATCCGATTCCCCTGCCGAGGCGTGGAGTGCCCAGTTAATTCCCCTGCCGACGCGTGGAGTGCCTGGCCGATCCCCTGCCAGCTGATAAGCCGCCAATACGTGAAATGCCTGGCCGATCTCCCTGCCAAGGTCTGGAGTGGGCGGCCGAGCCTTGAGTGCCCAGCCGATCCCCCTTCCGAGACGTGGATTGACCAGCCGATTCCCCTGCCGACGCGTGGAGTGCCTGGCCGATCAACTGCCAGCTGATAACCCGCCAATACGTAAAGTGCCTGGCCGATCCCCCTGCCAAGGTAACCGGAGTGCCTGGCCGATCCCCTGCCAGATAATAACCCCTGCCGAGGCGTGAAGTGCCTAGCCAATTCCCCTGCTATCTTTTAACCCGCCAATAAATGATGAGTGCCCGGCCGATCCCCCTCCCGACGCGTGAAGTGGTTGTCGGATCCCCTGCAAGCTGATAACCCTCCAATTCGTGAAGTGCCTGGCCGATCCCCCCGCCGAGGCGTGGAGTGGCCAGCCGATTCCCCTGCCTACACGTGGAGTGCCTGGCCGATCCCCTGCTAACTGATAGCCCGCCAATACGTGAAGTGCCTGGCCGATATCCCTGCCAAGGCGTGGAGTGCCCGGCCGAGCCTGGAGTGCCCAGCCGATCCCCATGGGCAGCCATCCCCTGCCAGCTGATAAGCCGCCAATATGTGAAGTACCTGGCCGATATACCTGCCAGCTGATAACCCGCCAATACGTGAAGTGCCTGGCCGATCTCCCTGCCTAGGCCTAAAGTGCCCGGCTGAGCCTTGAAGGCCCAGCCAATCCCCTTGCCGAGGCGTGGAGTGACCAGCCGATTCCCCTGCCGACGCGTGGAGTGCCTGGCCGATCCCCTGCCAGCTGATAACCCGCCAATACGTAAAGTGCCTGGCCAATCTCCCTGCCAAGGCCTGGAGTGCCCGGCCGAGCCTTGAGGGCCCAGCCAATCCCCCTGCCGAGGCGTGGAGTGACCAGCCGATTCCCCTGCCGACGCGTGGAGTGCCTGGCCGATCCCCTGCCAGCTGATAACCCGCCAATACGTGAAGTGCCTGGCCGATCCCCCTGGCGGGGCATGGAGTTGCCAGCCGATTCCCCTGGCAACGCGTGGAGTGCCTGGCCGATTCCCCTGCCAGTTGATAACCCGCCAATACGTGAAGTGCCTGGCCGATCTCCCTGCCTAGGCCTAGAGTGCCCGGCCGAACCTTGAGGGCCCAGCGTATCTCCCTGCCGAGGCGTGGAGTGCCCAGCCGATTCCCCTGCCGACGCGTGGAGTGCCTGGCCGATCCCCTGCCAGCTGATTGTCCGCCAATACGTGAAGTGCCTGGCCGATACCCTGCCGACGCGAGGCGTGCCTGGCCGATCCCCTGCTAACTGATAACCGGCCAATACGTGAAGTGCCTGCCCGATCTCACTGCCTAGGCGTGGAGTGTCCAGCCGATCCCCATGGGCAGCCACCTCCTGCCAGCTGATAAGCCGCCAATACGTGAAGTGCCTGGCCGATCCCCCTGCCGAGGCGTGGAGTGTCCAGCCGATCCCCTGCCGACGCGTGGAGTGCCTGGCCGATCCCCTGCTAACTGATAACCCGCCAATACGTGAAGTGCCTGGCCAATCTCCCTGCCAAGGCCTGGAGTTCCCGGCCGAACCTTGAGGGCCCAGCCCATCCCCCTGCCGAGGCGTGGAGTGACCAGCCGATTCCCCTGCCGACGCGTGGAGTTCCTGGCCGATCCCCTGCCAGCTGATAACCCGCCAATACGTGAAGTGCCTGGCCGATCTCCCTGCCTAGGCCTAAAGTGCCCGGCCGAGCCTTGAGGGCCCAGCCAATCCCCCTGCCGAGGCGTGGAGTGCCCAGCCGATTCCCCTGCCGACGCGTGGAGTGCCTGGCCGATCCCCTGCCAGCTGATAACCCGCCAATACGTGAAGTGCCTGGCCAATCTCCCTGCCAAGGCCTGGAGTGCCCGGCGGAGCTTAGAGTGGCCAGCCGATTCCCCTGCCGACGCGGGGAGTGCCTGGCCGATCCCAGCTGATTGTCCGCCAATACGTGCCTGGCCGATACCCTGCCGATGCGAGGAGTGCCTGGCCGATCCCCTGCTAACTGATAACCGGCCAATACGTGAAGTGCCTGCCCGATCTCACTGCCTAGGCCTAGAGTGCCCGGCCGAGCCTTGAGGGCCCAGCCGATCCCCCTGCCGAGGCGTGGAGAGTCCAGCCGATTCCCCTGCCGACGCGTGGAGTGCCTGGCCGATCCCCTGCCAGCTGATAACCCGCCAATACGTGAAGTGCCTGGCCAATCTCCCTGCCAAGGCCTGGAGTGCCCGGCGGAGCTTGGAGTGGCCAGCCGATTCCCCTGCCGACGCGGGGAGTGCCTGGCCGATCCCAGCTGATTGTCCGCCAATACGTGAAGTGCCTGGCCGATACCCTGCCGACGCGAGGAGTGCCTGGCCGATCCCCTGCTAACTGATAACCGGCCAATACGTGAAGTGCCTGCCCGATCTCACTGCCTAGGCCTAGAGTGCCCGGCCGAGCCTTGAAGGCCCAGCCGATCCCCCTGCCGAGGCGTGGAGTGTCCAGCCGATCCCCATGGGCAGCCATCCCCTGCCAGCTGATAAGCCGCCAATACGTGAAGTGCCTGGCCGATCCCCCTGCCGAGGCGTGGAGTGTCCAGCCGATCCCCTGCCGACGCGTGGAGTGCCTGGCCGATCCCCTGCTAACTGATAACCCGCCAATACGTGAAGTGCCTGGCCAATCTCCCTGCCAAGGCCTGGAGTGCCCGGGCGAATTTTGAGGGCCCAACTAATCCCCCTGCCGAGGCGTGGAGTGACGGCCGAGCCTTGAGGGCCCAGCCAATCCCCCTGCCGAGGCGTGGAGTGACCAGCCGATTCCCCTGCCGACGCGTGGAGTGCCTGGCCGATCCCCTGCCAGCTGATAACCCGCCAATACGTGAAGTGCCTGGCCAATCTCCCTGCCAAGGCCTGGAGTGCCCGGCGGAGCTTGGAGTGGCCAGCCGATTCCCCTGCCGACGCGGGGAGTGCCTGGCCGATCCCAGCTGATTGTCCGCCAATACGTGAAGTGCCTGGCCGATACCCTGCCGACGCGAGGAGTGCCTGGCCGATCCCCTGCTAACTGATAACCGGCCAATACGTGAAGTGCCTGTCCGATCTCACTGCCTAGGCCTAGAGTGCCCGGCCGAGCCTTGAGGGCCCAGCCGATCCCCCTGCCGAGGCGTGGAGTGTCCAGCCGATCCCCATGGGCAGCCATCCCCTGCCAGCTGATAAGCCGCCAATACGTGAAGTGCCTGGCCGATCCCCCTGCCGAGGCGTGGAGTGTCCAGCCGATCCCCTGCCGACGCGTGGAGTGCCTGGCCGATCCCCTGCTAACTGATAACCCGCCAATACGTGAAGTGCCTGGCCAATCTCCCTGCCAAGGCCTGGAGTGCCCGGCCGAATTTTGACGGCCCAGCTAATCCCCCTGCCGAGGCGTGGAGTGACCAGCCGATTCCCCTGCCGACGCGTGGAGTGCCTGGCCGATCCCCTGCCAGCTGATAACCCGCCAATACGTGAAGTGCCTGGCCGATCTCCCTGCCTAGGCCTAAAGTGCCCGGCCGAGCCTTGAGGGCCCAGCCAATCCCCTTGCTGAGGCGTGGAGTGACCAGCCGATTCCCCTGCCGACGCGTGGAGTGCCTGGCCGATCCCCTGCCAGCTGATAACCCGCCAATACGTGAAGTGCCTGGCCAATCTCCCTGCCAAGGCCTGGAGTACACGGCCGAGCCTTGAGGGCCCAGCCAATCCCCCTGCCGAGGCGTGGAGTGACCAGCCGATTCCCCTGCCGACGCGTGGAGTGCCTGGCCGATCCCTTGCCAGCTGATAACCCGCCAATACGTGAAGTGCCTGGCCGATCTCCCTGCCTAGGCCTTAAGTGCCCGGCCGAACCTTGAGGGCCTAGCCAATCCCCCTGCCGAGGCGTGGAGTGTCCAGCCGTTTCCCCTGCCGACGCGTGGAGTGCCTGGCCGATCGCCTGCCAGCCGATAGTCCGCCAATTCGTGAAGTGCCTGGCCGATCCCCTGCCGACGCGTGGAGTGCCTGGCCGATCCCCTGCCAGCTGATAACCCGCCAATACGTGAAGTGCCTGGCCAATCTTCCTGCCAAAGCCTGGCGTGCCCGGCCGAGCCTGGAGTGGCCACCCGATTCCCCTGCCCACGCGTGGAGTGCCTGGCCCATCCCCTGCCAGCTGATAACCCGCCAATACGAAGTGCCTGGCCGATCCCCTACCGACGCGTGGAGTGCCTGGCCGATCCCCTGCTATCTGATAACCCGCCAATACGTGAAGTGCCTGGCCGATCTCCCTGCCTAGGCCTAGAGTGCCCGGCCGAACCTTGAGGGCCCAGCGTATCCCCCTGCCGAGGCGTGGAGTGCCCAGCCGATTCCCCTGCCGACGCGTGGAGTGCCTGGCCGATCCTTTGCCAGCTGATAACCCGCCAATACGTGAAGTGCCTGGCCGATCCCCCAGCCGAGGCGTGGAGTTGCCAGCCGATTCCCCTGGCAACGCGTGGAGTACCTGGCCGATCGGGCAGCCGATCCCAGTGCCGAGGCGTGGAGTGACCAGCCGATTACCCTGCCGACGCGTGGAGTGCCTGGTCGATCCTTTGCCAGCTGATATTCCGCCAATACGTGAAGTGCCTGGCCGATACCCTGCCGACGCGAGGAGTGCCTGGCCGATCCCCTACTAACTGATAACCCGCCAATACGTGAAGTGCCTGGCCGATCTCACTGCCTAGGCCTAGAGTGCCCGGCCGAGCCTTGAGGGCCCAGCCGATCCCCCTGCCGAGGCGTGGAGTGTGCAGCCGATCCCCATGGGCAGCCATCCCCTGCCAGCTGATAAGCCGCCAATACGTGAAGTGCCTGGCCGATCCCCCTGCCGAGGCGTGGATTGTCCAGCCGATCCCCTGCCGACGCGTGGAGTGCCTGGCCGATCCCCTGCTAACTGATAACCCGCCAATACGTGAAGTGCCTGGCCAATCTCCCTGCCAAGGCCTGGAGTGCCCGGCCGAGCCTTGAGGGCCCAGCCAATCCCCCTGCCGAGGCGTGGAGTGACCAGCCGATTCCCCTGCCGACGCGTGGAGTGCCTGGCCGATCCCCTGCCAGCTGATAACCCGCCAATACGTGAAGTGCCTGGCCGATCTCCCTGCCTAGGCCTAGAGTGCCCGGCTGAGCCTTGAGGGCCCAGCCAATCCCCCTGCCGAGGCGTGGAGTGACCAGCCGATTCCCCTGCCGACGCGTGGAGTGCCTGGCCGATCCCCTGCCAGCTGATAACCCGCCAATACGTGAAGTGCCTGGCCAATCTCCCTGCTAAAGCCTGGAGTGCCCGGCCGAGCCTTGAGGGCCCAGCCAATCCCCCTGCCGAGGCGTGGAGTGACCAGCCGATTCCCCTGCCGACGCGTGGAGTGCCTGGTTGATCCCCTGCCAGCTGATAACCCGCCAATACGTGAAGTGCCTGGCCGATCTCCCTGCCTAGGCCTGGAGTTCCCGGCCTAGTCTTGAGGGCCCAGCCGATCCCCCTGCCGAGGCGTGGAGTGACCAGCCGATTACCCTGCCGACGCGTGGAGTGCCTGGCCGATTCTTTGCAAGCTGATAACCCGCCAATACGTGAAGTGCCTGGCCGATCCCCATGGCGGGGCGTGGCGTTGCCAGCCGATTCCCCTGGCAACGCGTGGAGTGCCTGGCCGATTCCCCTGCCAGCTGATAACCCGCCAATACGTGAAGTGCCTGGCCGATCCCCTGCCGACGCGTGGAGTGCCTGGCCGAGCCCCTGCCAGTTGAAAACCCGCCAATACGTGAAGTGGCTGGCCGATCTCCCTGTCAAGGCCTGGACTGCCCATCCGATCCCCCTGCCGAGGCGTGGAGTGACCAGCCGATTCCCCTGCCGTCGCGTGGAATGCCTGGCCGATCCCCTGCTAACTGATAACCTGCCAATACGTGAAGTGCCTGCCGATCCCCCTGCCGAGGCGTGGAGTGACCAGCCGGTTCCCCTGCCGACGCGTGGAGTGCCTGGCCGATCCTTTGCCAGCTGATAACCCGCCAATACGTAAAGTGCCTGGCCGATCCCCCAGCCGAGACGTGGAGTTGCCAGCCGATTCTTCTGCCGACGCGTGGAGTGCCTGGCCGATCCCCTGCCAGCTGACAACCCGCCAATACGTGAAGTGCCTGGCCGATCTCCCTGCCTAGGCCTGGAGTGCACGGCCTAGTCTTGAGGGCCCAGCCGATTCCCCTGCCGAGGCACGGAGTGACCAGCCGATTCCCCTGCCGACGCGTGGAGTGCCTGGCCGATCCTTTGCCAGCTGATAACCCGCCAATACGTGATGTGCCTGGCCGATCCCCCAGCCGAGGCGTGGAGTTGCCAGCCGATTCCCCTGGCAACGCGTGGAGTACCTGGCCGATCGGGCAGCCGATCCCCCTGCCGAGGCGTGGAGTGACCAGCCGATTACCCTGCCGACGCGTGGAGTGCCTGGTCGATCCTTTGCCAGCTGATAGTCCGCCAATACGTGAAGTGCCTGGTCGATACCCTGCCGACGCGTGGAGTGCCTGGCCGATCCCCTACTAACTGATAACCCGCCAATACGTGAAGTGCCTGGCCGATCTCACTGCCTAGGCCTAGAGTGCCCGGCCGAGCCTTGAGGGCCCAGCCGATCCCCCTGCCGAGGCGTGGAGTGTCCAGCCGATCCCCATGGGCAGCCATCCCCTGCCAGCTGATAAGCCGCCAATACGTGAAGTGCCTGGCCGATCCCCCTGCCGAGGCGTGGATTGTCCAGCCGATCCCCTGCCGACGCGTGGAGTGCCTGGCCGATCCCCTGCTAACTGATAACCCGCCAATACGTGAAGTGCCTGGCCAATCTCCCTGCCAAGGCCTGGAGTGCCCGGCCGAGCCTTGAGGGCCCAGCCAATCCCCCTGCCGAGGCGTGGAGTGACCAGCCGATTCCCCTGCCGACGCGTGGAGTGCCTGGCCGATCCCCTGCCAGCTGATAACCCGCCAATACGTGAAGTGCCTGGCCGATCTCCCTTCCTAGGCCTAGAGTGCCCGGCCGAGCCTTGAGGGCCCAGCCAATCCCCCTGCCGAGGCGTGGAGTGACCAGCCGATTCCCCTGCCGACGCGTGGAGTGCCTGGCCGATCCCCCGCCAGCTGATAACCCGCCAATACGAAGTGCCTGGCCGATCCCATGCCGATGCGGGGAGTGCCTGGCCGATCCCCTGCCAGCTGATAGTCCGCCAATACGTGAAGTGCCTGGCCGATCCCACTGCCGACGCGTGGAGTGCCTGGCCGATCCCCTGCCAGCTGATAACGCGCCAATACGTGAAGTGCCTGGCCGATCTCCCTGCCAAGGCCTTGAGTTGCCAGCCGATCTCCCTGCCGACGCGTGGAGTGCCTGGCCGATCCCCTGCCAGCTGATAGTCCACCAATACGTGAAGTGCCTGGCCGATACCCTGCCGACGCGTGGAGTGCCTGGCCGATCCCCTGCTAATTGATAACCCGCCAATACGTGAAGTGCCTGCCCGATCTCACTGCCTAGGCCTAGAGTGCCCGGCCGAGCCTTGAGGGCCCAGCCGATCCCCCTGCCGAGGCGTGGAGTGTCCAGCCGATCCCCATGGGCAGCCATCCCCTGCCAGCTGATAAGCCGCCAATACGTGAAGTGCCTGGCCGATCCCCCTGCCGAGGCGTGGAGTGACCAGCCGGTTCCCCTGCCGACGCGTGGTGTGCCTGGCCGATCCTTTGCCAGCTGATAACCCGCCAATACGTGAAGTGCCTGGCCGATCTCCCTGCCTAGGCCTGGAGCGCACGGCCTAGTCTTGAGGGCCCAGCCGATTCCCCTGCCGACGCGTGGAGTGCCTGGCCGATCCTTTGCCAGCTGATAACCCGCCAATACGTGAAGTGCCTGGCCGATCCCCCAGCCGAGGCGTGGAGTTGCCAGCCGATTCCCCTGGCAACGCGTGGAGTACCTGGCCGATCGGGCAGCCGATCCCCCTGCCGAGGCGTGGAGTGTCCAGCCGATCCCCATGGGCAGCCATCCCCTGCCAGCTGATAAGCCGCCAATACGTGAAGTGCCTGGCCGATCCCCCTGCCGAGGCGTGGATTGTCCAGCCGATCCCCTGCCGACGCGTGGAGTGCCTGGCCGATCCCCTGCTAACTGATAACCCGTCAATACGTGAAGTGCCTGGCCAATCTCCCTGCCAAGGCCTGGAGTGCCCGGCCGAGCCTTGAGGGCCCAGCCAATCCCCCTGCCGAGGCGTGGAGTGACCAGCCGATTCCCCTGCCGACGCGTGGAGTGCCTGGCCGATCCTTTGCCAGCTGATAACCCGCCAATACGTGAAGTGCCTGGCCGATCTCCCTGCCTAGGCCTGGAGTGCACGGCCTAGTCTTGAGGGCCCAGCCGATTCCCCTGCCGACGCGTGGAGTGCCTGGCCGATCCTTTGCCAGCTAATAACCCGCCAATACGTGAAGTGCCTGGCCGATCCCCCAGCCGAGGCGTGGAGTTGATAGCCGATTCCCCTGGCAACGCGTGGAGTACCTGGCCGATCGGGCAGCCGATCCCCCTGCCGAGGCGTGGAGTGACCAGCCGATTACCCTGCCGACGCGTGGAGTGCCTGGTCGATCCTTTGCCAGCTGATAGTCCGCCAATACGTGAAGTGCCTGACCGATACCCTGCCGACGCGAGGAGTGCCTGGCCGATCCCCTACTAACTGATAACCCGCCAATACGTGAAGTGCCTGGCCGATCTCACTGCCTAGGCCTTGAGTGCCCGGCCGAGCCTTGAGGGCCCAGCCGATCCCCCTGCCGAGGCGTGGAGTGTCCAGCCGATCCCCATGGGCAGCCATCCCCTGCCAGCTGATAAGCCGCCAATACGTGAAGTGCCTGGCCGATCCCCCTGCCGAGGCGTGGATTGTCCAGCCGATCCCCTGCCGACGCGTGGAGTGCCTGGCCGATCCCCTGCTAACTGATAACCCGCCAATACGTGAAGTGCCTGGCCAATCTCCCTGCCAAGGCCTGGAGTGCCCGGCCGAGCCTTGAGGGCCCAGCCAATCCCCCTGCCGAGGCGTGGAGTGACCAGCCGATTCCCCTGCCGACGCGTGGAGTGCCTGGCCGATCCCCTGCCAGCTGATAACCCGCCAATACGTGAAGTGCCTGGCCGATCTCCCTGCCTAGGCCTAAAGTGCCCGGCCGATCCTTGAGGGCCCAGCCAATCCCCTTGCCGAGGCGTGGAGTGACCAGCCGATTCCCCTTCCGACGCGTGGAGTGCCTGGCCGATCGCCTGCCAGCTGATAACCCGCCAATACGTGAAGTGCCTGGCCAATCTCCCTGCCAAGGCCTGGAGTGCCCGGCCGAGCCTTGAGGGCCCAGCCAATCCCCCTGCCGAGGCGTGGAGTGACCAGCCGATTCCCCTGCCGACGCGTGGAGTGCCTGGCCGAACCCCTGCCAGTTGATAACCCGCCAATACGTGAAGTGCCTGGCCGATCTCCCTGCCTAGGCCTAGAGTGCCCGGCCGAGCCTTGAGGGCCCAGCATATCCCCCTGCCGAGGCGTGGAGTGTCCAGCCGATCCCCTGCCGACGCGTGGAGTGCCTGGCCGATCCCCTGCCAGCTGATAACCCGCCAATACGAAGTGCCTGGCCGATCCCATGCCGATGCGGGGAGTGCCTGGCCGATACCCTGCCAGCTGATAGTCCGCCAATACGTGAAGTGCCTGGCCGATCCCCCTGCCGACGCGTGGAGTGCCTGGCCGATCCCCTGCCAGCTGATAACGCGCCAATACGTGAAGTGCCTGGCCGATCTCCCTGCCAAGGCCTTGAGTTTCCAGCCGATCTCCCTGCCGACGCGTGGAGTGCCTGGCCGATCCCCTGCCAGCTGATAGTCCACCAATACGTGAAGTGCCTGGCCGATACCCTGCCGACGCGAGGAGTGCCTGGCCGATGCCCTGCTAACTGATAACCCGCCAATACGTGAAGTGCCTGGCCGATCTCCCTGCCGAGGCGTGGAGTTGCCAGCCGATTCCCCTGCTGACACATGAAGTGCCTGGCCGATCCCCTGCCAGCTGATAACCCGCCAATACGTGAAGTGCCTGGCCGATCTCCCTGCCTAGGCCTGGAGTTCCCGGCCTAGTCTTGAGGGCCCAGCCGATCCCCCTGCCGAGGCGTGGAGTGACCAGCTGATTACCCTGCCGACGCGTGGAGTTCCTGGTCGATCCTTTGCCAGCTGATAACCCGCCAATACGTGAAGTGCCTGGCCGATCCCACTGGCTGGGCGTGGAGTTGCCAGCCAATTCCCCTGGCAACGCGTGGAGTGCCTGGCCGATTCCCCTGCCAGCTGATAACCTGCCAATACGTGAAGTGCCTGCCGATCCCCCTGCCGAGGCGTGGAGTGACCAGCCGATTCCCCTGCCGACGCGTGGAGTGCCTGGCCGATCCTTTGCCAGCTGATAACCCGCCAATACGTGAAGTGCCTGGCCGATCCCCCAGCCGAGGCGTGGAGTTGCCAGCCGATTCCACTGGCAACGCGTGGAGTACCTGGCCGATCCCCTGCCAGGTGATAACCCGCCAATACGTGAAGTGCCTGGCCGATCTCCCTGCCGAGGCTTGGAGTTGCCAGCCGATTCCCCTGCTGACACATGGAGTGCCTGGCCGATCCCCTGCCAGCTGATAACCCGCCAATACGTGAAGTGCGTGGCCGATCTCCCTGCCGACGCGTGGAGTGCCTGGCCGATCCTTTGCCAGCTGATAACCCGTCAATACGTGAAGTGCCTGGCCGATCCCCCTGCCTAGGCGTGGAGTGCCCAGCCGATCTCCATGGGCAGCCATCCCCTGCCAGCTGATAAGCCGCCAATACGTGGAGTGCCTGGCCGATCCCCTACCGACGCGTGGAGTGCCTGGCCGATCCCCTGCTATCTGATAACCCGCCAATACGTGAAGTGACTGGCCGATCTCCCTGCCTAGGCCTAGAGTGCCCGGCCGAGCCTTGAAGGCCCAGCGTATCCCCCTGCCGAGGCGTGGAGTGTCCAGCCGATTCCCCTGCCGACGCGTGGAGTGCCTGGCCGATCCCCTGCCAGCTGATAACCCGCCAATACGCGAAGTGCCTGGCCAATCTCCCTGCCAAGGCCTGGAGTGCCCGGCGGAGCCTTGAGGGCCCAGCCGATCCCCCTGCCGAGGCGTGGAGTGTCCAGCCGATCCCCATGGGCAGCCATCTCATACCAGCTGATAAGCCGCCAATACGTGAAGTGCCTGGCCGATCCCCCTGCCGAGGCGTGGAGTGTCCAGCCGATCCCCTGCCGACGCGTGGAGTGCCTGGCCGATCCCCTGCTAACTGATAACCCGCCAATACGAAGTGCCTGGCCGATCCCATGCCGATGCGGGGAGTGCCTGGCCGATCCCCTGCCAGCCGATAGTCCGCCAATACGTGAAGTGCCTGGCCGATCCCCCTGCCGACGCGTGGAGTGCCCGGCCGAGCCTTGAGGGCCCAGCCAATCCCCCTGCCGAGGCGTGGAGAGACCAGCCGATTCCCCTGCCGACGCGTGGAGTGCCTGGCCGATCCCCTGCCAGCTGATAACCCGCCAATACGAAGTGCCTGGCCGATCCCATGCCGATGCGGGGAGTGCCTGGCCGATCCCCTGCCAGCCGATAGTCCGCCAATACGTGAAGTGCCTGGCCAATCTCCCTGCCAAGGCCTGGAGTGCCCGGCCGAGCCTTGAGGGCCCAGCCAATCCCCCTGCCGAGGCGTGGAGTGACCAGCCGATTCCCCTGCCGACGCGTGGAGTGCCTGGCCGATCCCCTGCCAGCTGATAACCCGCCAATACGTGAAGTGCCTGGCCGATCTCCCTGCCTAGGCCTAGAGTGCCCGGCCGAGCCTTGAGGGCCCAGCATATCCCCCTGCCGAGGCGTGGAGTGTCCAGCCGATCCCCTGCCGACGCGTGGAGTGCCTGGCCGATCCCCTGCCAGCTGATAACCCGCCAATACGAAGTGCCTGGCCGATCCCATGCCGATGCGGGGAGTGCCTGGCCGATCTCCCTGCCTAGGCCTAGAGTACCCGGCCGAGCCATGAGGGCCTAGCGTATCCCC
The DNA here is from genome assembly GCF_030179905.1 of Drosophila bipectinata. Taxonomy (NCBI): domain Eukaryota; kingdom Metazoa; phylum Arthropoda; class Insecta; order Diptera; family Drosophilidae; genus Drosophila; species Drosophila bipectinata. The sequence continues at coordinate 354,579 of NW_027223007.1, read as the reverse complement.
TTGCGAGGCGTGGAGTGCCCAGCCGATTCCCCTGCCGACGCGTGGAGTGCCTGGCCGATCCCCTGCCAGCTGATAACCCGCCAATACGTGAAGTGCCTGGCCAATCTCCCTGCCAAGGCCTGGAGTGCCCGGCCGAGCCTGGAGTGGCCAGCCGATTCCCCTGCCCACGCGTGGAGTGCCTGGCCCATCCCCTGCCAGCTGATAACCTGCCAATACGAAGTGCCTGGCCGATCCCATGCCGATGCGGGGAATGCCTGGCCGATCCCCTGCCAGCTGATAGTCCGCCAATACGTGAAGTGCCTGGCCGATCCCCCTGCCGACGCGTGGAGTGCCTGGCCGATCCCCTGCCAGCTGATAACCCGCCAATACGTGAAGTGCCTGGCCGATCCCCCTGCCGAGGCGTGGAGTTGCCAGCCGATTCCCCTGCCGACGCGTGGAGTGCCTGGCCGATCCCCTGCAGCTGATAACCCGCCAATACGTGAAATGCCTGGCCGATCCCCCTGCCGAGGCGTGGAGTTGCAACCCGATTCCCCTGCCGACGCGTGGCGTGCCGAGTGCCGATCCCCTGCCGGCAGATAACCGGCCAATACGAAGTGCCTGGCCGATCCGCTGCCGATGCGGGGAGTGCCTGGCCGATCCCCCTGCCTAGGCGTGGAGTGTTCAGCCGTTCCCCATGGGCAGCCATCCCCTGCCAGCTGATAAGCCGCCAATACGTGAAGTGCCTGGCCGATCCCTTACCGAAAAGGTGGAGTGCCTGGCCGATCCCCTGCTATCTGATAACCCGCCAATACGTGAAGTGCCTGCCGATCCCCCTGCCGAGGCGTGGAGTGACCAGCCGATTCCACTGGCAACGCGTGGAGTACCTGGCCGATCCCCTGCCAGGTGATAACCCGCCAATACGTGAAGTGCCTGGCCGATCTCCCTGCCGAGGCGTGGAGTTGCCAGCCGATTCCCCTGCTGACACATGGAGTGCCTGGCCGATCCCCTGCCAGCTGATAACCCGCCAATACGTGAAGTGCGTTGCCGATCTCCCTGCCGACGCGTGGAGTGCCTGGCCGATCCTTTGCCAGCTGATAACCCGCCAATACGTGAAGTGCCTGGCCGATCCCCCTGCCGAGGCGTGGATTGTCCAGCCGATCCCCTGCCGACGCGTGGAGTGCCTGGCCGATCCCCTGCTAACTGATAACCCGCCAATACGTGAAGTGCCGGGCCAATCTCCCTGCTAAAGCCTGGAGTGCCCGGCCGATCTCCATGGGCAGCCATCCCCTGCCAGCTGATAAGCCGCCAATACGTGAAGTGCCTGGCCGATCCCCTACCGACGCGTGGAGTGCCTGGCCGATCCCCTGCTATCTGATAACCCGCCAATACGTGAAGTGCCTGGCCGATCTCCCTGCCTAGGCCTAGAGTGCCCGGCCGAGCCTTGAAGGCCCAGCGTATCCCCCTGCCGAGGCGTGGAGTGTCCAGCCGATTCCCCTGCCGACGCGTGGAGTGCCTGGCCGATCCCCTGCCAGCTGATAACCCGCCAATACGTGAAGTGCCTGGCCAATCTCCCTGCCAAGGCCTGGAGTGCCCGGCCGAGTCTGGAGTGGCCAGCCGATTCCCCTGCCCACGCGTGGAGTGCCTGGCCCATCCCCTGCCAGCTGATAACCTGCCAATACGAAGTGCCTGGCCGATCCCATGCCGATGCGGGGAATGCCTGGCCGATCCCCTGCCAGCTGATAGTCCGCCAATACGTGGAGTGCCTGGCCGATCCCCTGCCAGCTGATAACCCGCCAATACGTGAAGTGCCTGGCCGATACCGCTGCCGAGGCGTGGAGTTGCCAGCCGATTCCCCTGCCGACGCGTGGAGTGCCTGACCGATCCCCTGCAGCTGATAACCCGCCAATACGTGAAATGCCTGGCCGATCCCCCTGCCGAGGCGTGGAGTTGCAAGCCGATTCCCCTGCCGACGCGTGGCGTGACGAGTGCCGATCCCCTGCCGGCAGATAACCGGCCAATACATATGCCTGGCCGATCCGCTGCCGATGCGGGGAGTGCCTGGCCGATCCCCTGCCAGCTGATAGTCCGCCAATACGTGAAGTGCCTGGCCGATACCCTGCCGACGCGTGGAGTGTCTGGCCGTTCCCCTGCTAACAAATTACTTTCATACGTGAAGTGCCTGGCCGATCCCCTGCCGACGCGTGGAATGCCTGGCGGATACCCTGCCAGCTAAAAACCCGCCAATACGTGAAGTGCCTGGCCGATCCCCTGCCGACGCGTGGAGTGCCAGCCGATTCCCCTGCAAACGCGTGGAGTGCCTGGCCGATCCCCTTGCCGAGGCGTGGAGTGCCAGCCGATTCCCCAGCCGAATCGTGGAGTGCCTTGCCGATCCCTTGCCAGCTGATAAGCCTGCCAGCCAATAAATTATATGCCTTCCCGATCTCTCTAACAAGACCTTGAGTAACCGGACGATCCCGCAGCCGACGCGTGGAGTGACTGGCCGATTCCCCTGCCAGCTGATAACCCGCCAATACGTGAAGTGGCTGGCCGATCTCCCTGCCAAGGCCTGGACTGCCCAGCCGATCCCCCTGCCGAGTCGTGGAGTGCGCAGCCGATTCCCCTGTCGACGCGTGGAGTGCCTGGCCGGTACCCTGCTAACTAATTACCTTCATACGTGAAGTGCCTGGCCGATCCCCCTGCCGACGCGTGGAGTGCCTGGCCGATCCCCTGCCAGCTGATAACCCGCCAATACGTGAAGTGCCTGGCCGATCTCCCTGCAAAGGCCTTGAGTTGCCAGCCGATCTCCCTGCCGAGGCGTGGAGTGCCAGGCCGATCCCCTGCCACCTGATAACCCGCCAATACGTGAAGTGCCTGTCCGATCCCCCTGCCTAGGCGTGGAGTGTCCAGCCGATCCCCATGGGCAGCCATCCTCTGCCAGCTGATAAGCCGCCAATACGTGAAGTGCCTGGCCGATCCCCTACCGAGGCGTGGAGTGCCTGGCCGATCCCCTGCTATCTGATAACCCGCCAATACGTGAAGTGCCTGGCCGATCTCCCTGCCAAGGCCTGGAGTGCCCGGCCGAGCCTGGAGTGGCCAGCCGATTCCCCTGCCGATGCGAGTAGTGCCTGGCCGATCCCCTGCTAACTGATAACCCGCCAATACGTGAAGTACCTGGCCGATCTCACTGCCTAGGCCTAGAGTGCCCGGCCGAGCCTTGGGGGCCTAGCGTATTCTCCTGCCGAGGCGTGGAGTGCCCAGCCGATTCCCCTGCCGACGCGTGGAGTGCCTGGCCGATCCCCTGCCAGCTTATAACCCGCCAATACGTGAAGTGCCTGGCCAATCTCCCTGCCAAGGCCTGGAGTGCCCGGCCGAGCCAGGAGTGGCCAGCCGATTCCCCTGCCGACGCGGGGAGTGCCTGGCCGATCCCCTGCCAGCTGATAACCCGCAAATAAGTGAAGTGCGTGGCCGATCCCCCTGCCGAGGCGTGGAGTTGCCAGCCGCATCCCCTACCGACGCGTGGAGTGCCTGGCCGATCCCCTGCCAGCTGATAAACCGCCAATACGTGAAGTGCCGATAACCCAGCTGATAAGCCGGCAATACGTGAAGTGCCTGGCCGATCCCCTGCCGACGCGTGGAGTGCCTGGCCGATCCCCTGCCAGCTGATAACCCGCCAATGATAAGCCGATCCCCATGGGCAGCCATCCTCTGCCAGCTGATAAGCCGCCAATACGTGGAGTGCCCAGCCGATTCCCCTGCCGACGCGTGGAGTGCCTGGCCGATCCCCTGCCAGCTTATAACCCGCCAATACGTGAAGTGCCTGGCCAATCTCCCTGCCAAGGCCTGGAGTGCCCGGCCGAGCCAGGAGTGGCCAGCCGATTCCCCTGCCGACGCGGGGAGTGCCTGGCCGATCCCCTGCCAGCTGATAACCCGCAAATAAGTGAAGTGCCTGGCCGATCCCCCTGCCGAGGCGTGGAGTTGCCAGCCGCATCCCCTACCGACGCGTGGAGTGCCTGGCCGATCCCCTGCCAGCTGATAAACCGCCAATACGTGAAGTGCCGATAACCCAGCTGATAAGCCGGCAATACGTGAAGTGCCTGGCCGATCCCCTGCCGACGCGTGGAGTGCCTGGCCGATCCCCTGCCAGCTGATAACCCGCCAATAAGTGAAGTGCCTGGCCGATCCCCCTGCCGACGCGTGGAGTGCCAGCCGATTCCCCTGCCGACGCGAGGAGTGTCTGGCCGATCCCCTGCCAGCTGATAACCCGCCAATACGTGAAGTGCCTGGCCGATCCCCTGCCGATGCGGGGAGTGCCTGGCCGATCTCCTGCCAGCTGATAGTCCGCCAATACGTGAAGTGCCTGGCCGATCCCCTGCCGACGCGTGGAGTGCTCGGCCGATCCCCTGCTAACTGCTAACCTGCCAATATGTGAAGTGCCTGGACGTGTGGAGTGCCTGGCTGATCCCCTGCCAGCTGATAACCCGCCAATACGTGAAGTGCCTGGCCGATCCCCTGCCGACGCGTGGAGTGCCTGGCCGATCCCCTGCCAGCTGATAACCCGCAAATAAGTGAAGTGCCTGGCCGATCCCCCTGCCGAGGCGTGGAGTTGCCAGCCGATTCCCCTACCGACGCGTGGAGTGCCTGGCCGATCCCCTGCCAGCTGATAAACCGCCAATACGTGAAGTGCCGATAACCCAGCTGATAACCCGCCAATACGTGAAGTGCCTGGCCTATCCCCTGCCGACGCGTGGAGTGCCTGGCCGATCCCCTGCCAGCTGATAACCCGCCAATAAGTGAAGTGCCTGGCCGATCCCCCTGCCGAGGCGTGGAGTTGCCAGCCGATTCCCCTACCGACGCGTGGAGTGCCTGGCTGATCCCCTGCCAGCTGATAACCCGCCAATACGTGAAGTGCCTGGCCGATCCCCTGCCGACGCGTGGAGTGCCTGGCCGATCCCCTGCCAGCTGGTAAACCCCCAATACGTGAAGTGCCTGGCCGATCCACTGCCGATGCGGGGAGTGCATGGCCGATCCCCTGCCAGCTGATAGTCCGCCAATACGTGATGTGCCTGGCCGATCCCCTGCCGACGCGTGGAGTGCGTGGCCGATCCCCTGCTAACTGATATCCTGCCAATACGTGAAGTGCCTGGCCGATCTCCCTGCCTAGGCCTGGAATGCCCAGCCGATTCCCCTGCCGACGCGTGGAGTGCCTGGCTGATCCCCTGCCAGCTGATAACCCGACAATACGTGAAGTGTCTGGCCGATCCCCTGCCGACGCGTGGAGTTCCTGGCCGATCCCCTGCCAGCTGATAACCCGCCAATAAGTGAAGTGCCTGGCCGATCCCCCTGCCGAGGCGTGAAGTTGCCAGCCGCATCCCCTACCGACGCGTGGAGTGCCTAGCCGATCCCCTGCCAGCTGATCGTCCGCCAATACGTGAAGTGCCGATAACCCAGCTGATAACCCGGCAATACGTGAAGTGCCTGGCCGATCCCCTGCCAACGCGTGGAGTGCCTGGCCGATCCCCTGCCAGCTGATAACCCGCCAATAAGTGAAGTGCCTGGCCGATCCCCCTGCCGAGGCGTGGAGTTGCCAGCCGATTCCCCTACCGACGCGTGGAGTGCCTGGCCGATCCCCTGCCAGCTGATAACCCTCCAATACGTGAAGTGCCTGGCCGATCCCCTGCCGACGCGTGGAGTGCCTGGCCGATCACCTGCCAGCTGATAACCCGCCAATACGTGAAGTGCCTGGCCGATCCCCTGCCTAGGCCTTGAATGCCCGGCCGATTCCCCTGCCGACGCGTGAAGTGCCTGGCCGATCCCCTGCCTAGGCCTGGAATGCCCGGCCGATTCCCCTGCCGACGCGTGGAGTGCCTGGCCGATCCGCTGCCAGCTGATAACCCGCCAATACGTGAAGTGCCTCGCCGATCTCCCTGCCGCGGCGTGGAGTTGCCAGCCGATTCCCCTGCCGACACGTGGAGTGCCTGGCCGATCCCCTGCCAGCTGATAACCCGACAATACGTGAATTGCCTGGTCGATCTCCCTGCCGACGCGTGGAGTGCCTGGCCGTTCCGCTGCCAGCTGATAACCCGCCAATACGTGAAGTGCCTGGCCAATCCCCTGCCGATGCGGGGTGTGCCTGGCCGATCGCCTGCCAGCTGATAGTCCGCCAATACGTGAAGTGCCTGGCCGATCCCCTGCCGACGCGTGGAGTGCCTGGCCGATCCCCTGCTAACTGATAACCTGCCAATACGTGAAGTGCCTGGCCGATCCCCTGCCTAGGCCTGGAATGCCCGGCCGATTCCCCTGCCGACGCGTGGAGTGCCTGGCCGTTCCGCTGCCAGCTGATAACCCGCCAATACGTTAAGTGCCTGGCCGATCCCCTGCCGACGCGTGGAATGCCTGGCGGATACCCTGCCAGCTAAAAACCAGCCAATACGTGAAGTGCCTGGCCGATCCCCTGCCGACGCGTGGAGTGCCAGCCGATTCCCCTGCCGACGCGTGGAGTGCCTGGCCGATCCCCTTGCCGAGGCGTGGAGTGCCAGCCGATTCTCCTGCCGAATCGTGGAGTGCCTGGCCGATCCCTTGCCAGCTGATAAGCCTGCCAGCATATAAATGATATGCCTTCCCGATCTCTCTGACAAGACCTTGAGTAACCGGACGATCCCGCAGCCGACGCGTGGAGTGCCTGGCCGATTCCCCTGCCAGCTGATAACCCGCCAATACGTGAAGTGCCTGGCCGATCCCCTGCCGATGCGTGGAGTGCCTGGCCGATCCGCTGCCAGTTGAAAACCCGCCAAAACGTGAAGTGGCTGGCCGATCTCCCTGCCAAGGCCTGGACTGCCCGGCCGATCCCCCTGCCGAGGCGTGTAGTGCCAGCCGATTCCCCTGCCAAATCGTGGAGTGCCTGGCCGATCCCCTGCCAGCTGATAAGCCTGCCAGCCAATAAATTATATGCCTTCCCGATCTCCCTGACAAGACCTGGAGTAACCGGCGGCTCCCGCAGCCGACGCGTGGACTGCCCGGCCGATCCCCCTGCCGAGGCGTGGAGTGCCCAGCCGATTCCCCTGCCGAATCGTGGAGTGCCTGACCGATCCCCTGCCAGGTGATAACCCGCCAATACGTAAAGTGCCTGGCCGATCCGCTACCAGTTGAAAACCCGCCAATACGTGAAGTGGCTGGCCGATCTCCCTGCCAAGGCCTGGACTGCCTGGACGATCCCCCTGCCGAGTCGTGGAGTGCGCAGCCGATTCCCCTGTCGACGCGTGGAGTGCCTGGCCGGTCCCCTGCTAACTAATTACCTTCATACGTGAAGTGCCTGGCCGATCCCCCTGCCGACGCGTGGAGTGCCTGGCCGATCCCCTGCCAGCTGATAACCCGCCAATACGTGAAATGCCTGGCCGATCTCCCTGCCAAGGCCTTGAGTTGCCAGCCGATCTCCCTGCCGAGGCGTGGAGTGCCAGGCCGATCCCCTGCCACCTAATAACCCGCCAATACGTGAAGTGCCTGTCCGATCCCCCTGCCTAGGCGTTGAGTGTCCAGCCGACCCCCATGGGCAGCCATCCTCTGCCAGCTGATAAGCCGCCAATACGTGAAGTGCCTGGCCGATCCCCTACCGAGGCGTGGAGTGCCTGGCCGATCCCCTGCTATCTGATAACCCGCCAATACGTGAAGTGCCTGGCCGATCTCCCTGCCAAGGCCTGGAGTGCCCGGCCGAGCCTGGAGTGGCCAGCCGATTCCCCTGCCGACGCGGAGAGTGCCTGGCCGATCCCCTGCCAGCTGATAGTCCGCCAATACGTGAAGTGCCTGGCCGATACCCTGCCGACGCGAGAAGTGCCTGGCCGATCCCCTGCTAACTGATAACCCGCCAATACGTGAAGTACCTGGCCGATCTCACTGCCTAGGCCTAGAGTGCCCGGCCGATCCTTGGGGGCCTAGCGTATCCTCCTGCCGAGGCGTGGAGTGCCCAGCCGATTCCCCTGCCGACGCGTGGAGTGCCTGGCCGATCCCCTGCCAGCTAATAACCCGCCAATACGTGAAGTGCCTGGCCAATCTCCCTGCCAAGGCCTGGAGTGCCCGGCCGAGCCAGGAGTGTCCAGCCGACTCCCCTGCCGACGCGTGGAGTGCCTGGCCGATCCCCTGCCAGCTAATAACCCGCCAATACGTGAAGTGCCTGGCCGATCTCCCTGCCAAGGCCTTGAGTTGCCAGCCGATCTCCCTGCCGAGGCGTGGAGTGCCAGGCCGATCCCCTGCCACCTAATAACCCGCCAATACGTGAAGTGCCTGTCCGATCCCCCTGCCTAGGCGTTGAGTGCCCGGCCGAGCCAGGAGTGGCCAGCCGATTCCCCTGCCGACGCGGGGAGTGCCTGGCCGATCCCCTGCCAGCTGATAGCCCGCCAATACGTGAAGTGCCTGGCCGATCCCCCTGCCGAGGCGTGGAGTTGCCAGCCGCATCCCCTAACGACGCGTGGAGTGCCTGGCCGATCCCCTGCCAGCTGATAAACCGCCAATACGTGAAGTGCCGATAACCCAGCTGATAACCCGGCAATACGTGAAGTGCCTGGCCGATCCCCTGCCGACGCGTGGAGTGCCTGGCCGATCCCCTGCCAGGTGATAACCCGCCAATAAGTGAAGTGCCTGGCCGATCCCCCTGCCGACGCGTGGAGTGCCAGCCGATTCCCCTGCCGACGCGAGGTGTGCCTGGCCGATCCCCTGCCAGCTGATAACCCGCCAATACGTGAAGTGCCTGGCCGATCCCCTGCCGATGCGGGGAGTGCCTGGCCGATCCCCTGCCAGCTGATAGTCCGCCAATACGTGAAGTGCCTGGCCGATCCCCTGCCGACGCGTGGAGTGCTCGGCCGATCCCCTGCTAACTGCTAACCTGCCAATACGTGAAGTGCCTGGCCGATCCCCTGCCTAGGCCTGGAATGCCCGGCCGATTCCCCTGCCGACGTGTGGAGTGCCTGGCTGATCCCCTGCCAGCTGATAACCCGCCAATACGGGAAGTGCCTGGCCGATCCCCTGCCGACGCGTGGAGTGCCTGGCCGATCCCCTGCCAGCTGATAACCCGCAAATAAGTGAAGTGCCTGGCCGATCCCCCTGCCGAGGCGTGGAGTTGCCAGCCGATTCCCCTACCGACGCGTGGAGTGCCTGGCCGATCCCCTGCCAGCTGATAAACCGCCAATACGTGAAGTGCCGATAACCCAGCTGATAACCCGCCAATACGTGAAGTGCCTGGCCGATCCCCTGCCGACGCGTGGAGTGCCTGGCCGATCCCCTGCCAGCTGATAACCCGCCAATAAGTGAAGTGCCTGGCCGATCCCCCTGCCGAGGCGTGGAGTTGCCAGCCGATTCCCCTACCGACGCGTGGAGTGCCTGGCCGATCCCCTGCCAGCTGATAACCCGCCAATACGTGAAGTGCCTGGCCGATCCCCTGCCGACGCGTGGAGTGCCTGGCAAATCCCCTGCCAGCTGATAACCCGCCAATACGTGAAGTGCCTGGCCGATCCCCTGCCGATGCGGGGAGTGCATGGCCGATCCCTTGCTAGCTGATAGTCCGCAAATACGTGAAGTGCCTGGCCGATCCCCTGCCGACGCGTGGAGTGCGTGGCCGATCCCCTGCTAACTGATATCCTGCCAATACGTGAAGTGCCTGGCCGATCTCCCTGCCTAGGCCTGGAATGCCCAGCCGATTCCCCTGCCGACGCGTGGAGTGCCAGGCTGATCCCCTGCCAGCTGATAACCCGCCAATACGTGAAGTGCCTGGCCGATCCCCTGCCGACGCGTGGAGTTCCTGGCCGATCCCCTGCCAGCTGATAACCCGCCAATAAGTGAAGTGCCTGGCCGATCTCCCTGCCGAGGCGTGGAGTTGCCAGCCGCATCCCCTACCGACGCGTGGAGTGCCTGGCCGATCCCCTGCCAGCTGATAACCCGCAAATAAGTGAAGTGCCTGGCCGATCCCCCTGCCGAGGCGTGGAGTTGCCAGCCGATTCCCCTACCGACGCGTGGAGTGCCTGGCCGATCCCCTGCCAGCTGATAAACCGCCAATACGTGAAGTGCAGATAACCCAGCTGATAACCCGCCAATACGTGAAGTGCCTGGCCGATCCCCTGCCGACGCGTGGAGTGCCTGGCCGATCCCCTGCCAGCTGATAACCCGCCAATAAGTGAAGTGCCTGGCCGATCCCCCTGCCGAGGCGTGGAGTTGCCAGCCGATTCCCCTACCGACGCGTGAAGTGCCTGGCCGATCCCCTGCCAGCTGATAACCCGCCAATACGTGAAGTGCCTGGCCGATCCCCTGCCGACGCGTGGAGTGCCTGGCCGATCCCCTGCCAGCTGATAACCCGCCAATACGTGAAGTGCCTGGCCGATCTCCTGCCGACGCGTGGAGTGCGTGGCCGATCCCCTGCTAACTGATATCCTGCCAATACGTGAAGTGCCTGGCCGATCTCCCTGCCTAGGCCTGGAATGCCCAGCCGATTCCCCTGCCGACGCGTGGAATGCCTGGCTGATCCCCTGCTAGCTGATAACCCGCCAATACGTGAAGTGCCTGGCCGATCCCCTGACGAGGCGTGGAGTTGCCAGCCGATTCCCCTACCGACGCGTGGAGTGCCTGGCCGATCCCCTGCCAGCTGATAACCCTCCAATACGTGAAGTGCCTGGCCGATCCCCTGCCGACGCGTGGAGTGCCTGGCCGATCCCCTGCCAGCTGATAAACCGCCAATACGTGAAGTGCAGATAACCCAGCTGATAACCCGCCAATACGTGAAGTGCCTGGCCGATCCCCTGCCGACGCGTGGAGTGCCTGGCCGATCCCCTGCCAGCTGATAACCCGCCAATAAGTGAAGTGCCTGGCCGATCCCCCTGCCGAGGCGTGGAGTTGCCAGCCGATTCCCCTACCGACGCGTGAAGTGCCTGGCCGATCCCCTGCCAGCTGATAACCCGCCAATACGTGAAGTGCCTGGCCGATCCCCTGCCGATGCGGGGAGTGCATGGCCGATCCCCTGCCAGCTGATAGTCCGCCAATACGTGAAGTGCCTGGCCGATCTCCTGCCGACGCGTGGAGTGCGTGGCCGATCCCCTGCTAACTGATATCCTGCCAATACGTGAAGTGCCTGGCCGATCTCCCTGCCTAGGCCTGGAATGCCCAGCCGATTCCCCTGCCGACGCGTGGAGTGCCTGGCTGATCCCCTGCTAGCTGATAACCCGCCAATACGTGAAGTGCCTGGCCGATCCCCTGACGAGGCGTGGAGTTGCCAGCCGATTCCCCTACCGACGCGTGGAGTGCCTGGCCGATCCCCTGCCAGCTGATAACCCTCCAATACGTGAAGTGCCTGGCCGATCCCCTGCCGACGCGTGGAGTGCCTGGCCGATTCCCTGCCAGCTGATAACCCGCCAATACGTGAAGTGCCTGGCCGATCCCCTGCCTAGGCCTTGAATGCCCGGCCGATTCCCCTGCCGACGCGTGGAGTGCCTGGCCGATCCGCTGCCAGCTGATAACCCGCCAATACGTGAAGTGCCTAGCCGATCTCCCTGCCGGGGCGTGGAGTTGCCAGCCGATTCCCCTGCCGACACGTGGAGTGCCTGGCCGATCCCCTGCCAGCTGATAACCCGCCAATACGTGAATTGCCTGGCCGATCTCCCTGCCTAGGCCTGGAGTGCCCGGCCTAGTCTTGAGTGCCCAGCCGATCCCCCTGTCGAGGCGTGGAGTGACCAGCCGATTTCCAGGCTGACGCGTGGAGTGTTTGGCCGATCCTTTGCCAGCTGATAACCCGCCAATACGAAGTGCCTGGCCAATCCCCTGCCGATGCGGGGAGTGCCTGGCCTATCGCCTGCCAGCTGATAGTCCGCCAATACGTGAAGTGCCTGGCCGATCCCCTGCTAACTGATAACCTGCCAATACGTGAAGTGCCTGGCCGATCTCCCTGCCAAACCTGGAATGCCCGGCCGATTCCCCTGCCGACGCGTGGAGTGCCTGGCCGATCCCCTGCCAGCTGATAACCCGCCAATACGTGAAGTGCCTGGCCGATCCCCTGCCTAGGCCTGGAATGCCCGGCCGATTCCCCTGCCGACGCGTGGAGTGCCTGGCCGTTCCGCTGCCAGCTGATAACCCGCATATACGTGAAGTGCCTCGCCGATCCCCTGCCGACGCGTGGAGTGCCTGGCCGATCCCCTGTCAGCTGATAACCCGCCAATACGTGAAGTGCCTGGCCGATCTCCCTGCCGATGCGGGGAGTGCCTGGCCGATCCCCTGCCAGCTGATAGTCCGCCAATACTTGAAGTGCCTGGCCGATCCCCTGCCGACGCGTGGAGTGCTCGGCCGATCCCCTGCTAACTGCTAACCTGCCAATACGTGAAGTGCCTGGCCGATCTCCCTGCCTAGGCCTGGAATGCCCGGCCGATTCCCCTGCCGACGTGTGGAGTGCCTGGCTGATCCCCTGCCAGCTGATAACCCGCCAATACGTGAAGTGCCTGGCCGATCCCCTGCCGACGCGTGGAGTGCCTGGCCGATCCCCTGCCAGCTGATAACCCGCAAATAAGTGAAGTGCCTGGCCGATCCCCCTGCCGAGGCGTGGAGTTGCCAGCCGATTCCCCTACCGACGCGTGGAGTGCCTGGCCGATCCCCTGCCAGCTGATAAACCGCCAATACGTGAAGTGCCGATAACCCAGCTGATAACCCGCCAATACGTGAAGTGCCTGGCCGATCCCCTGCCGACGCGTGGAGTGCCTGGCCGATCCCCTGCCAGCTGATAACCCGCCAATAAGTGAAGTGCCTGGCCGATCCCCCTGCCGAGGCGTGGAGTTGCCAGCCGATTCCCCTACCGACGCGTGGAGTGCCTGGCCGATCCCCTGCCAGCTGATAACCCGCCAATACTTGAAGTGCCTGGCCGATCCCCTGCCGACGCGTGGAGTGCCTGGCAAATCCCCTGCCAGCTGATAACCCGCCAATACGTGAAGTGCCTGGCCGATCCCCTGCCGATGCGGGGAGTGCATGGCCGATCCCCTGCCAGCTGATAGTCCGCCAATACGTGAAGTGCCTGGCCGATCCCCTGCCGACGCGTGGAGTGCGTGGCCGATCCCCTGCTAACTGATATCCTGCCAATACGTGAAGTGCCTGGCCGATCTCCCTGCCTAGGCCTGGAATGCCCAGCCGATTCCCCTGCCGACGCGTGGAGTGCCTGGCTGATCCCCTGCCAGCTGATAACCTGCCAATACGTGAAGTGCCTGGCCGATCCCCTGCCGACGCGTGGAGTTCCTGGCCGATCCCCTGCCAGCTGATAACCCGCCAATAAGTGAAGTGCCTGGCCGATCCCCCTGCCGAGGCGTGGAGTTGCCAGCCGCATCCCCTACCGACGCGTGGAGTGCCTGGCCGATCCCCTGCCAGCTGATAACCCGCAAATAAGTGAAGTGCCTGGCCGATCCCCCTGCCGAGGCGTGGAGTTGCCAGCCGATTCCCCTACCGACGCGTGGAGTGCCTGGCCGATCCCCTGCCAGCTGATAAACCGCCAATACGTGAAGTGCCGATAACCCAGCTGATAACCCGCCAATACGTGAAGTGCCTGGCCGATCCCCTGCCGACGCGTGGAGTGCCTGGCCGATCCCCTGCCAGCTGATAACCCGCCAATAAGTGAAGTGCCTGGCCGATCCCCCTGCCGAGGCGTGGAGTTGCCAGCCGATTCCCCTACCGACGCGTGAAGTGCCTGGCCGATCCCCTGCCAGCTGATAACCCGCCAATACGTGAAGTGCCTGGCCGATCCCCTGCCGACGCGTGGAGTGCCTGGCCGATCCCCTGCCAGCTGATAACCCGCCAATACGTGAAGTGCCTGGCCGATCCCCTGCCGATGCGGGGAGTGCATGGCCGATCCCCTGCCAGCTGATAGTCCGCCAATACGTGAAGTGCCTGGCCGATCCCCTGCCGACGCGTGGAGTGCCTGGCCGATCCCCTGCCAGCTGATAACCCGCCGATAAGTGAAGTGCCTGGCCGATCCCCCTGACAAGGCGTGGAGTTGCCAGCCGATTCCCCTACCGACGCGTGGAGTGCCTGGCCGATCCCCTGCCAGCTGATAACCCTCCAATACGTGAAGTGCCTGGCCGATCCCCTGCCGACGCGTGGAGTGCCTGGCCGATTCCCTGCCAGCTGATAACCCGCCAATACGTGAAGTGCCTGGCCGATCCCCTGCCTAGGCCTTGAATGCCCGGCCGATTCCCCTGCCGACGCGTGGAAAGCCTGGCCGATCCGCTGCCAGCTGATAACTCGCCAATACGTGAAGTGCCTCGCCGATCTCCCTGCCGGGGCGTGGAGTTGCCAGCCGATTCCCCTGCCGACACGTGGAGTGCCTGGCCGATCCCCTGCCAGCTGATAACCCGCCAATACGTGAATTGCCTGGCCGATCTCCCTGCCTAGGCCTGGAGTGCCCGGCCTAGTCTTGAGGGCCCAGCCGATCCCCCTGTCGAGGCGTGGAGTGATCAGCCGATTTCCCAGCTGACGCGTGGAGTGTTTGGCCGATCCTTTGCCAGCTGATAACCCGCCAATACGAAGTGCCTGGCCAATCCCCTGCCGATGCGGGGAGTGCCTGGCCTATCGCCTGCCAGCTGATAGTCCGCCAATACGTGAAGTGCCTGGCCGATCTCCCTGCCAAACCTGGAATGCCCGGCCGATTCCCCTGCCGACGCGTGGAGTGCCTGGCCGATCCCCTGCCAGCTGATAACCCGCCAATACGTGAAGTGCCTGGCCGATCCCCTGCCTAGGCCTGGAATGCCCGGCCGATTCCCCTGCCGACGCGTGGAGTGCCTGGCCGTTCCGCTGCCAGCTGATAACCCGCATATACGTGAAGTGCCTCGCCGATCCCCTGCCGACGCGTGGAGTGCCTGGCCGATCCCCTGTCAGCTGATAACCCGCCAATACGTGAAGTGCCTGGCCGATCTCCCTGCCGGGGCGTGGAGTTGCCAGCCGATTCCCCTGCCGACACGTGGAGTGCCTGGCCGATCCCCCTGCCAAGGCGTGGAGTGACCAGCTTATTCCCCTGCCGTCGCGTGAATTGCCTGGCCGATCCCCTGCTAACTGATAACCTGCCAATACGTGAAGTGCCTGGCCGATCCCCCTGCCGACGCGTGGAGTTGCCAGCCGATTCCCCTACCGACGCGTGGAGTGCCTGGCCGATCCGCTATTAGCTGATAACCCGCCAATACGTGAAGTGCCTGGCCGATCCCCTGCCGACGCGTGGAGTGCCTGGCCGATCCCCTGCCAGCTGATAACCCGCCAATACGTGAAGTGCCTGGCCGATCTCCCTGCCTAGGCCTGGAGTGCCCGGCCTAGTCTTGAGGGCCCAGCCGATCCCCCTGCCGAGGCGTGGAGTGAGCAGCCGATTCTCCTGCCGACGCGTGGAGTGTTTGGCCGAACCCTTGCCAGCTGATAACCCGCCAATACGAAGTGCCTGGCCAATCCCCTGCCGATGCGGGGAGTGCCTGGCCTATCGCCTGCCAGCTGATAGTCCGCCAATACGTGAAGTGCCTGGCCGATCCCCTGCCGACGCGTGGAGTGCCTCGCCGACCCCCTGTCAGCTGATAACCCGCCAATACGTGAAGTGCCTGGCCGATCTCCCTGCCGGGGCGTGGAGTTGCCAGCCGATTCCCCTGCCGACACGTGGAGTGCCTGGCCGATCCCCTGCCAGCTGATAACCCGCCAATGCGTGTAGTGCCTGGCCGATCTCTTTGCCTAGGCCTGGAATGCCCGGCCGATTCCCCTGTTGACGCGTGGAGTGCCTGGCCGATCCCCTGACAGCTGATAACCCGGCAATACGTGAAGTGCCTGGCCGATCCCCTGCCAACGCGTGGAGTGCCTGGCCGATCCCCTGCCAGCTGATAACCCGCCGATAAGTGAAGTGCCTGGCCGATCCCCCTGACGAGGCGTGGAGTTGCCAGCCGATTCCTGCCTAGGCCTTGAATGCCCGGCCGATTCCCCTGCCGACGCGTGGAAAGCCTGGCCGATCCGCTGCCAGCTGATAACTCGCCAATACGTGAAGTGCCTCGCCGATCTCCCTGCCGGGGCGTGGAGTTGCCAGCCGATTCCCCTGCCGACACGTGGAGTGCCTGGCCGATCCCCTGCCAGCTGATAACCCGCCAATACGTGAATTGCCTGGCCGATCTCCCTGCCTAGGCCTGGAGTGCCCGGCCTAGTCTTGAGGGCCCAGCCGATCCCCCTGTCGAGGCGTGGAGTGATCAGCCGATTTCCCAGCTGACGCGTGGAGTGTTTGGCCGATCCTTTGCCAGCTGATAACCCGCCAATACGAAGTGCCTGGCCAATCCCCTGCCGATGCGGGGAGTGCCTGGCCTATCGCCTGCCAGCTGATAGTCCGCCAATACGTGAAGTGCCTGGCCGATCTCCCTGCCAAACCTGGAATGCCCGGCCGATTCCCCTGCCGACGCGTGGAGTGCCTGGCCGATCCCCTGCCAGCTGATAACCCGCCAATACGTGAAGTGCCTGGCCGATCCCCTGCCTAGGCCTGGAATGCCCGGCCGATTCCCCTGCCGACGCGTGGAGTGCCTGGCCGTTCCGCTGCCAGCTGATAACCCGCATATACGTGAAGTGCCTCGCCGATCCCCTGCCGACGCGTGGAGTGCCTGGCCGATCCCCTGTCAGCTGATAACCCGCCAATACGTGAAGTGCCTGGCCGATCTCCCTGCCGGGGCGTGGAGTTGCCAGCCGATTCCCCTGCCGACACGTGGAGTGCCTGGCCGATCCCCCTGCCAAGGCGTGGAGTGACCAGCTTATTCCCCTGCCGTCGCGTGAATTGCCTGGCCGATCCCCTGCTAACTGATAACCTGCCAATACGTGAAGTGCCTGGCCGATCCCCCTGCCGACGCGTGGAGTTGCCAGCCGATTCCCCTACCGACGCGTGGAGTGCCTGGCCGATCCGCTATTAGCTGATAACCCGCCAATACGTGAAGTGCCTGGCCGATCCCCTGCCGACGCGTGGAGTGCCTGGCCGATCCCCTGCCAGCTGATAACCCGCCAATACGTGAAGTGCCTGGCCGATCTCCCTGCCTAGGCCTGGAGTGCCCGGCCTAGTCTTGAGGGCCCAGCCGATCCCCCTGCCGAGGCGTGGAGTGAGCAGCCGATTCTCCTGCCGACGCGTGGAGTGTTTGGCCGAACCCTTGCCAGCTGATAACCCGCCAATACGAAGTGCCTGGCCAATCCCCTGCCGATGCGGGGAGTGCCTGGCCTATCGCCTGCCAGCTGATAGTCCGCCAATACGTGAAGTGCCTGGCCGATCCCCTGCCGACGCGTGGAGTGCCTCGCCGACCCCCTGTCAGCTGATAACCCGCCAATACGTGAAGTGCCTGGCCGATCTCCCTGCCGGGGCGTGGAGTTGCCAGCCGATTCCCCTGCCGACACGTGGAGTGCCTGGCCGATCCCCTGCCAGCTGATAACCCGCCAATGCGTGTAGTGCCTGGCCGATCTCTTTGCCTAGGCCTGGAATGCCCGGCCGATTCCCCTGTTGACGCGTGGAGTGCCTGGCCGATCCCCTGACAGCTGATAACCCGGCAATACGTGAAGTGCCTGGCCGATCCCCTGCCAACGCGTGGAGTGCCTGGCCGATCCCCTGCCAGCTGATAACCCGCCGATAAGTGAAGTGCCTGGCCGATCCCCCTGACGAGGCGTGGAGTTGCCAGCCGATTCCTGCCTAGGCCTTGAATGCCCGGCCGATTCCCCTGCCGACGCGTGGAAAGCCTGGCCGATCCGCTGCCAGCTGATAACTCGCCAATACGTGAAGTGCCTCGCCGATCTCCCTGCCGGGGCGTGGAGTTGCCAGCCGATTCCCCTGCCGACACGTGGAGTGCCTGGCCGATCCCCTGCCAGCTGATAACCCGCCAATACGTGAATTGCCTGGCCGATCTCCCTGCCTAGGCCTGGAGTGCCCGGCCTAGTCTTGAGGGCCCAGCCGATCCCCCTGTCGAGGCGTGGAGTGATCAGCCGATTTCCCAGCTGACGCGTGGAGTGTTTGGCCGATCCTTTGCCAGCTGATAACCCGCCAATACGAAGTGCCTGGCCAATCCCCTGCCGATGCGGGGAGTGCCTGGCCTATCGCCTGCCAGCTGATAGTCCGCCAATACGTGAAGTGCCTGGCCGATCTCCCTGCCAAACCTGGAATGCCCGGCCGATTCCCCTGCCGACGCGTGGAGTGCCTGGCCGATCCCCTGCCAGCTGATAACCCGCCAATACGTGAAGTGCCTGGCCGATCCCCTGCCTAGGCCTGGAATGCCCGGCCGATTCCCCTGCCGACGCGTGGAGTGCCTGGCCGTTCCGCTGCCAGCTGATAACCCGCATATACGTGAAGTGCCTCGCCGATCCCCTGCCGACGCGTGGAGTGCCTGGCCGATCCCCTGTCAGCTGATAACCCGCCAATACGTGAAGTGCCTGGCCGATCTCCCTGCCGGGGCGTGGAGTTGCCAGCCGATTCCCCTGCCGACACGTGGAGTGCCTGGCCGATCCCCCTGCCAAGGCGTGGAGTGACCAGCTTATTCCCCTGCCGTCGCGTGAATTGCCTGGCCGATCCCCTGCTAACTGATAACCTGCCAATACGTGAAGTGCCTGGCCGATCCCCCTGCCGACGCGTGGAGTTGCCAGCCGATTCCCCTGCCGACGCGTGGAGTGCCTGGCCGATCCGCTACCAGCTGATAACCCGCCAATACGTGAAGTGCCTGGCCGATCCCCTGCCGACGCGTGGAGTGCCTGGCCGATCCCCTGCCAGCTGATAACCCGCCAATACGTGAAGTGCCTGGCCGATCTCCCTGCCTAGGCCTGGAGTGCCCGGCCTAGTCTTGAGGGCCCAGCCGATCCCCCTGCCGAGGCGTGGAGTGAGCAGCCGATTCTCCTGCCGACGCGTGGAGTGTTTGGCCGAACCCTTGCCAGCTGATAACCCGCCAATACGAAGTGCCTGGCCAATCCCCTGCCGATGCGGGGAGTGCCTGGCCTATCGCCTGCCAGCTGATAGTCCGCCAATACGTGAAGTGCCTGGCCGATCCCCTGCCGACGCGTGGAGTGCCTGGCCGACCCCCTGTCAGCTGATAACCCGCCAATACGTGAAGTGCCTGGCCGATCTCCCTGCCGGGGCGTGGAGTTGCCAGCCGATTCCCCTGCCGACACGTGGAGTGCCTGGCCGATCCCCTGCCAGCTGATAACCCGCCAATGCGTGTAGTGCCTGGCCGATCTCTTTGCCTAGGCCTGGAATGCCCGGCCGATTCCCCTGTTGACGCGTGGAGTGCCTGGCCGATCCCCTGACAGCTGATAACCCGGCAATACGTGAAGTGCCTGGCCGATCCCCTGCCAACGCGTGGAGTGCCTGGCCGATCCCCTGCCAGCTGATAACCCGCCGATAAGTGAAGTGCCTGGCCGATCCCCCTGACGAGGCGTGGAGTTGCCAGCCGATTCCCCTACCGACGCGTGGAGTGCCTGGCCGATCCCCTGCCAGCTGATAACCCGCCAATACGTGTAGTGCCTGGCCGATCTCTTTGCCTAGGCCTGGAATGCCCGGCCGATTCCCCTGGTGACGCGTGGAGTGCCTGGCCGATCCCGTGACAGCTGATAACCCGCCAATACGTGAAGTTCCTGCCCGATCCCCTGCTGACGCGTGGAGTGCCTGGCCGATCCCCTGCCAGTTGAAAACCCGCCAATACGTGAAGTGGCTGGCCGATCTCCCTGCCAAGGCCTGGACTGCCCAACCGATCCCCCTGCCGAGGCGTGGAGTGACCAGCTTATTCCCATGCCGTCGCTTGGAGTGCCTGGCCAATCCCCTACTAACTGATAACCTGCCAATACGTGAAGTGCCTGGCCGATCTCCCTGCCTAGGCCTGGAATGCCCGGCCGATTCCCCTGCCGACGCGTGAAGTGCCTGGCCGATCCCCTGCTAACTGATAACCTGCCAATACGTGAAGTGCCTGGCCGATCTCCCTGCCGACGCGTGGAATGCCTGGCCGATCCCCTGTCAGCTGATAACCCGCCAATACGTGAAGTGCCTGGCCGATCTCCCTGCCTAGGCCTGGAAAGCCCGGCCTAGTCTTGAGGGCCCAGCCGATCCCCCTGCCGACGCGTGGAGTGACCAGCCGATTCTCCTGACGACGCGTGGAGTGTTTGGCCGATCCTTTGCCAGCTGATAACCCGCCAATACGAAGTGCCTGGCCAATCCCCTGCCGTTGCGGGGAGTGCCAGGCCTATCGCCTGCCAGCTGATAGTCCGCCAATACGTGAAGTGCCTGGCCGATCCCCTGCCGACGCGTGAAGTGCCTGGCCGATCCCCTGCTAACTGTTAACCTGCCAATACGTGAAGTGCCTGGTCGATCTCCCTGCCTAGGCCTGGAATGCCCGGCCGATTCCCTTGCCGACGCGTGAAGTGCCTGGCCGATTCCCTGCCAGCTGATAACCCGCCAAAACGTGAAGTGCGTGGCCGATCCCCTGCCGAGGCGTGGAGTTGCCAGCCGATTCCCCTACCGACGCGTGGAGTGCCTGGCCGATCCCTTGCCAGCTGATAACCCGCCAATACGTGAAGTGCCCGGCCGATTCCCTGCCGACGCGTGGAGTGCCTGGCCGATCCCCTGCCAGTTTAAAACCCGCCAATGCGTGAAGTGGCTGGCCGATTTCCCTGCCAAGGCCTGGACTGCCCAGCCGATCCCCCTGCCGAGGCGTGGAGTGACCAGCTTATTCCCCTGCCGTCGCTTGGAGTGCCTGGCCAATCTCCCTGCCTAGGCCTGGAATGCCCGGCCGATTCCCCTGCCGACGCGTGGAGTGACCAGCTTATTCCCCTGCCGTCGCTTGGAGTGCCTGGCCAATCCCCTACTAACTGATAACCTGCCAATACGTGAAGTGCCTGGCCGATCTCCCTGCCTAGGCCTGAAATGCCCGGCCGATTCCCCTGCCGACGCGTGAAGTGCCTGGCCGATCCGCTGCCAGCTGATAACCCGCCAATACATGAAGTGCCTGGCCGATCCCCCTGCCGACGCGTGGAATGCCTGTCCGATCCCCTGTCAGCTGATAATCCGCCAATACGTGAAGTGCCTAGCCGATCTCCCTGCCGCGGCGTGGAGTTGCCAGCCGATTCCCCTGCCGACACGTGGAGTGCCTGGCCGATCCCCTGCCAGCTGATAACCCGCCAATACGTGAAGTGCCTGGCCGATCTCCCTGCCTAGGCCTGGAGTGCCCGGCCTAGTCTTGAGGGCCCAGCCGATCCCCCTGCCGAGGCGTGGAGTGACCAGCCGATTCCCCTGCCGACGCGTGGAGTGTTTGGCCGATCCCCTGCCAGCTGATAGTCCGCCAATACGTGAAGTGCCTGGCCGATCCCCTGCCGACGCGTGGAGTGCCTGGCCGATCCCCTGCTAACTGATAACCTGCCAATACGTGAAGTGCCTGGCCGATCTCCCTGCCTAGGCCTGGAATGCCCGGCCGATTCCCCTGCCGACGCGTGGAGTGCCTGGCCGATCCCCTGCCAGCTGATAACCCGCCAATACGTGAAGTGCCTGGCCGATCCCCTGCCGACGCGTGGAGTGCCTGGCCGATCTCCCTGCCGAGGCGTGGAGTTGCCAGCCGATTCCCCTACCGACGCGTGGAGTGCCTGGCCGATCCCTTGCCAGCTGATAACCCGCCAATACGTGAAGTGGCTGGCCGATCCCCTGCCGACGCGTGGAGTACCTGGCCGATCCCCTGCCAGCTGATAACCCGCCAATACGTGAAGTGCCTGGCCGATACCCTGCCGATGCGGGGAGTGCATGGCCGATCCCCTGCCAGCTGATAGTCCGCCAATACGTGAAGTGCCTGGCCGATCCCCTGCCGACGCGTGGAGTGCGTGGCCGATCCCCTGCTAACTGATAACCTGCCAATACGTGAAGTGCCTGGCCGATCTCCCTTCCTAGGCCTGGAATGCCCAGCCGATTCCCCTGCCGACGCGTGGAGTGCCTGGCCGATCCCCTGCCAGCTGATAAACCGCCAATACGTGAAGTGCCTGGCCGATCCCCTGCCGACGCGTGGAGTGCCTGGCCGATCCCCTGCCAGCTGATAACCCGCCAACAAGTGAAGTGCCTGGCCGATCCCCCTGCCGAGGCGTGGAGTTGCCAGCCGATTCCCCTACCGACGCGTGGAGTGCCTGGCCGATCCCTTGCCAGCTGATAAACCGCCAATACGTGAAGTGCCTGGCCGATCCCCGGCCGACGCGTGGAGTGCCTGGCCGATCCCCTGCCAGCTGATAACCCGCCAACAAGTGAAGTGCCTGGCCGATCCCCCTGCCGAGGCGTGGAGTTGCCAGCCGATTCCCCTACCGACGCGTGGAGTGCCTGGCCGATCCCTTGCCAGCTGATAACCCGCCAATACGTGAAGTGCCTGGCCGATCCCCTGCCGACGCGTGGAGTGCCTGGCCGATCCCCTGCCAGTTGAAAACCCGCCAATACGTGAAGTGGCTGGCCGATTTCCCTGCCAAGGCCTGGACTGCCCAGCCGATCCCCCTGCCGAGGCGTGGAGTGACCAGCTTATTCCCCTGCCGTCGTTTGGAGTGCCTGGCCAATCCCCTACTAACTGATAACCTGCCAATACGTGAAGTGCCTGGCCGATCTCCCTGCCTAGGCCTGAAATGCCCGGCCGATTCCCCTGCCGACGCGTGGAGTGCCTGGCTGATCCCCTGCCAGCTGATAACCCGCCAATACGTGAAGTGCCTGGCCGATCCCCTGCCGACGCGTGGAGTGCCTGGCCGATCCCCTGCCAGCTGATAACCCGCCAATAAGTGAAGTGCCTGGCCGATCCCGCTGCCGAGGCGTGGAGTTGCCAGCCGATTCCCCTACCGACGCGTGGAGTGCCTGTCCGATCCCCTGCCAGCTGATAAACCGCCAATACGTGAAGTGCCTGGCCGATCCCCTGCCGACGCGTGGAGTGCCTGGCGGATTCCCTGCCAGCTGATAACCCGCCAATACGTGAAGTGCCTGGCCGATCCCCCTGCCGAGGCGTGGAGTTCCCAGCCGATTCCCCTACCGACACGTGGAGTGCCTGGCCGATCCCTTGCCAGCTGATAAGCCTGCCAGCCAATAAATGAAATGCCTTACCGATCTCCCTGACAAGACCTGGAGTAACCGGCCGATCCCGCAGCCGACGCGTGGAGTGCCAGCCGATTCCCCTGCCGACGCGAGGAGTGCCTGGCCGATCCCCTACCAGCTGATAACCCGCCAATAAGTGAAGTGCCTGGCCGATCCCCCTGCCGAGGCGTGGAGTTGCCAGCCGATTCCCCTACCGACGCGTGGAGTGCCTGGCCGATCCTTTGCCAGTTGAAAACCCGCCAATACGTGAAGTGGCTGGCCGATCTCCCTGCCAAGGCCTGGACTGCCCAGCCGATCCCCCTGCCGAGGCGTGGAGTGACCAGCTTATTCCCCTGCCGTCGCTTGGAGTGCCTGGCCAATCCCCTACTAACTGATAACCTGCCAATACGTGAAGTGCCTGGCCGGTCTCCCTGCCTAGGCCTGGAATGCCCGGCCGATTCCCCTGCCGACGCGTGAAGTGCCTGGCCGATCCGCTGCCAGCTGATAACCCGCCAATACGTGAAGTGCCTGGCCGATCCCCCTGCCGACGCGTGGAATGCCTGGCCGATCCCCTGTCAGCTGATAACCCGCCAATACGTGAAGTGCCTAGCCGATCTCCCTGCCGCGGCGTGGAGTGCCTGGCCGATTCCCCTACCGACGCGTGGAGTGCCTGTCCGATCCCCTGCCAGCTGATATACCGCCAATACGTGAAGTGCCTGGCCGATCCCCTGCCGACGCGAGGAGTGCCTGGCCGATCCCCTGCCAGCTGATAACCCGCCAGTAAGTGAAGTGCCTGGCCGATCCCCCTGCCGAGGCGTGGAGTTGCCAGCCGATTCCCCTACCGACGCGTGGAGTGCCTGGCCGATCCCTTGCCAGCTGATAACCCGCCAATACGTGAAGTGCCTGGCCGATTCCCTGCCGACGCGTGGAGTGCCTGGCCGATCCCCTGCCAGTTGAAAACCCGCCAATACGTGAAGTGGCTGGCCGATCTCCCTGCCAAGGCCTGGACTGCCCAGCCGATCCCCCTGCCGAGGCGTGGAGTGACCAGCTTATTCCCCTGCCGTCGCTTGGAGTGCCTGGCTGATCCCCTGCCAGCTGATAACTCGCCAATACGTGAAGTGCCTGGCCGATCCCCTGCCGACGCGTGGAGTGCCTCGCCGATCCCCTACTAACTGATAACCTGCCAATACGTGAAGTGCCTGGCCGATCTCCCTGCCTAGGCCTGGAATGCCCGGCCGATTCCCCTGCCGACGCGTGGAGTGCCTGGCTGATCCCCTGCCAGCTGATAACTCGCCAATACGTGAAGTGCCTGGCCGATCCCCTGCCGACGCGTGGAGTGCCTCGCCGATCCCCTGCCAGCTGATAACCCGCCAATAAGTGAATTGCCTGGCCGATCCCGCTGCCGAGGCGTGGAGTTGCCAGCCGATTCCCCTACCGACGCGTGGAGTGCCTGTCCGATCCCCTGCCAGCTGATAAACCGCCAATACGTGAAGTGCCTGGCTGATCCCCTGCCGACGCGTGGAGTGCCTGGCGGATTCCCTGCCAGCTGATAACCCGCCAATACGTGAAGTGCCTGGCCGATCCCCCTGCCGAGGCGTGGAGTTGCCAGCCGATTCCCCTACCGACACGTGGAGTGCCTGGCCGATCCCTTGCCAGCTGATAAGCCTGCCAGCCAATAAATGATATGCCTTACCGATCTCCCTGACAAGACCTGGAGTAACCGGCCGATCCCGCAGCCGACGCGTGGAGTGCCAGCCGATTCTCCTGCCGACGCGAGGAGTGCCTGGCCGATCCCCTGCCAGCTGATAACCCGCCAATAAGTGAAGTGCCTGGCCGATCCCCCTGCCGAGGCGTGGAGTTGCCAGCCGATTCCCCTACCGACGCGTGGAGTGCCTGGCCGATCCTTTGCCAGTTGAAAACCCGCCAATACGTGAAGTGGCTGGCCGATCTCCCTGCCAAGGCCTGGACTGCCCAGCCGATCCCCCTGCCGAGGCGTGGAGTGACCAGCTTATTCCCCTGCCGTCGCTTGGAGTGCCTGGCCAATCCCCTACTAACTGATAACCTGCCAATACGTGAAGTGCCTGGCCGGTCTCCCTGCCTAGGCCTGGAATGCCCGGCCGATTCCCCTGCCGACGCGTGGAATGCCTGGCCGATCCCCTGTCAGCTGATAACCCGCCAATACGTGAAGTGGCTGGCCGATCTCCCTGCCGCGGCGTGGAGTTGCCAGCCGATTCCCCTGCAGACACGTGGAGTGCCTGGCCGATCCCCTGCCAGCTGATAACCCGCCAATACGTGAAGTGCCTGGCCGATCTCCCTGCCTAGGCCTGGAGTGCCCGGCCTAGTCTTGAGGGCCCAGCCGATCCCCCTGCCGAGGCGTGGAGTGACCAGCCGATTCCCCTGCCGACGCGTGGAGTGTTTGGCCGATCCCCTGCCAGCTGATAACCCGCCAATACGAAGTGCCTGGCCAATCCCCTGCCGATGCGGGGAGTGCCTGGCCGATCCCCTGCCAGCTGATAGTCCGCCAATACGTGAAGTGCCTGGCCGATCCCCTGCCGACGCGTGGAGTGCCTGGCCGATCCCCTGCTAACTGATAACCTGCCAATACGTGAAGTGCCTGGCCGATCTCCCTGCCTAGGCCTGGAATGCCCGGCCGATTCCCCTGCCGACACGTGAAGTGCCTGGCCGATCCCCCTGCCGACGCGTGGAATGCCTGGCCGATCCCCTGTCAGCTGATAACCCGCCAATACGTGAAGTGCCTAGCCGATCTCCCTGCCGCGGCGTGGAGTTGCCAGCCGATTCCACTGCCGACACGTGGAGTGCCTGGCCGATCCCCTGCCAGCTGATAACCCGCCAATACGTGAAGTGCCTGGCCGATCTCCCTGCCTAGGCCTGGAGTGCCCGGCCTAGTCTTGAGGGCCCAGCCGATCCCCCTGCCGAGGCGTGGAGTGACCAGCCGATTCCCCTGCCGACGCGTGGAGTGTTTGGCCGATCCCCTGCCAGCTGATAACCCGCATATACGAAGTGCCTGGCCAATCCCCTGCCGATGCGGGGAGTGCCTGGCCGATCCCCTGCCAGCTGATAGTCCGCCAATACGTGAAGTGCCTGGCCGATCCCCTGCCGACGCGTGGAGTGCCTGGCCGATCCCCTGCTAACTGATAACCTGCCAATACGTGAAGTGATTGGCCGATCTCCCTGTCTAGGCCTGGAATGCCCGGCCGATTCCCCTGCCGACACGTGAAGTGCCTGGCCGATCCCCCTGCCGACGCGTGGAATGCCTGGCCGATCCCCTGTCAGCTGATAACCCGCCAATACGTGAAGTGCCTGGCCAATCCCCTGCCGATGCGGGGAGTGCCTGGCCGATCCCCTGCCAGCTGATAGTCCGCCAATACGTGAAGTGCCTGGCCGATCCCCTGCCGAAGCGTGGAGTGCCTGGCCGATCCCCTGCTAACTGATAACCTGCCAATACGTGAAGTGCCTAGCCGATCTCCCTGCCTAGGCCTGGAATGCCCGGCCGATTCCCCTGCCGACGCGTGAAGTGCCTGGCCGATCCGCTGCCAGCTGATAACCCGCCAATACGTGAAGTGCCTGGCCGATTCCCCTGCCGACGCGTGGAGTGCCTGGCCGATCCCCTGCCAGCTGATAACCCGCCAATAAGTGAAGTGCCTGGCCGATCCCCCTGCCGAGGCGTGGAGTTGCCAGCCGATTCCCCTGCCGACGCGTGAAGTGCCTGGCCGATCCGCTGCCAGCTGATAACCCGATAATACGTGAAGTGCCTGGCCGATTCCCCTACCGACGCGTGGAGTGCCTGGCCGATCCTTTGCCAGTTGAAAACCCGCCAATACGTGAAGTGGCTGGCCGATCTCCCTGCCAAGGCCTGGACTGCCCAGCCGATCCCCCTGCCGAGGCGTGGAGTGACCAGCTTATTCCCCTGCCGTCGCTTGGAGTGCCTGGCCAATCCCCTACTAACTGATAACCTGCCAATACGTGTAGTGCCTGGCCGGTCTCCCTGCCTAGGCCTGGAATGCCTGGCCGATCCGCTGCCAGCTGATAACCCGCCAATACGTGAACTGCCTGGCCGATCCCCCTGCCGACGCGTGGAATGCCTGGCCGACCCCCTGTCAGCTGATAACCAGCCAATACGTGAAGTGCCTAGCCGATCTCCCTGCCGCGGCGTGGAGTTGCCAGCCGATTCCCCTGCCGACACGTGGAGTGCCTGGCCGATCCCCTGCCAGCTGATAACCCGCCAATACGTGAAGTGCCTGGCCGATCTCCCTGCCTAGGCCTGGAATGCCCGGCCTAGTCTTGAGGGCCCAGCCGATCCCCCTGCCGAGGCGTGGAGTGACCAGCCGATTCCCCTGCCGACGCGTGGAGTGTTTGGCCGATCCCCTGCCAGCTGATAACCCGCCAATACGAAGTGCCTGGCCAATCCCCTGCCGATGCGGGGAGTGCCTGGCCGATCCCCTGCCAGCTGATAGTCCGCCAATACGTGAAGTGCCTGGCCGATCCCCTGCCGACGCGTGGAGTGCCTGGCCGATCCCCTGCTAACTGATAACCTGCCAATACGTGAAGTGCCTGGCCGATCTCCCTGCCTAGGCCTGGAATGCCCGGCCGATTCCCCTGCCGACACGTGAAGTGCCTGGCCGATCTCCCTGCCTAGGCCTGGAATGCCCGGCCGATTCCCCTGCCGACGCGTGAAGTGCCTGGCCGATCCGCTGCCAGCTGATAACCCGCCAATACGTGAAGTGCCTGGACGATTCCCCTGCCGACGCGTGGAGTGCCTGGCCGATCCCCTGCCAGCTGATAACCCGCCAATAAGTGAAGTGCCTGGCCGATCCCCCTGCCGAGGCGTGGAGTTGCCAGCCGATTCCCCTGCCGACGCGTGAAGTGCCTGGCCGATCCGCTGCCAGCTGATAACCCGCCACTACGTGAAGTGCCTGGCCGATTCCCCTACCGACGCGTGGAGTGCCTGGCCGATCCTTTGCCAGTTGAAAACCCGCCAAAACGTGAAGTGGCTGGCCGATCTCCCTGCCAAGGCCTGGACTGCCCAGCCGATCCCCCTGCCGAGGCGTGGAGTGACCAGCTTATTCCCCTGCCGTTGCTTGGAGTGCCTGGCCAATCCCCTACTAACTGATAACCTGCCAATACGTGAAGTGCCTGGCCGGTCTCCCTGCCTAGGCCTGGAATGCCCGGCCGATTCCCCTGCCGACGCGTGAAGTGCCTGGCCGATCCGCTGCCAGCTGATAACCCGCCAATACGTGAACTGCCTGGCCGATCCCCCTGCCGACGCGTGGAATGCCTGGCCGATCCCCTGTCAGCTGATAACCCGCCAATACGTGAAGTGCCTAGCCGATCTCCCTGCCGCGGCGTGGAGTTGCCAGCCGATTCCCCTACCGACGCGTGGAGTGCCTGTCCGATCCCCTGCCAGCTGATATACCGCCAATACGTGAAGTGCCTGGCCGATCCCCTGCCGACGCGTGGAGTGCCTGGCCGATCCCCTGCCAGCTGATAACCCGCCAATAAGTGAAGTGCCTGGCCGATCCCCCTGCCGAGGCGTGGAGTTGCCAGCCGATTCCCCTACCGACGCGTGAAGTGCCTGGCCGATCCCTTGCCAGCTGAAAACCCGCCAATACGTGAAGTGCCTGGCCGATCCCCTGCCGACGCGTGGAGTGCCTGGCCAATCCCCTGCCAGTTGAAAACCCGCCAATACGTGAAGTGGCTGGCCGATCTCCCTGCCAAGGCCTGGACTGCCCAGCCGATCCGCCTGCCGAGGCGTGGAGTGACCAGCTTATTCCCCTGCCGTCGCTTGGAGTGCCTGGCCAATCCCCTACTAACTGATAACCTGCCAATACGTGAAGTGCCTGGCCGATCTCCCTGCCTAGGCCTGGAATGCCCGGCCGATTCCCCTGCCGACGCGTGGAGAGCCTGGCTGATCCCCTGCCAGCTGATAACCCGCCAATACGTGAAGTGCCTGGCCGATCCCCTGCCGACGCGTGGAGTGCCTGGCCGATCCCCTGCCAGCTGATAACCCGCCAATACGTGAAGTGCCTAGCCGATCTCCCTGCCGCGGCGTGGAGTTGCCAGCCGATTCCCCTGCCGACACGTGGAGTGCCTGGCCGATCCCCTGCCAGCTGATAACCCGCCAATAAGTGAAGTGCCTGGCCGATCCCGCTGCCGAGGCGTGGAGTTGCCAGCCGATTCCCCTACCGACGCGTGGAGTGCCTGTCCGATCCCCTGCCAGCTGATAAACCGCCAATACGTGAAGTGCCTGGCCGATCCCCTGCCGACGCGTGGAGTGCCTGGCGGATTCCGTGCCAGCTGATAACCCGCCAATACGTGAAGTGCCTGGCCGATCCCCTGCCGACGCGTGGAGTGCCTGGCCGATCCCCTGCCAGCTGATAACCCGCCAATACGTGAAGTGCCTAGCCGATCTCCCTGCCGCGGCGTGGAGTTGCCAGCCGATTCCCCTGCCGACACGTGGAGTGCCTGGCCGATCCCCTGCCAGCTGATAACCCGCCAATAAGTGAAGTGCCTGGCCGATCCCGCTGCCGAGGCGTGGAGTTGCCAGCCGATTCCCCTACCGACGCGTGGAGTGCCTGTCCGATCCCCTGCCAGCTGATATACCGCCAATACGTGAAGTGCCTGGCCGATCCCCTGCCGACGCGTGGAGTGCCTGGCCGATCCCCTGCCAGCTGATAACCCGCCAATAAGTGAAGTGCCTGGCCGATCCCCCTGCCGAGGCGTGGAGTGCCAGCCGATTCCCCTGCCGACGCGAGGAGTGCCTGGCCGATCCCCTGCCAGCTGATAACCCGCCAATAAGTGAAGTGCTTGGCCGATCCCCCTGCCGAGGCGTGGAGTTGCCAGCCGATTCCCCTACCGACGCGTGGAGTGCCTGGCCGATCCTTTGCCAGTTGAAAACCCGCCAATACGTGAAGTGGCTGGCCAATCTCCCTGCCAAGGCCTGGACTGGCCAGCCGATCCCCCTGCCGAGGCGTGGAGTGACCAGCTTATTCCCCTTCCATCGCTTGGAGTGCGTGGCCAATCCCCTACTAACTGATAACCTGCCAATACGTGAAGTGCCTGGCCGGTCTCCCTGCCTAGGCCTGGAATGCCCGGCCGATTCCCCTGCCGACGCGTGAAGTGCCTGGCCGATCCGCTGCCAGCTGATAACCCGCCAATACGTGAAGTGCCTGGCCGATCCCCCTGCCGACGCGTGGAATGCCTGGCCGATCCCCTGTCAGCTGATAACCCGCCAATACGTGAAGTGCCTAGCCGATCTCCCTGCCGCGGCGTGGAGTTGCCAGCCGATTCCCCTGCCGACACGTGGAGTGCCTGGCCGATCCCCTGCCAGCTGATAACCCGCCAATACGTGAAGTGCCTGGCCGATCTCCCTGCCTAGGCCTGGAGTGCCCGGCCTAGTCTTGAGGGCCCAGCCGATCCCCCTGCCGAGGCGTGGAGTGACCAGCCGATTCCCCTGCCGACGCGTGGAGTGTTTGGCCGATCCCCTGCCATCTGATAACCCGCCAATACGAAGTGCCTGGCCAATCCCCTGCCGATGCGGGGAGTGCCTGGCCGATCTCCTGCCAGCTGATAGTCCGCCAATACGTGAAGTGCCTGGCCGATCCCCTGCCGACGCGTGGAGTGCCTGGCCGATCCCCTGCTAACTGATAACCTGCCAATACGTGAAGTGCCTGGCCGATCTCCCTGCCTAGGCCTGGAATGCCCGGCCGATTCCCCTGCCGACACGTGAAGTGCCTGGCCGATCCCCCTGCCGACGCGTGGAATGCCTGGCCGATCCCCTGTCAGCTGATAACCCGCCAATACGTGAAGTGCCTGGCCGATCTCCCTGCCGGAGCGTGGAGTTGCCAGCCGATTCCCCTGCCGTCACGTGGAGTGCCTGGCCGATCCCCTGCCAGCTGATAACCCGCCAATACGTGAAGTGCCTGGCCAATCCCCTGCCGATGCGGGGAGTGCCTGGCCGATCCCCTGCCAGCTGATAGTCCGCCAATACGTGAAGTGCCTGGCCGATCCCCTGCCGAAGCGTGGAGTGCCTGGCCGATCCCCTGCTAACTGATAACCTGCCAATACGTGAAGTGCCTAGCCGATCTCCCTGCCTAGGCCTGGAATGCCCGGCCGATTCCCCTGCCGACGCGTGAAGTGCCTGGCCGATCCCCCTGCCGACGCGTGGAATGCCTGGCCGATCCCCTGTCAGCTGATAACCCGCCAATACGTGAAGTGCCTGGCCGATCTCCCTGCCGGGGCGTGGAGTTGCCAGCCGATTCCCCTGCCGTCACGTGGAATGCCTGGCCGATCTCCTGTCAGCTGATAACCCGCCAATAAGTCCACTTCCCTCTCTTTCTTTCAAGCGAACGGTCGTGTTTTTTTTTGTGCGCACTGCGTTTTTGATAAATATTGGTAAACCGGTGTTTACATACTTTGTGAATTAAATCTTGTGAATCATAACAATCTTAAAGCCTAAACCGTATCGCTTCGCGAGTGCTGTGGTATATTTGGAATCGAATTAATAATTTGTCTAAATTCTATTCCAAGCATAGCTCAGCTCTGCTTCTTCCCCGGCTTATCTATATTTTCTGCATTTCTCTTGTGCACTCTTTCAAAGCTCCCGCTTCGGCTTCTTGTTTGGCACAGGTATTGTGTTTTTTAACTTTTTAAATATTAATTTTTGTCTTATTAAATAAAAAAAAAAAAAAAAATAATAAATAAAATGGAATTTAAACTGGTCTGTGCCATTAAGTCTTGCAACAAGACAATTTCCACACCCCAGCCTAGTATCCATTGCTGGTTATGTGAAAACGTCGTGCACGCCAAGTGTGCCGGTTTCACTGCATCAGTTTCGGATGCCATTTCCCGTAGGTCTGGGATACATTATTGTTGCGAAAATTGTCGTGCTGTGCAAGGCGAAATGAGGTCGTTCATGAGACAGACCAAAAATGGATTTAAAGAGCTGATCACTGGTTTTCGTAAAATCAATGACCAGCTCTGTGCGCTTGACACTCAATTTAGTGGCCTTCAGCTGCTAAATGAGTCCCCTAAGCGTAAGAAATCCGCTGTTTCTGATCCGCCTCAGCCTGCTCAGCCGACATTAATGCAGCCGCTTATATCTCTGGCCACCCCAAGGACCTTAACTGAGAAAAATTCGTCAGAATTTCTCAGGGATAATGAGCAATTGTCCGATATGTCCGCCATGGCATCCCTTCAAGTGATGCCACAGGTCCTAGGGAACGAAACCCCCATTAGGGTCACCCAAAAGGGTATTCCACAGTCCGGACCACCGGCACCGACTGATGCTGCAGTTCTTGTACCTGCGACACCAAAACCCTTACAGGTGATTCCTCCATCGAAACATATATTTGTTTCTCGGCTTGCCCCTGATACTTCAGAGATTGATTGAAAGCCGATATAAAGGTGGAGGACATACAAAAATTTAAATACAATTATACAAGGCGCACGTCTTCTTTCAAGATTCGTGTGCCCGCGCTGATGTTCAAGACGATTTGTTCTCCCAGTTTTTGGCCAGAGAATCTTTTCGTCCAAGAACATCAGCCTAGTTCCGTAAAAAAAAAGTTAATAAACCAGTGGGAGTGAGACTTCCCAATATCGGAACCACTGACCAACCCTCAGCCTCTTCTTTGGCCACTAACCCAAAAAACTAATTTCCTCACTAACTCTTACCTATCAGAATACTAGGGGGCTACGTAGCAAACTCCCCAAGCTATATTCTGATAGTTCTTTCTTTGCATCCCATATAATAGCATTTACAGAAACTTGGTTAAATCCGGAGATCTTTAGCTCCGAAGTTTTTCCAAGTAAGTACACCACTTTTAGA
Source organism: Drosophila bipectinata (assembly GCF_030179905.1). Taxonomy (NCBI): domain Eukaryota; kingdom Metazoa; phylum Arthropoda; class Insecta; order Diptera; family Drosophilidae; genus Drosophila; species Drosophila bipectinata. The sequence continues at coordinate 321,718 of NW_027223007.1, read as the reverse complement.
CGGGATCGATCTCAGCGAAGAGGAGGTGGAGTCCTCATTTCGGTAGACTCTACTCTTGCTTCTGAAGAGGTGAAATCCCATGAGTTTGGTGCCATAGAATTTATTTGCGTTAAAATCACTATGTCCGTTAAAGCTTTATACATTACATGTTCATATATACCTCCTATGTCTGAACCGCCTACATATTGGCAGCATTTGTCCGCCATTCGATACGTCTCTAATCTTATGACGGATCGTGACCAACTCGTAGCGGTGGGCGACTTTAATATCCCAGAATTAAAGTGGTCCAACGTCGATAACTCACCATCTTTGTCACTTATAACTTACCATGACTTCACCGCGGGCATGTTTGACATGTCCCTAGGTCAGATCAATCATGTTAGAAATTCGCTAGGTCGGCTCTTAGACTTATGTTTTGTATCTGATCCGGATGGTACCGCTCTCTCCAGAGGTTTTCCCCTTTCAGCCCCAGAGGATCCATATCACCCCACGCTGGAGGTCTCAATCGAAACCACTCCTGGTATCGATCAGATGTCTCCGAGCGTGGTAAATAAGATTCGCTGTTTCCGTAAAGCTGATTTTCAGAAACTTAATAGCCTTATCGATACATTTGACTGGTCTGATATTCTGGCGTGCACTGATCTTAATGTCACTTTAGAAAAATTTTATTTTACTTTAAATACATTTTTTGACTCATGTGTGCCTTGGAAACATCCGTCCGCTTCAACAAATCCTCCTTGGTATACAAGGTGCCTCACTAACCTAAAAAATAAAAAAAATAAGCTTTTACTTAAATATAAAAAAACCTGCAGTAGTGTTGATTTCTCAAGATACCTACTAGCTCGGTCGAATTTTACCGTGCATAACGCTGAATGTTATAGGAATTATATTGACCGCTGCCGGATTCAATTTACTTAGGATCCAAAGCAGTTTTATAATTTTGTTAACACTAAGCGTAAACACGTATCTTTTTCACCTCTGCTTACGTTTGAAAATTCCTCTGCGACTTCGGATCAGGCCATTGCCGATCTATTCGCAGAATTTTTTCAAACAACTTATTCTCCTCCTAAATTGAATGATCAGCCTTACGCATATAACATTCAAGCAGCAAATCTTATTTTCTGTCCGTTTTTTTCTGAGAACAACTTATTATCTGGTCTTTTAAGGGTAAAACCCATTTATTCGCCAGGCCCCGACGGAGTACCAGGGTGTGTGCTAAAATACTGCGCCAGGGCTCTGTGCAAACCTCTTCTAAGACTTTTCAACTTATCTTTGGAAACCTCGATTTTTCCCCTTAAGTGGAAGGAATCATTTATAATTCCCCTACATAAAAAAGGGAAAAAGTCCGAGGCTGCCAACTACAGAGGCATCTCTAAGTTGTCGGCAATTCCAAAGTTATTTGAAAAATTAATTACCCCTCATTTGCAACACCTTTGCTCTTCGATTATCACTCCTTGTCAGCATGGCTTTATTAAGCGTCGCTCCACCACCACAAACTTATTGGAGTTGACATCCTTTGTCATAGACGGCTTTTGTAAGGGATATCAAACAGATGTAATTTACACAGACTTCAGCAAAGCATTTGATTCAGTTAATCACTCACTTTTGTTGAGTAAACTGAATATGCTGGGTTTTCCTAAAGACCTCTTAACGTGGATCTCCAGCTACCTAGATGGAAGGACACAAAGAGTCTTATTTAAAAACATACAGTCCCGTCTGGTCCGTGCTACATCCGGCGTCCCTCAAGGAAGTCATCTTGGCCCGTTATTATTTACGCTTTTTATAAACGACTTGCCCCCTGCTTTAACGAACTCTCTAGTTCTTATGTATGCAGATGATGTAAAGCTTTGTCTTCAGTATAAATCCATCTCTGCCCAATGCAGTCTTCAGTCTGACCTTGATAACTTTCAAAAATGGTGTTTGGCTAATGATCTAATACTTAATGGATCAAAATGCAAGTATATGTCTTTTTATCGTTCTTGCCCTCTGCAAGCTACGTATTCCATTAATGGGATTGCCTTAGAAAAATTAACCCAGGTTAATGATCTCGGCATCCTATTAGACATAAAACTTAAATTTGCCGACCATATTTCCTTAATGGTTAATAAGGCTAAAGGAGTCCTTGGTTTTATTAAAAGGTGGTCAAAAGAATTTATTGACCCCTATATAACCAAAACTTTATTCATTTCTTTGGTCCGTCCTATACTAGAGTACGGTTCATGTGTCTGGAGTCCCCAATATGGAGTACATAAGGACCGCATAGAATCCGTACAAAAGAATTTCCTAACTTTTTCACTTAGAGGTCTAAACTTGGATGCAAATCTTCACCTTCCATCTTATAATAGTAGACTCTTACTCATAAACTTACCTAGCTTAACAAATCGTAGGACAATGCTCGGTGTAGTTTTTCTGCATAACCTTATTAACGGGGATGTAGATAGCCAGCATTTACTAACACGCTTAAATTTCAACATTCCTAATAGAAGGACTCGAAACTTTAGTCCTCTGTTCCTTAGCCGTTGTAGTTCGACATATGCACTGCATGACCCTTTTAGGGTATTATGTTCGAACTACAATGGTCTCTACTCTATTACATCTCTTTCCTGTCCCTCTAATTTAAAATATAGAATTTTAAATTTCCTTACTAACTCCTCTTAGCTTAACAAATTTCAATTAGCTTAATATGTACTAACAAATCGTTTCTCGAGCGCCCCTCGGTCGTCTGGGCCTCTAAGCTTTATGATGAATACAGGAATGCTAGCTGATGCTCTTATTGATGCACAAGCCATTTCCAAATTCTGAAAGACCGCGAAAAAAAAAAAAAAAAAAAAAAAAGTGAAGTGCCTGGCCGATTCCCCTGCCGAGGCGTGGAGTTGCCAGCCGATTCCCCTACCGACGCGTGGAGTGCCTGGCCGATCCCCTGCCAGCTGATAAGCCGCCAATACGTGAAGTGCCGATAACCCAGCTGATTACCCGCCAATACGTGAAGTGCCTGGCCGATCCCCTGCCGACGCGTGGAGTGCCTGGCCGATCCCCTGCCAGCTGATAACCCGCCAATACGTGAAGTGCCTGGCCGATCCCCTGCCGACGCGTGGAGTGCCTGGCCGATCCCCTGCCAGCTGATAACCCGCCAATACGTGAAGTGCCTGGCCGATACCCTGCCGATGCGGGGAGTGCATGGCCGATCCCCTGCCAGCTGATAGTCCGCCAATACGTGAAGTGCCTGGCCGATCCCCTGCCGAAGCGTGGAGTGCGTGGCCGATCCCCTGCTAACTGATAACCTGCCAATACGTGAAATGCCTGGCCGATCTCCCTGCCTAGGCCTGGAATGCCCGGCCGATTTCCCTGCCGACGCGTAGAGTGCCTGGCTGATCCCCTGCCAGCTGATAACCCGCCAATACGTGAAGTGCCTGGCCGATCCCCTGCCGACGCGTGGAGTGCCTGGCCGATCCCCTGCCAGCTGATAACCCGCCAATAAGTGAAGTGCCTGGCCGATCCCCCTGCCGAGGCGTGGAGTTGCCAGCCGATTCCCCTACCGACGCGTGGAGTGCCTGGCCGATCCCCTGCCAGCTGATAAACCGCCAATACGTGAAGTGCCGATAACCCAGCTGATAACCCGCCAATACGTGAAGTGCCTGGCCGATCCCCTGCCGACGCGTGGAGTGCCTGGCCGATCCCCTGCCGACGCGTGGAGTGCCTGGCCGATCCCCTGCCAGCTGATAACCCGCCAATACGTGAAGTGCCTGGCCGATACCCTGCCGATGCGGGGAGTGCATGGCCGATCCCCTGCCAGCTGATAGTCCGCCAATACGTGAAGTGCCTGGCCGATCCCCTGCCGAAGCGTGGAGTGCGTGGCCGATCCCCTGCTAACTGATAACCTGCCAATACGTGAAGTGCCTGGCCGATCTCCCTGCCTAGGCCTGGAATGCCCGGCCGATTTCCCTGCCGACGCGTAGAGTGCCTGGCTGATCCCCTGCCAGCTGATAACCCGCCAATACGTGAAGTGCCTGGCCGATCCCCTGCCGACGCGTGGAGTGCCTGGCCGATCCCCTGCCAGCTGATAACCCGCCAATACGTGAAGTGCCTGGCCGATCCCCCTGCCGAGGCGTGGAGTTGCCAGCCGATTCCCCTACCGACGCGTGGAGTGCCTGGCCGATCCCCTGCCAGCTGATAAACCGCCAATACGTGAAGTGCCGATAACCCAGCTGATAACCCGCCAATACGTGAAGTGCCTGGCCGATCCTCTGCCGACGCGTGGACTGCCTGGCCGATCCCCTGCCAGCTGATAACCCGCCAATAAGTGAAGTGCCTGGCCCATCCCCCTGCCGAGGCGTGGAGTTGCCATCCGATTCCCCTACCGACGCGTGGAGTGCCTGACCGATCCCTTGCCAGCTGATAACCCGCCAACACGTGAAGTGCCTGGCCGATCCCCTGCCGACGCGTGGAGTGCCTGGCCGATCCCCTGACAGCTGATAACCCGCCAATACGTGAAGTGCCTGGCCGATCCCGCTGCCAAGGCGTGGAGTTGCCAGCCGATTCCCCTACCGACGCGTGGAGTGCCTGTCCGATCTCCTGCCAGCTGATAAACCGCCAATACGTGAAGTGCCTGGCCGATCCCCTTCCGACGCGCGGAGTGCCTGGCGGATTCCCTGCCAGCTGATAACCCGCCAATACGTGAAGTGCCAGGCCGATCCCCCTGCCGAGGCGTGGAGTTGCCAGCCGATTCCCCTACCGACACGTGGAGTGCCTGGCCGATCCCTTGCCAGCTGATAAGCCTGCCAGCCAATAAATGATATGCCTTACCGATCTCCCTGACAAGCTGATAACCCGCCAATAAGTGAAGTGCCTGGCCGATCCCCCTGCCGAGGCGTGGAGTTGCCAGCCGATTCCCCTACCTACGCGTGGAGTGCCTGGCCGATCCCCTGCCAGTTGAAAACCCGCCAATACGTAAAGTGGCTGGCCGATCTCCCTGCCAAGGCCTGGACTGCCCAGCCGATCCCCCTGCCAAGGCGTGGAGTGACCAGCTTATTCCCCTGCCGTCGCGTGAATTACCTGGCCGATCCCCTGCTAACTGATAACCTGCCAATACGTGAAGTGGCTGGCCGATCCCCCTGCCGACGCGTGGAGTGCCTGGCCGATCCCCTGTCAGCTGATAATTCGCCAATACGTGAAGTGCCTGGCCGATCTCCCTGCCGGGGCGTGGAGTTGCCAGCCGATTCCCCTTCCGACACGTGGAGTGCCTGGCCGATCCCCTGCCAGCTGATAACCCGCCAATACGTGAAGTGCCTGTCCGATCTCCCTGCCTAGGCCTGGAATGCCCGGCCGATTCCCCTGCCGACGCGTGGAGTGCCTGGCCGATCCGCTGCCAGCTGATAACCCGCCAATACGTGAAGTTCCTGGCCGATCCCCTGCCGACGCGAGGAGTGCCTGGCCGATCCCCTGCCAGTTGAAAACCCCCCAATACGTGAAGTGGCTGGCCGATCTCCCTGCCAAGGCCTGGACTGCCCAGCCGATCCCCCTGCCGGGGCTTGGAGTGACCAGCTTATTCCCCTGCCGTCGCATGGAGTGCCTGGCCGATCCCCTGCTAACTGATAACCTGCCAATACGTGAAGTGCCTGGCCGATCTCTCTGCCTAGGCCTGGAATGCCCGGCCGATTCCCCTGCCAACGCGTGGAGTGCCTGGACGATCCGCTACCAGCTGATAACCCGCCAATACGTGAAGTGCCTGTCCGATCTCCCTGCCTAGGCCTGGAATGCCCGGCCGATTCCCCTGCCGACGCGTGGAGTGCCTGGCCGATCCCCTGCCAGCTGATAACCCGCCAATACGTGAAGTTCCTGGCCGATCCCCTGCCGACGCGAGGAGTGCCTGGCCGATCCCCTGCCAGTTGAAAACCCCCCAATACGTGAAGTGGCTGGCCGATCTCCCTGCCAAGGCCTGGACTGCCCAGCCGATCCCCCTGCCGGGGCTTGGAGTGACCAGCTTATTCCCCTGCCGTCGCATGGAGTGCCTGGCCGATCCCCTGCTAACTGATAACCTGCCAATACGTGAAGTGCCTGGCCGATCTCTCTGCCTAGGCCTGGAATGCCCGGCCGATTCCCCTGCCAACGCGTGGAGTGCCTGGACGATCCGCTACCAGCTGATAACCCGCCAATACGTGAAGTGCCTGGCCGATGACCCTGCCTAGGCCTGGAGTACCCGGCCTAGTCTTGAGGGCCCAGCCGATCCCCCTGCCGAGGCGTGGAGTGACCAGCCGATTCCCCTGCCGACGCGTGGAGTGTTTGGACGATCCTTTGCCAGCTGATAACCCGCCAATACGTGAAGTGCCGATAACCCAGCTGATAACCCGCCAATACGTGAAGTGCCTGGCCGATCCCCTGCCGACGCGTGGAGTGCCTGGCCGATCCCCTGCCAGCTGATAACCCGCCAATAAGTGAAGTGCCTGGCCGATCCCCCTGCCGAGGCGTGGAGTTTCCAGCCGATTCCCCTACCGACGCGTGGAGTGCCTGGCCGATCCCCTGCCAGCTGATAACCCGCCAATAAGTGAAGTGCCTGGCCGATCCCCTGCCGACGCGTGGAGTGCCTGGCCAATCCCCTGCTAACTGATAACCTTCCAATACTTGAAGTGCCTGGCCGATCTCCCTGCCTAGGCCTGGAATGCCCGGCCGATTCCCCTGCCGACGCGTGAAGTGCCTGGCCGATCCCCTGCCAGCTGATAACCCGCCAATACGTGAAGTGCCTGGCCCATCCCCCTGCCGAGGCGTGGAGTTGCCAGCCGATTCCCCTACCGACGCGTGGAGTGCCTGGCCGATCCCTTGCCAGCTGATAACCCGCCAATACGTGAAGTGCCTGGCCGATCCCCTGCCGACGCGTGGAGTGCCTGGCCGATCCCCTGCCAGCTGATAACCCGCCAATACGTGAAGTGCCTGGCCGATCCCGCTGCCGAGGCGTGGAGTTGCCAGCCGATTCCCCTACCGACGCGTGGAGTGCCTGGCCGATCCCTTGCCAGCTGATAACCCGCCAATACGTGAAGTGCCTGGCCGATCCCCTGCCGACGCGTGGAGTGCCTGGCGGATTCCCTGCCAGCTGATAACCCGCCAATACGTGAAGTGCCAGGCCGATCCCCCTGCCAAGGCGTGGAGTTGCCAGCCGATTCCCCTACCGACACGTGGAGTGCCTGGCCGATCCCTTGCCAGCTGATAAGCCTGCCAGCCAATAAATGATATGCCTTACCGATCTCCCTGACAAGCTGATAACCCGCCAATAAGTGAAGTGCCTGGCCGATCCCCCTGCCGAGGCGTGGAGTTGCCAGCCGATTCCCCTACCTACGCGTGGAGTGCCTGGCCAATCCCCTGCCAGTTGAAAACCCGCCAATACGTGAAGTGGCTGGCCGATCTCCCTGCCAAGGCCTGGACTGCCCAGCCGATCCCCCTGCCAAGGCGTGGAGTGACCAGCTTATTCCCCTGCCGTCGCGTGAATTGCCTGGCCGATCCCCTGCTAACTGATAACCTGCCAATACGTGAAGTGCCTGGCCGATCCCCCTGCCGACGCGTGGAGTGCCTGGCCGATCCCCTGTCAGCTGATAATTCGCCAATACGTGAAGTGCCTGGCCGATCTCCCTGCCGGGGCGTGGAGTTGCCAGCCGATTCCCCTGCCGACACGTGGAGTGCCTGGCCGATCCCCTGCCAGCTGATAACCCGCCAATACGTGAAGTGCCTGTCCGATCTCCCTGCCAAGGCCTGGACTGCCCAGCCGATCCCCCTGCCGAGGCGTGGAGTGACCAGCTTATTCCCCTGCCGTCGCTTGGAGTGCCTGGCCAATCCCCTACTAACTGATAACCTGCCAATACGTGAAGTGCCTGGCCGATCTCCCTGCCTAGGCCTGGAATGCCCGGCCGATTCCCCTGCCGACGCGTGAAGTGCCTGGCCGATCCGCTGCCAGCTGATAACCCGCCAATACGCGAACTGCCTGGCCGATCCCCCTGCCGACGCGTGGAATGCCTGGCCGATCCCCTGTCAGCTGATAACCCGCCAATACGTGAAGTGCCTAGCCGATCTCCCTGCCGCGGCGTGGAGTTGCCAGCCGATTCCCCTGCCGACACATGGAGTGCCTGGCCGATCCCCTGCCAGCTGATAACCCGCCAATACGTGAAGTGCCTGGCCAATCCCCTGCCGATGCGGGGAGTGCCTGGCCGATCCCCTGCCAGCTGATAGTCCGCCAATACGTGAAGTGCCTGGCCGATCCCCTGCCGAAGCGTGGAGTGCCTGGCCGATCCCCTGCTAACTGATAACCCGCCAATACGTGAAGTGCCTGGCCAATCCCCTGCCGATGCGGGGAGTGCCTGGCCGATCCCCTGCCAGCTGATAGTCCGCCAATACGTGAAGTGCCTGGCCGATCCCCTGCCGAAGCGTGGAGTGCCTGGCCGATCCCCTGCTAACTGATAACCTGCCAATACGTGAAGTGCCTAGCCGATCTCCCTGCCTAGGCCTGGAATGCCCGGCCGATTCCCCTGCCGACGCGTGAAGTGCCTGGCCGATCCGCTGCCAGCTGATAACCCGCCAATACGTGAAGTGCCTGGCCGATTCCCCTGCCGACGCGTGGAGTGCCTGGCCGATCCCCTGCCAGCTGATAACCCTCCAATAAGTGAAGTGCCTGGCCGATCCCCCTGCCGAGGCGTGGAGTTGCCAGCCGATTCCCCTGCCGACGCGTGAAGTGCCTGGCCGATCCGCTGCCAGCTGATAACCCGCCAATACGTGAAGTGCCTGGCCGATTCCCCTACCGACGCGTGGAGTGCCTGGCCGATCCTTTGCCAGTTGAAAACCCGCCAATACGTGAAGTGGCAGCCGATCCCCCTGCCGAGGCGTGGAGTGACCAGCTTATTCCCCTGCCGTCGCTTGGAGTGCCTGGCCAATCCCCTACTAACTGATAACCTGCCAATACGTGAAGTGCCTGGCCGGTCTCCCTGCCTAGGCCTGGAATGCCCGGCCGATTCCCCTGCCGACGCGTGGAGTGCCTGGCCGATCCCCTGCCAGCTGATAACCCGCCAATACGTAAAGTGCCTGTCCGATCTCCCTGCCAAGGCCTGGACTGCCCAGCCGATCCCCCTGCCGAGGCGTGGAGTGACCAGCTTATTCCCCTGCCGTCGCTTGGAGTGCCTGGCCAATCCCCTACTAACTGATAACCCGCCAATACGTGAAGTGCCTGGCCGATCCCCTGCCGACGCGTGGAGTGCTTGGCCGATCCCCTGCCAGCTGATAACCCGCCAATACGTGAAGTGCCTGGCCGATCCCGCTGCCGAGGCGTGGAGTTGCCAGCCGATTCCCCTACCGACGCGTGGAGTGCCTGGCCGATCCCTTGCCAGCTGATAACCCGCCAATACGTGAAGTGCCTGGCCGATCCCCTGCCGACGCGTGGAGTGCCTGGCGGATTCCCTGCCAGCTGATAACCCGCCAATACGTGAAGTGCCAGGCCGATCCCCCTGCCAAGGCGTGGAGTTGCCAGCCGATTCCCCTACCGACACGTGGAGTGCCTGGCCGATCCCTTGCCAGCTGATAAGCCTGCCAGCCAATAAATGATATGCCTTACCGATCTCCCTGACAAGCTGATAACCCGCCAATAAGTGAAGTGCCTGGCCGATCCCCCTGCCAAGGGGTGGAGTTGCCAGCCGATTCCCCTACCTACGCGTGGAGTGCCTGGCCAATCCCCTGCCAGTTGAAAACCCGCCAATACGTGAAGTGGCTGGCCGATCTCCCTGCCAAGGCCTGGACTGCCCAGCCGATCCCCCTGCCAAGGCGTGGAGTGACCAGCTTATTCCCCTGCCGTCGCGTGAATTGCCTGGCCGATCCCCTGCTAACTGATAACCTGCCAATACGTGAAGTGCCTGGCCGATCCCCCTGCCGACGCGTGGAGTGCCTGGCCGATCCCCTGTCAGCTGATAATTCGCCAATACGTGAAGTGCCTGGCCGATCTCCCGATCGTGGACGTGGAGTTGCCAGCCGATTCCCCTGCCGACACGTGGAGTGCCTGGCCGATCCCCTGCCAGCTGATAACCCGCCAATACGTGAAGTGCCTGTCCGATCTCCCTGCCAAGGCCTGGACTGCCCAGCCGACCCCCCTGCCGAGGCGTGGAGTGACCAGCTTATTCCCCTGCCGTCGCTTGGAGTGCCTGGCCAATCCCCTACTAACTGATAACCTGCCAATACGTGAAGTGCCTGGCCGATCCCCCTGCCGACGCGTGGAGTGCCTGGCGGATTCCCTGCCAGCTGATAACCCGCCAATACGTGAAGTGCCAGGCCGATCCCCCTGCCAAGGCGTGGAGTTGCCAGCCGATTCCCCTACCGACACGTGGAGTGCCTGGCCGATCCCTTGCCAGCTGATAAGCCTGCCAGCCAATAAATGATATGCCTTACCGATCTCCCTGACAAGCTGATAACCCGCCAATAAGTGAAGTGCCTGGCCGATCCCCCTGCCAAGGGGTGGAGTTGCCAGCCGATTCCCCTACCTACGCGTGGAGTGCCTGGCCAATCCCCTGCCAGTTGAAAACCCGCCAATACGTGAAGTGCCTGGCCGATCTCCCTGCCTAGGCCTGGAATGCCCGGCCGATTCCCCTGCCGACGCGTGAAGTGCCTGGCCGATCCGCTGCCAGCTGATAACCCGCCAATACGTGAACTGATAACCCGCCAATACGTGAAGTGCCTAGCCGATCTCCCTGCCGCGGCGTGGAGTTGCCAGCCGATTCCCCTGCCGACACATGGAGTGCCTGGCCGATCCCCTGCCAGCTGATAACCCGCCAATACGTGAAGTGCCTGGCCAATCCCCTGCCGATGCGGGGAGTGCCTGGCCGATCCCCTGCCAGCTGATAGTCCGCCAATACGTGAAGTGCCTGGCCGATCCCCTGCCGAAGCGTGGAGTGCCTGGCCGATCCCCTGCTAACTGATAACCCGCCAATACGTGAAGTGCCTGGCCGATCCCCCTGCCAAGGGGTGGAGTTGCCAGCCGATTCCCCTACCTACGCGTGGAGTGCCTGGCCAATCCCCTGCCAGTTGAAAACCCGCCAATACGCGAACTGCCTGGCCGATCCCCCTGCCGACGCGTGGAATGCCTGGCCGATCCCCTGTCAGCTGATAACCCGCCAATACGTGAAGTGCCTAGCCGATCTCCCTGCCGCGGCGTGGAGTTGCCAGCCGATTCCCCTGCCGACACATGGAGTGCCTGGCCGATCCCCTGCCAGCTGATAACCCGCCAATACGTGAAGTGCCTGGCCAATCCCCTGCCGATGCGGGGAGTGCCTGGCCGATCCCCTGCCAGCTGATAGTCCGCCAATACGTGAAGTGCCTGGCCGATCCCCTGCCGAAGCGTGGAGTGCCTGGCCGATCCCCTGCTAACTGATAACCCGCCAATACGTGAAGTGCCTGGCCAATCCCCTGCCGATGCGGGGAGTGCCTGGCCGATCCCCTGCCAGCTGATAGTCCGCCAATACGTGAAGTGCCTGGCCGATCCCCTGCCGAAGCGTGGAGTGCCTGGCCGATCCCCTGCTAACTGATAACCTGCCAATACGTGAAGTGCCTAGCCGATCTCCCTGCCTAGGCCTGGAATGCCCGGCCGATTCCCCTGCCGACGCGTGAAGTGCCTGGCCGATCCGCTGCCAGCTGATAACCCGCCAATACGTGAAGTGCCTGGCCGATTCCCCTGCCGACGCGTGGAGTGCCTGGCCGATCCCCTGCCAGCTGATAACCCTCCAATAAGTGAAGTGCCTGGCCGATCCCCCTGCCGAGGCGTGGAGTTGCCAGCCGATTCCCCTGCCGACGCGTGAAGTGCCTGGCCGATCCGCTGCCAGCTGATAACCCGCCAATACGTGAAGTGCCTGGCCGATTCCCCTACCGACGCGTGGAGTGCCTGGCCGATCCTTTGCCAGTTGAAAACCCGCCAATACGTGAAGTGGCAGCCGATCCCCCTGCCGAGGCGTGGAGTGACCAGCTTATTCCCCTGCCGTCGCTTGGAGTGCCTGGCCAATCCCCTACTAACTGATAACCTGCCAATACGTGAAGTGCCTGGCCGGTCTCCCTGCCTAGGCCTGGAATGCCCGGCCGATTCCCCTGCCGACGCGTGAAGTGCCTGGCCGATCCGCTGCCAGCTGATAACCCGCCAATACGTGAACTGCCTGGCCGATCCCCCTGCCGACGCGTGGAATGCCTGGCCGATCCCCTGTCAGCTGATAACCCGCCAATACGTGAAGTGCCTAGCCGATCTCCCTGCCGCGGCGTGGAGTTGCCA